>NC_090873.1:18823750-18831250 GCF_036669935.1 Montipora foliosa | reverse complement strand
CTAATTACTAAAGGATGTTTCAAAACTACTCTGACTTTTATGAACAAGGAATTAATGTTGGCTCTGCTATGTTACGCGTCGGCCATTTTGGAAAACGACATCATCTTTTTTCGCATTTTCTCGCAGAGTATTCTTTTTTCCGTAAATGAATTTGCAACAGAGATTATGCCGTTATTGTAGTTCTTAAATATTTGAAACTAACATGGGGAAAGTCATATTTCGACAACAGGTGATAAATGAATTTCATGGAAATTGTAAAAATATCTCAAACTAGACGCTCATACAGCGTACACTGGGTTGCCTCTGGTACGTGTTACACAAAAACAGAAGGCACTGAATTGGGTGGTATTGAACTGCAGCGGCTCGGTTAATGTTTTCAAGTGGGGGGTCATTAAGACCATTTGAGGGTCACCAACATGTCGCTCCCGCAGTGGCCCTTCACGTTCACGCCTTTAATTATTTTGTAATGTCCTGTCCCATTTTGAGGTCTTTTACTTTTTTAAGCTTTGGTATTAAATTTAGTTTAAAGATAACAAAACACGCTCGAGTAAAATTTATTCGTTTCTTCTTTAAATAAATACTATTAGTCTACGAAAAACTAACTACAAATTACTCTGACGGACGTTTTCCAGCATGTCATGCATGTCTTGCAGTTAAACTAAGCAAACGTTTACTGCACACACTAAGAAAGGACTGAAGATGTTGTTTCCACTTCGTAATTCCCCTTCTTGTTACGCTCATCTGATGCCAGGTCAAAACATTGTTTGGTTTTACGTTTGCACCAAAAAGTACTGTAAAAGCCAGGAGCAAGAGATTATGAAGGTAAGAGAAGTAATCCCTCATACTGGCCCTATTCCCATCGTAATCCCTCTTAAGTTATTTTTAGGTCTCCTGCGAGATCCGGTATTCCCACCAGGGTTAACTGATAGCCAATCACATGTCCCTATTTTTACCAATGTTGACAGCTGAGTGAATTCCCACGCAATGATTCGGGTCGTTCGCGATTTACCATCAAACAAAAATGGCGGAGGATGTTGAGACAAACGCGTATATACATTTTGTGGACGAAAGTGACTTGTTGACTACAGAGTTAAGCGATTACAACGACTTATGTTTTGAAACCTGTATCTTGGAAGGAACGAGTTATGTAACCGACAGGATTTTGTACAGAATGGCAAATGGGAGACTATTGTCGATAAATACGATCTCTCTGACTTTAATAAACGCATTCTCGATTTCCTTTGCGGGATTAAAATATGATGACTTAATTCTTATATGGTGATAAAGTAGACAGATAGAGCTCTATAACAGTACCAAACATGAAAGGAAAACTTGAATCAAGCGTCCGATAAAAATTTTTGAACCCGTGTTATCGGATTCAAGTGAATTTGCAAAGCACGTATGTTAAATATAGCTGTCTCCTTAAAAAAAGATTTAACACGGTTTCGTATATGGCACAACCTTGATGTGGTATCATTGAAAACTAGACAATTAAGCGATTTCAGTTATTGATGTTTGAAGCCTGTATCTTGAAAGGATCGAGTTTTATAAGCGACAGCATTTTGTAAACATTGGCAATTCGCAGACTACAGTCAACAAGTAATATATCGCTGACTTGGTTAACGCGTTCTTGATTTTCTTCGCGGGATTAAAACATGACGACTTAATTCTTAGATATTCATAAATTAGACAGATATCAGACATGAAAAGAAAACTTGAACAGACAGTGCGATAAAAATATTAATGTATGAACAAGTGGTATCGGATGGAAGTCAATTTGCAAAGCACGCATGTTAAATATACCTGCATCTTTCAAAATTCGGTTTCGTACATTGGACAGTGTTGAAATTGGTGTCACTGTAAACAACACAGTTAAGCGATTTGAATCATATATCTTTGCATCTTTTATCTTGAAAGTAAAGAGTTTTATAGGCGACAGAATTTAATACACAATGAAATATCGCGGACTACAGTCACCAAGTAACATATTCCTGACTTGGTCAACAACAACGCGTTCTGGATTTTCTTAGCGGACTTAAACTATGGTGACTTAATTCTATGATATTCATAAATTAGACAGCTAACGCGTTCAAACAGTACCACACATGACAGGAAAATTTCAATTGACCGCACGATAAAAATTTTTAAAACCGTAAGCTCGGATTGAGGTCAATTTGCAACGCACGCGTAAAATATAGCTCCCTCTTACAAAATTAATTAACACGGTTTCCTACATTAGACAATCGTAAAATTGGTATCAGAGTGAATTATACAGTTAACCGATTTCCATGATATATGATTGCAAACTGTATCTTGACAGGGACGAGTTTTGTAAGCGACAGAATTTTGTAGACGATGAGAAAGTGCGCACCAAAACGGACAAGTAACGCAATGCAACCAAGGTTAACATATCTGCATCTGTCAAAATTATTTAACACGGTTTGATAGATTGGAAATTCTTCAAATTGGTATCACTGTAAACTAGACAGTTAAGCAATTCCAAGGCAATTCCAATGTTTGAAACCTGTATCTTACAGACAATGAATTTTATCAGGCCATGAAACTCAATTTTGAAAACGGAGAGTGGCATCATACAGAATTTGCTGCACTTTCTCTCCTCCACGAAACTTCCACGTAACGCGCGCGGTAACATTATCCGCGGGAAAATTGATATCATCTAAAAATAACCTAAGAGGGATTACGATGGGAATAGGGTCAGTATGAGAGATTACTTCTCTTACCTTTATAATCTCTTGCCAGGAGTTAACAGAAAAAGAAAAGCAAAAAACCATAGTTTTATATATAACTCTGAATCAAATTCTCATCGGAAGATTAATTACAATTGATCGTAAAAACGTGAAAATTTCTGCAGTCTCTGACTTTTATCAACGAATGGAAAGGTCACGATGTTTCGTGAAAAAAAGAAATTGATCACGTGCTAGGCAACCATAAAGGTGCACGTGATCACCTTGTGTCAATTGAATGAACTACGGGAGAGAATGTTAATCGTTCGTCGTTTTCAAAGAAAGACAACACATACTTTTTAGCCAAGAAACTTCCATCTTTGGTTTTTTAATTTTGTTGTAATATTTAACTGAATATTTTCATTTCATCTGTCGGGTCAGGAAGCCGTCTTTGTTGGGTTCCTGAGAAAGGTATCTATTTTGACTTCACGGTGAACTATTTACACAATCGGGAGCCATGTAATTGAAAATCTGAACATCTACGAGATACAAAAACAGACTTGCGAATTATCGCAAATCAGAATGCTGACAAGCCCAAAAGCAGAAGAAATGGTTGAGAAATGGTTAATAAATATGAAGTTTGCTACTCTTAATGTTTTTGTGTTAGAGTAAAGGGATATTTTGTCACCCAAATGATGTAATTTCATGACACTCAAAATTCGCAAAAAGCGTGAGTTTCATGTAAACAATCTTCGTACTAGTAAGTCGTAGCAATAAATAGGATTAACCAGGAAGTTAAAGAACTATTGTTGCCTTGCCAAATAAACGTCATTTTACACTATAATGACAAAATCATTTGTCACAGAAATAACATTCCTGTCTCCTCGCGTATCATATTTCAACGCACATATGCAAATTTGTTGATTCATTTTCACCGAGTCCCAATTCCAGCCAAAATTTTCTTCTTCAAATATTAACAAAAATACTATTTCTCGCCAAAGCATTGCATCTTTTATGTTCAAATAACCGCTAAAAATAAAGATTTTTTAACGATCTATCCCTAGATATTTTTTCATAATTTAATATTCTCTGTCAACATTTGCACAACAATCAAAACACAAAAATAGCAACACACATGCAACAAATTTGGTCGCATTTACTTCTTCATTGAATTCTAATTCTTAACACAGGAATTCTTAGATATTGTGATATATCTGAATGTTGATATTGTCAAACGTTGCATCTTTTATGTTCAAACGAGATGCTTCCGTGAAGCACACACTGGGTACCTGTGGTACGTGTTACAGAAAACCAGAAGGCACTAATTGTGTGGTATTGAACTACAGCATTCCAGTCTCTGAAGAATAACAAATAAAAGAGAAGCGAGAAACATTGGCTTCTGGGCTGACATGTTGATAATTTTCAAGTTCCCTCACTACTTCTTTTCACCACAAGTTTAAGCATGCCCTCTGAGCATCTGACAGCTTTGTAATACTAAAGTTCACTCACGTTGTCCCTGTCTGGCGGGGTTAGTATCTGGATGGGTGACCTGAACAATACACCCCTTCATAAAACAGAAGCATCGGACCGAAAGTACTATTAACGCTAACAAATGCGAACTCAGCAAGGTACAGATTTTGTTAGCTTGCTTTATGCAAAACAAATATTGATGCAAAAGTAAATAACTATTGACACACTGTTTTTAGAAAGAGCAGAAGGAAGTTTTCGGGACGGTCGATCGAGAATAAATATAGAATATAAAAAGTTACGATAAGCGACAAACATTTTGGGAGATTTTTGCTACGTTCAATTTTGCTATTCTACTTTTCGCTGCACAAATAAATCGCAAAATCGAAAGTGACATGGCCAGAATTCAGCGGGTGCTGTGATTAAGTTACTGCAACATTTTACTCGCCAAACAGAGAAGCATCTGTGTCAAATGATGGCAAGATACCGGGTTTTTGTAAGTTTCTTTTTCTGTCAAGTGTTATAAAGTTTGACAGTAAAATGAGCGAAGTCAAAACAAAGATCACAATCGCCCAACTCTTGAGGTTGACCATTTGTTTATGCAAAGTCAAAATTTATTCTCCAAGACGCGTACGACGTTATTTGTCACCAGGTAATTCCATCATTTTGGAAATAGCAGCTACTTTATTATTCATTGGCGTCACGATTTTTCACTGCTTTTGGGGCTTATTTTGTTGAAACTCAAGATCGCTTCCAACAGACCTGTTTATTTTCGTGAACCCTTCCTGCTTACAGAGCAATACTAAAAAATTCTCCCATATCATATTTCAACCTTAAGCTCGAAACGTCAATACATAACATGATATTATAATTCACAAAGGCAGAAAATACCACAGAATCCTTTTCAACGAAAAATTTATTGAAACAAACAACATATTTGCTCTTAGAGGCGAAAACCTCTTCCTATTTCATTGCGTGCGTGGAGACAAGAAACTCAATCGTGTCAAATTACCATGTACCTCAGGTTCAAACCCTTTCCTGAAGAACCTTTTCCTTGAATAATGATGCACAAAATAGTCGACAAGCTTTCTTTCAAATAATTCTTGACTCCCATTACTTTTTTACCTGACTTTGTTGAACCCACGAGTTACCAGATAATTTTCCATTTGGTTTCAGTGTCGTACATTAAAACTACACTTGTGATAAAATATTGGAAATACAGCTCACTTTGATTTCGGCTCGATGGGCGAAAGATTGTAGTCGAAGTCCATCAATCGTGGCTTTTATACCAGAGAATTTTTCATTTGGTTTCAGTGTTCAACATAACAGCACACTCTCGGTAAAATGTTAGAAATATAGCTCACTTTGATTTCGGCTCGACGGGCGATAGATTGTTGTCAAAGTCCATTACTCGTCGCTTTGACCATTCCAGGTATTTGTTTTCACCGCCTGCCTAGTTTATCCAACTGACTTTCCATTGTTGAGCTCCATAAGGGTATATTTCATTCAAAGATCCACTAAAATGCCATTTGCGTTACATGACTTTCCACGCCATTGCCGGTTAAGTTAATCATTCTACTGTGTCCACCAGAGAAATTTACGCATTTCCCACTACCCTCTCGATCCTAAGAATATACGCGCAGAAGGCTCTATGCACAAAGACACCACTTAGCAGGGGAGTGACAGGCAAGACTTTTACCGACACGGAAAAAAAAGAAAGAAAAAAATTAAAATAAAATAAAACGAACAAATCCCACCCACTTTCCGACTGGGATTGCCAACCCAGTAATAACCGCTAAAAATAAAGATTTTTTAACAATCTATCCGTAGATATTTTTCATAATTTAAAATTCTCTGTCAAAATTTGCACAACAATCAAAACACAAAAATAGCAACGCACGCAACAAATTTAGTCGCATTTACCTATTCGTCGAATTCTCATGCTTAACACAGGAATTTTTAGTTATTGTGAAAATCTTTCTCTATTCGGTAGCAATCACCCTTTCAAATTTCAGAGAAATCGACCGGTCTGTGAATTTTTATGAGTTTTTCAATGGGATGTCAAAAGACCAAGTGGATGTCATGCATAATCTGGCAAGTTCGGGCGATCAAGTTGCGCGTGTGACCCGTCATAAATATTTTTTCACAAAATGTTCCCGAATCGTCAAGTATCACCACAGAAGACAAGAACATACATACATACATACATACATACATACATACATACTTAATTGACCGCTTCCCATAGGGGCTTTTCAGGGCCAATGAAACACAACGAAACAACGAAACACAACAAAACATCATTCTAAAAGCTCATTCTACGCAAAAAGTAGGTTCTGGAGGTAATTTTGATAGTGGAAATCAAGTTTAAGGGAGACAGTAAATACAACCTCACGAGGCATGGTATATTTAATTAAGTTAACACAACAGAAAGACGCTAACCTTATTTTGCCATGAAAACTATCCAGTTAAGCTCGCATAGTACAAAACATGATGAATTCATAAAGGCCATCTTTTCCAGCGAAATATTTTTGGAAACAAACAACATATTTGCTATTAAAGGCAATCTTCCTTTCAAAAAATTCCTGGCTGTCACATTTCCAATTATTTTTTTTACCTGAAGACTGTGCAGAGAACAGAGATCACAGATACACCAAAAGTGTTCAATTCCTTTTGGTTTCAGTGTTCTACATAACAGCACACTTGGTAAAATATTTGAAATACAGCTCACTTTGATTTCGGCTCGACAGGTGATAGTTGTTGTCGAAGTCCATTACTCCTGGCTTTTAAGAATCCAGATATTCATTTTTCACCGCCTGTCTGATTTATCCAATTGACGTTCCATTCTTGAGCTCCATAAGGGTATACTTTGTTTAAAGATGCACTAAAACACCATGCGCGTTTACAATGACTTTCAACGTAGGTTAATGAAATGTTCTCCTGTGTGCACCAGGGAAATCTACGCATTACCCCAGCTAAATGTGACTGTTGAGGTTTTAAATTGGCGACTATGATGA
This sequence comes from Montipora foliosa, assembly GCF_036669935.1. NCBI lineage: Eukaryota > Metazoa > Cnidaria > Anthozoa > Scleractinia > Acroporidae > Montipora > Montipora foliosa. The sequence goes on along the minus strand of NC_090873.1, from coordinate 18,824,082 downwards.
AATAGAAATTAACATTAAACATATCGCGTCATTCCTTGCAATTTTTAACACTTTAGCTCTTTTTCGTGACCAAATTGATGGATTTCCCTTGCAGCCAAGTCGAATTAACATTCTCTTCCATCTAACAACACCTCAACAAAAGTAAAACCACAGGTAATGATGAATTTATCCGCAACCAGTTGACTTAACTGAACACTACTGACAAGACTGAAAGCTTGAGACAGTCATGACGTTTGCAGTCTCTTCCGAAATGAAGTTTATCCAGCGAGTTACATGAATGTACCACGTTCACCATGCCAAACAAACGCATGCCTATGACGATCCCAGATAAA
>NC_090873.1:18801250-18818750 GCF_036669935.1 Montipora foliosa | reverse complement strand
CGCTGCATCTGCTTGAGCTTTTCTCTATCAATTACAGGACTTTCTTTGGTATCTGGTACCTTCAACGGAATATGTTCTCCAGCTTTCTTAACTTGACTTCTCGTGGTTACAGCACAAGCTTCTTGTACAGGAACTTGCCAGCTTGGGTCTGGGTCGTCAGCGGCTCTTGCGCCTGGTACATTACCAATAATTAAATCATAAACAGCATCGGGAAGACACTGCGCTTCCACTTGGCCCTTGAGATAAGGTGTATCAACATCAATCTTTGCGATGGGAACCTTCCTTGCTGTATTGTCAATGAGCAGCATAACATTAAATTCGCCAGTAAACTGATCCTCTGACACAAGGTCCTTCTTTACTACAATTCCACTACAACCAGTATCTCTCAGGACCTCAACAGGCTTCTTTCCAACTCTACCTTTCACGACAGGCATTTTACTTCTCACTCCAGTCAACGGTTCAACACAAGCACTACTCAACAATGGAATCTTCTTACCACAGGCTAACAGCAACTTATCATCTTTAATACAGGCCTTAACTTCTTCATCAGTAGGTTTAACCTCAGGTGGCTGAACTAAACAACTGGCACTCACTTGACCACGCTGCACAGGGTTACCATCCTTACTTTGTCCTCCTGATCTGCGTCCACCTGATCGACAGTTTCTAGCTTCATGTCCCTGCTTACCACATAGGAAACACTTTCTTGTTAGGGTTGGGCAGTTGACAGCTTTATGACCTCGGGTGTTGCACTTAAAGCAATGCAGAGCTGGTGGATTAATCTGCATGTTCTTGGCTTCGTCCCTCTCAGGCTGTACTGTTGGCTTTCTGCTCGCTGAGCCGAACAAATGTTTACCATGAGCCTCCAAGTACTGGTCAGCGATCTTCGCAATCTTTGCTAGAGTTTCAGGTGCCCTTTCTCGCAGGTGAATTGCCAAATCCTTAGGGCAAGAGTCAATAAATTGTTCTTTCACGATCAAGTCCTTAAGACCATCAAAGGATTGCGCAGTATCCGAAAGCTCTAGCCAACGTAACAGGTATCTGTCCAGTCGCACAATAAACTGCTCCGGACTTTCGTCAACTTCCGGTTTGGATGCTCTAAATTTCCGACGATAGCCGTCTTCGGTAAGGTCATATCTCTTCATTAACGCAATCTTTACCCTGTCATAATCCTTAGCTGCGTCCTCCGATAGACGTGAATACACTTCTAGTGCCCGTCCAGACAACAGAGCACTGAGCTTCGATGCCCATCCATCTCTTTTCCACTTAGCTGTCTCCGCAAATCTCTCGAACCTCTGCAAATACGCGTCCAAATCGTCTTTACCATCAACAAACGAGGGGAGTTTAGGTGCCTTAACCCGATCCTCTCTCACTTCAGGACGTCCGTCAGCACTCTCCACAGCCAAACGTGCAATTTCCAGCTCATGTTCTCTTTTTGCCGCTTCAATAGCCTCTTTCTGTTTCAACAGCTCGGCTTCCATCTCCAATTTTCTTAGTTCGCGTTCTTGTCGCCTAGTTTCTCTTTCTTCATCTTCTCTTCTGCGCCTTTCCTCTTTTTCTTCCTCTTCCTTTCTTTTATCCTCCTCAAGCATTCGACGTCTCTCTTCTCTTTCTTCTTGTAATTGCCTCTTTTTTTCTTCTCTTTCTTCCTGTTCCCTTCTTCGTTCTTCTTCAAATTGTCTGCGTTTCTCTTCTTTTTCTTCCTGTTCCCTTCTTTTTTCTTCCTCTTCCCTCCTTCTTTCTTGTTCTAATTGTCTGCGTTTTTCTTCACGTTCTTCCTCTCTACGTTTCTCTTCGCGTTCTTTTTCTTCTTGTTCACGCACAAATTCAAGCAGCTTTTCTCCTTCCAGACCAAACTTTTCGCCAAGCTGAATAAATTTCTCCATTTTCACAGCACTAAAATTCCACGGCTCTTTCACTCGCTACAACTTTTTCCACAGCGCAGCTACTTCCTTCCAAGTTGTGATCCTTTCCTGGTTTCTGTAGTCGGCAAACAAATAAATTCCTCTCCCGGACCAGGCCCCCAATGTTACGAGTTCGAACGTTTTGAGGAAAGGTAGTTCGCAAACTAAACTGAACGCAGGGTTGTCGGAACAACAACAAGAAGATTTATTCCAAAAGTGAACGTAGTTTCCACGAAGTAAAACTCTGAACAACACGTACTCGATAAACTTACACGGCCTCCGCCAACTTGAATGCACACAGCTTCTGTCACACTTGAATAAACACGCCAACTCTCTTCGCTTGTGAAAAACTAGTTAGAAAAACACTCCGTTCGGACTCGTCTACTTATATACTCTGACAATAAACTTCTAGAACTTTCTAAATTAGTAATGCATCTAATTATAGAAAGATTACAAAACACACCGATTTAGAAACGCTTACGCATGAACCTAAAATAAACAAACTACGAACTCTCGCGAAGCTTCGAGACAGTAACGCTTGTCACGCAATACTATTTTTCGTAACACTTTCTCATGAAAATGGACTGCAAGCGAATGACATCTGGCTTAGGAGCAGTTCTCCTTACGCCCTTTCTGAAAACCACTTACGTCATTGAAAGGTTACTGATAAAAGATTTTATTAGACTCACCGCACCATAGTTTGATAAAATACTAAAGGTAAAGAAGTTAAGCGAATCCTACCTTTGGCCACAATCAATGTAACATAACCGACAGCCATTCCTAAACGGTTAATCGCTGTACACTGATATGTTTGTCCACTGAGAGATCCATGAACTTGTGAAATGATCAAGGAACCATTAGGATTAACGGTCAACGAGTAAGTAAAATCCCTATCGCCATCCCAAATAACGACAGTTTGTGAACTTGCTGGTGTAACATTGATTTTCTCGTCTTTAGGAACTGTCCAATACACCGTGGGTGTGGGGAATCCACTGTATATACATGGAATCACAGCTTTCTGTTGCGGTTCAACATAAATCGTCTGTGGTAGCTTCTGAATGGAAGGAGGAACTGAAATTTTAAAAAATGCATCACTCAAGAGAAATCCTAACAAACCTATGGCCACCAAGTAAGAACGTTCTCTTCATTTAGACCAGACGGGATTTAAATTATAAATAGGGAGTTTATGAAACATTGTCAGCCACGGCGACAAAAAGGTCACTTCAAAATGAGCTTTCTTAAATAGGTGTTTTGCAACCAATCTCTAGAGACACAGATAACAAGGCTGCAATGTACAATTGCTGGTGGACGAACAAAAGGAGCTAATGAGAGATCGTTTGCTTACCTCCACCAAGATGGCGGCGATGACGTAACGTGAAAACCACCTATAATTTGTGATTATTCCCTCTTCTTTACCTTGTAGAATATGGGCGAAGTATCTTATGACTAACTTGGTATGGACGGAATTTGTAGTAAAAAGACAGAATGAAAATTTACTGTGGTATGTCCACATTGTCTAACAGAACGTCTAACCTGAAACTGGTCACTTCGAGTCGTTGTTTTGACGAGTACTGGAAAGAAGTGTACAAAACAATGCAGCCCACACGTGCAGCACTATCATTTCTCTTCTTTTAACCATTATTATTATATGCCTCGTCCCGTAAGCGGACAAGATGAACCAAATCCCGCGCTGTGATTGGCTTCCCGAGCGAGCAAGCTAGCTAGATGGACCTACCTTACCCGCTCGGGATTTCTGGCTTGGTCCCTTAAGATCAAAGATCATTTTACGGTGTTTCATCCCATATAACAAAACCTTTCTTGACCAAGCTTGTTCAGTCAAGATGGTTGGATATTGGCCTCGTTATTTTTTTGCGTGTTTATGGACCGAGACCAACATAAACACGCAAAAAAAAAAACTTGGCTAATGTCCAGCCATCTTGACTTGGCGTTGTCATTTCTCAAACTCCACAATGTCAAGGCTCTTAGCGCATAGGGAACTCCCAGTCGTTTACCTGAACTAAAATAACCCTGGAAGTAGTTTTCATTCTTCAATGCATGAACGTCATTATTTTGATGGAAACTCAGTTTTAAAATGTCTTGTGTTCATTAAAGTATGTTTAAAGCAGGCGTAAGCAATTACGGGCTTTATTCAGTAGTACTGGAGATTGTCTTTAACAAAACAGTGGGAATGAAAAATGGAGGAATAAAAATTACGAGGAAGACACATTTGATCAATGTGCTCTCCCGTTTCCAATGCAAAAATAATTTATTAAGGCGCACTGACTTAAATGATATTTGGAATTTTACTTTTTACCCTAGGGAAAGATAAAAAATTTGGCAAAAAATAGTTCTTGTACGATGCTGCACTCTAACATGCATCTATTTACCCTGTAATGAGTCGGTGCACCAAAAATACAGAAAACAGTGATAGCTTCAGGCCCCTCTATCGGACGAATTGCATTATCACCGAGTCAATACCTTCTAAACCTATGTGGATAAAATTCAACAATCAGGGGAGTGACAAAAAGGTTGAGGCACTTACCCCTTTTTAGGAAAGTTGGACAAATTCTTCCCTTAACCTTTCCATCTATACTCCACCCCCCATTCCCCATCACCTTTCTGACAACCATGTAGGAGATAGGGGAAATTACAAGTCAAATATATAACGTAGACATGAATTTTTCATAATTGTGGTACCACTTCTATTGTGTGACGAAAACTAATTAATTTGTATGCTTACTGTTCAAATGTTACATGTAATTGTAAAGCGCTATTGATCAGCATATTTAAATACACGCTATATAAATTGGTAAAGTGTAAATTATAATTGTAAATTAACCTTGTTTGCTGATATATACAGCCATCAAGCCATGTCCCAGCTATTCAACCTACACTATGTGAGACATCAACAACCACAGGTAATCAAATTTACTGACATCTTTCATACCAAACAGAAGCTTAAACATTTTTCTCTACTCTAGCTGTAAATAGATTGGTTTAGAAAATCTGTTATTCTTCCTTCACATTCATGATTTGCACCCTTCCACACTTTCATGAAGTTGGTAAAATAGAAAAAGGCTTATCAAGCATCTGCCAATGAAACAGAATAGATTACATATGCCGGAAACTGAAATTGAGCCATTGTAATAGTAGTGTTTGTGCTTTTGTATTTATAATTTTTGTTCAGCAAATCAATCAACACTTGTGATAAACAATGGCAAAATAGAGCTTAATTGGCCCTAAAGTAAAGGTCAGTGATCCTTTTAAGTATATTTTTATCAATGGTGGTCTGGTTCAGTAATTTTATGGTTCTTTGAGGAAATAATGCCCATGCCTCTGTAAAGCAAGCAATAACTTATTGTAGCATCCATTTTTATTTCACGGAAGGATGATTAATATTTACACATGACTGTATTACTGATGGGTATTCTGTTTTATTTCCCTACCATGCTTGGACTCTAATTGTACTGTAGTAAGGAAAATATCTTCTTACCAAAATTGGTCCAGATTTGAAGATGAAGTGACTGATTGTCTTTTAAAAGATAGCTCATTTTGTTTGTCTCAAAGGTGGCTGAACACAGTGCAAACAATAGTCAACAGGATGTGTTGAGGGGGCCTGACAGTGGAGCTATGTTGTTAAAGAGTTTTAAAAATTTTTCTAACTTTGTTAAAGTTGATGATTTTACTGAAATTTCTGCATTAGAAGGATTTACTTTAGAGAGTTACGTTTCCACAAAGGAAAAAATATGCATTGCAGGACATATCCAACCTTGCAAATTGTGTACTGGATTGTTAACAGTTGCAAAACGAATTGCTGATTATGTTGACAGATGCCAAAAGAAAACTTCTTCAAATGCCTCTCGCTGCCATCAGAATAAAAGAGAAAAATAACCATGCAGTTTTCCTTGTTTAGAGTTAGCTCGAAGCCTCTTGTCAAGACTGGGCAGTAAATTAGACATAAGTTGCAAAGAGCATGTCAATAAAAGCGTAATGTCTATTAAAGAATTTTAGCAGCTGCCGAGTCAGTTGCAGAGAGGGAGAGGATTACCTATGCTGTTGCTGCAGCATCTGGGCAAAGCAATACAAAGTTAAGAAGCATCTATGGTTTTGAAGATATACAGAGAAGAAAGGAAAGAGTAGAAAATGCTTTGCGGGAAGCAAGAGAAATCAGGGAAGCGGTAGACACCATTGCAAGTATTCAAGAAAAAGCAGTACTATCATCATTTGGTATTCAAGTTGACACTGATAATAGTGATGTAGATGAAGAAAGTGAAACTGATACAGAAAATGAGGAAGGAGGAAATAATAGGGAGTCACAAGAGGATGACCCAGTGAAAGGCCCAAATAGTGATTCAGTGGTGATTGACATAACTCATCAGTTTCCTCTCAACAAGCAAATAACCAATACAGGATCAGTGTATCAAAATTCTCATGAACTGAATGGATCTACTTAGAGCCTGTGAACTTACCTGGTTTCTTTTTGTTGAAGTTGTTGACACACCAAAGCTGCCATAGATTAGATTCTCTTAGACTTTAGTGGCCAAATGCAATTGCTTAAGTTGAATGAAAAGGAGGAGTCTATTATGGAACAGAGCGGACAGGCATATCTTCTTCCAGAAAGACTACAAGGAAACCAGTCAGATGTGGATGATGATGCCATTGGGTCTGAAACTGAAGAAAGTCACGGTGCAGATTGGGGAAGCATTCATGATCCCATACCACCAAGACAGGCTATGTGAACAAATACCCGTCCACACTTCAAACGACATCATACAACTTTTCCAGCACAGGGACAACAGCAGAGATATGTGCCAGCATTGTTAAGGCTATCCCACTTCATCAGAAAAATCCCACACAACATGCACATGATTTGAATGTGATTGAGACATATTCAGAGGTGTGGAGCCAGCATTTTTCAACAATATTACCGGAGAGAGAAAGAGTAAGAGTGGATGGAGGGCATGATAAAGGGCCGTCACACAAGGAAGTTCAATTTTGGTGGAAAAACTACCACCTAGAAAAGTCATCTAAAGTGCTCATAGTAACCACTAGAGATAGTGGCTCCAGCAACCGAAACAGAGTGGAGTTGCAGAATGGAAGCCTTTCTCTCGACCATAGCAATTTGTTTATCCCGTCGACTCCTGTTTAGACTCCAAAACTGGTAAGATTGATGACATTAAAATTAAGGAGAATCTTAACGACGCGATTGATATTTACATCAGTAGGGTGAACAAATCCCCATGTGCGAACACCAAAACTCACCTGTTATAAGGGAACAGATAGTTCATGTTATCAAACACTAAGGACATTTGTTAAGGTCTTCCTTAAAGGAAACCCAGCCGAAAAAGCCAAGTTGAAGAATGAACACCCAGGAACTTATAAGTGGATGAATGAAGTTTGGTCATTACGAAATCAATGTAAAAAAATGTGAACAACGATGTCAGCAAAGATTTCGGATCTCTTAAAGGCGAGTTTATACTGGGGCTAAGTAGGCCATAAGTGCGATATAAACTCAAGTCAACTTAGGACTTACTCGTGTCTTATCGCCTTATCGTGTTATCTGCTCAAGTACGCATTCGAGGGGGATAAACCTAGAATTGATATGGTATTCGGCTTCTCTGAAGATCCCTCATTTGTAAGGTTACAAAATCTGGGTCGCATTCAAAGTAGAACTCAGACATACGTACATGTAAGCCTTAAGCTTCTTACATCCCTAGTATATCCATGACTGAGAATAATACATAAAAATGATATATAAACACAGAACTGGATTTTTTGTGAAGAAATGATTCACAGCTGTGTGAGTAAGGTTATCACTGAACTGTGATTAACCTCTGCAAGGGAATGTAGGTGGAGCAGCACATGAAATAATCTGCGAGCGTTTTGGGTTTGTGAACTCGCTGATTCAAATAGTGTTGAAAAAATTATAACTTTTCTGAATACACTAGAAAATGAAAGCAAGAGCCGGGTGGAAAGCTTCTCAAAACCATTCAGCCGATTCGATTTCCCAATGCATCGCTTCCAAACCGATCCCAAACCAAGGCTGCGACTTTCAGGATTCTTCTCGTACAATTCATTCGAAAATCTGTCCAAAATAACAAGAACAAGTCGTCGAACAAGACTCCTATGAAGTGCAAATTTTCGTAGACGAGAGAGAGAAATGGTTGTACCATTTCTATCTTTGAAGTTTTCAGTCAGTTAAATGCGGCCAGCAGTTTGCGGCATAGGTCATGCGCGTTTTAGCCTGCGAACGCAGACTTATTTTCGGAGGTCGTTTCTCTCCACCACAAAATAGAATCTTTGAACTTGAGCTTATTGTTTTGGACATCTCCTCTTTGATACTTTTAGCCGATTTATGTGGGCTATATGCTGCACGAAATGCTATTATCGACTGATACGATGCAAGAATGACGTATGTAAAGTGGAAGAGCTTGAGAAATAAATTAAAAGACAGTCTGACCGTGACTTTACTCTTCGAGTTCAGAAATCGATTTAAGACTAAAGCACTTTTGGTGACGCTTGCTCGAATTATTTCGCAGTAGTAAAAGTCTTTAGAAAGGCAACCGTTAAAAATGGCCCCGAGCGCCGTTGTAAGCCCCGGAATATGCATTAGCCCGATTGCGCTGAGGATTCTTAGCCCTTAACCGATCCTAGCGCTTGTTTTTGCAACACCAACACCACAAAACGTCGTTAGAGTGAAGGTTTCCATGCGTAAGTTTTTAGGAGTGGGATTTTTAGATAATTGCATGCCGCTAGGGATGTTGTAAACAGTAGAGTTTATCCTCGATGAGTGTTTTCGTGAGCTCTATCCGGGCGTAACTAATCGATATTTTTGATACTCAATTGAAATCGATCGTAATCGATCATAATCCATAATAATTAATCGATTAATATCAGAAATCGGTAGAAATCGATCACTCGTGTCTTTGTGACTATCGATTTTGATCGATTTCTGTAATTAGCTATCGATTTTGTCGGTGATCCTGGTGAAAAAAAAAAACAAGAAAAGTCGCTACCAATGGAGAAAGTAACATCATCTTTATCAACAAAGCGGATTCAAAAGTAAGCTTGAAGGCAAGTGTTATGCAGTGTTATGATAAGATCAAATCACGTGTTTGATTTTCGATTTCCACAGACGTGATTATCGATTTCAATCGATTAAACTGAGTAATCAATCGACAAATATCGAGTATTATCGAGTATTATCGATTAATGGATTACTTTTTCAATGATCGATTTCGATCAATTAGGTACGCCCTGGCTCTATCCGTTGAAATCACAACCGGAATTCCATGGCACAAGGAAAGAAAGTGATTCATGATTAAAAAAAGAGAGGTCACCGATAATCTAAACGAGTAAAATCAATCTCTTGGAAAATTTCGTTCGTGACCAGTCGGGGAAGGACTGGAACCCAAGAGAGGATTGATCATTGAAGGATGAAAGGTTTTTACCCCCCCCCCCCCCCCCCAGTATTTTTTATAGTATCTCTCCATTGCCATCACCCTCATCTTCTGGAGTGTGGTTTTTGTGAACTTTAATTGCTGGTTGTTTCCATGCAGGTCCGCACTATTCATGTGAGCGAGGACAAAAATAAAGGAAAAGAACTTCAAAAACATGCATTCATTTTGAACTTAAGTTCGTAGGGCAATAAAAACATTAAAAAAAAAAACAGCCCCATTTAATTTACGCAACCGCTCGTCCTCCAGTTTTCCAAACTTTCAGCCACCTTTTCCAGAGCTTTTCCACTGTCCCGCTCACTTCTCTTTAACGTTTAATGATGATTCGGAAATAAATGTGCCATTCTCTGGCCGGACTGGAATTTTTTCCCAGGCGTTTTTGTCGCCATGTTATTTTAACTAATGCTTTAAAAATATTTATGAAAGTCAAGTAGACTAGTGCACGACTGACAAAACAACGGGAATATCAGTCGTGCAGTAGTTTTAAATCAATTTTGACTGATCACGATCTTCTCTGATCCAACGCTGTGCAAGACTTGTTGTCCACGGTTTTTGCAAATGCTCGAAGTAATGCGTGACATACAATGTAGGGCTAACGCTCGAAACGTCAGCTTTTAGAATCTCTGTAAGGTGGCCAATTTACATTATCAACTCCATTGATAAAACCAAATTTTTGTATAATACTTCCCCACAGACGCAACACCACAGTTTCTTTAGAAACTACCCCTTCATTCGTGACATATTTTAGTTGTGTTTAACTTGCACAGTAAAGTTGCGCACAAACAATTAGCGCGAACGTCCTTAAAGAAACCGTTGAAAGTTTCGGTGGGAGCTAAAATGTATAAATGTGTTACATCAACACCGCTCCCTAAAGCGGAAACTGAAGGCGCTAACTTAAAGGCATTGTGTTTTCCAGAAATAGAGAAAAGGAGACCGAAGGACATCTTACTGCAGAATATTCTAGTAAAACAATCTGAAAAGAATTGGTAATGGGTAAATCACAATCCCAATATTTTTATCAGAAGAGAACCCCACAGACGAAAACACCACAAGCAAGGATACATAAGGTGAGGAGTTCCCAAATCGCGTAGGTAAATTGACGAAAACATTGCGTTTCATCTTGGCCGCACATACTTGATCGCATCCTAGTTAACTTTTTGATACCGAAAACCTCACAACCTTTTTGAATCACAAGGACCTCCGTATTGTCCACCATTAATCTGACTTGTGTTTATGTGGACAACGCAAAAGTAGTTTGCGTATTCCATGCGTGTTGGTTCTGGAGATTTATGAGCCTAACTCTGATTGGCTAAGAATTTTACGTCACAGAAATCATTCAGCAGCTCAAGTTTGCAGACGCTATTTTTCGGGGGAGACAATGACCGCCGGAAATACATCTGCGTTCGCAGGCTATGCACGTGTAACCACTAGGATGAACCTTGAACCCTTGAGATGGACAAGGGTTTTCATTTGTTGAAACGTGTTTCTATATGATCAAAAAAGTGAAGTCTGCCATAAACTTAAGACCGGATATATATTTTACGAGCCTCATGATCTACTACCGCTACAATATGATATTAATTAGAAGCAACATGACTGCTAAACTAACAATAAGCTAACTACATGTACAACTAAGTTATGTTGGAACACTAATCCAGCTCATTGCATTCAAATACAAACTTACCACACCGAGTTACAAATTCAACTGATCTGTAATTAGTAACAGCCCCCACTGATGAATTAGCGGCAACCTTCACTGTGTAATTCCTGCATTGATCCAAAGACTTGATTTCCACAGATGACGAGGTATTACCAGTTCCTACGCGTCTCACTTCATCAGTATCGTTCAGAATAATGACATCATATCCGATGATGTTTTCGAGAGTGGAGTCCCAACTAACCAGAATGGTGTTGCCATTCAGGAAACTTGCACTTAAGTTAAAAATACCTGCTGGAAAACAACGAAAATTGAAGCAGTCCACCACACAGATCTCGATGTCGAAGGTTATCCATTACAAACCGGAAAAGAAATCCATAGTTCGATACTCATTTCAATATCTCATCATCTAGAGTGACACACAGGACCTTAAAGGGAACCTCCACTCTTACAACAGAATAAGTTTAAACCGAAAGAAATTATGTTTACAAACAAAGTTGTTCAAAATTTGTTTTTAAAACAGTGTTTATATCAAGAAAGGAAATTTTATAATCGCTTCTTTCACTTTCAAATTTCTCAGGCGCAGCCATCTTGAATAGCTTTGACGTGTTGCGGTTGCCTTATTGTTCTGACACAAAGAGCTTTTGTCTAATAACAATAGACCAGCACTATTGATCTGTACATGTAAATAGGGCTATACAACTAATAAATTACTATTATTATTATTATTAATAGGACAACTGTAAGATGTCACAATTATGCAAGATGGCGGTGCCCGCAAACTTTGAAAACAAAAATAAGCGATTCTAAAACTTATTTATTTTGGATACAAACACTTTCTTTGAAAATGCGTTAGACTGACTTGACTGTAACAGTTATTTCCTGTCATTTAAAGTTATTTTTTGTTAAAGTGGAGGTTCCCTTTAAGAAGGGATGACAACAACGATGGCGAGAATGTTGAAATATAACTTCGCGTTATTTCTGTCACTCTACATCATTCGACAAAGATTGTGTCTGAACGTTTTTGGAATAAAATTGTGGACGTTACAGCAGTCTAATTGGACGTCAATAGGCCTTTTGCAACTAACGATCACATGGTACAAAATCCGCCATGCTGGACGGCAAACTAATTATCATTCCCCCACTGGGACATTAAAACAAAGGCAAGTCAAGCCTGACTGGTTCAGGTCTCGTGAACTGCACGCGAAATCTTCAAGCTCGATTTTCTAGGGGTTTATTTTGACACCAAAATTATAATTTCTCGGACCTCCTGTCCCAACGGGTTTTAAGATTTCGCTTCCAAATTTTCACTTCTACTAGATGATTGTACTACCCCAAATACCGTGTGAGGGAATTTTCGTTTGTCTTCGGAGACTGATTTTATGGCACTTTTTCTACCCAAATTAAATATGAGATGAGAGTTTCGACTTTGGTGCGTGATATTTCCCTCAATTCTTAACATATCAAAAATTCCTCACACGGTATTGAAGTGCATTCATCTGTGACTAAGATGCAACAAAGCGCGAATAAAGTGAAGGGGCAGGAGCTTCTACGGCAGACTCAGTCGTTCTGAGTTTCAGGCCTCAAAACTAAAAGGCAATATTAAATACCAAAAGATGAGAGAACGAGCAATAGTGTGCCACCAAGCGTCAATTTCCTTGTCCCTTCTCCCCATGTGTCTCGCGCATTGCTCTCGTGCCCCAAAACCTGCTTTATAATAGGGAGCTTAAGCGTGCGCATTTTTGAGACGCGGACGGCAACAGGAAGTGGGCTGTATTCCCTTTTAACTTGTCCTTACACAAGCACATTTACATTGCCAAGTATCTTTTCTCCATTAGAGATGATTGGTACAAAAATATGGGAAACACCACTGTCCTGAAACGCGAAATGTTCTCTTCTGGTTGCTGTCCGCGTCTCAAAAATGCACGTGCCTAAGCAGGCTAGTAAAAATGTGAAGAGTGGAGGAGAGTAACAACACACTACTTTCATTCGAATTCCGACGAGTTTTCCATAAAAAAAGATGAAAGATCATGATGATAAACACTGAAATCTATAGCTACAACACCAGAGACTGGACTTCGCTAGAAACGTTTACCAGAGCGCATCCTTGCGCATGCCATGATAAATCTGCTCTGGCAAAAAAGAAAGATCGCTTGACTACCCACGGTTGCAAAACTCCTTAATCTGAATTGATTAAAAATTGAGAAGGAAACTCACCTTGTGAATTAGCTACCATTACCCCAAAAGACAGGTAAAAAAGGCCAATCAATATATGACAGACAGATTGAGCACTTGATCTCATAACAACTATTGATCTCCTGTTATGCATCTCACCTAAAAAAGAGAATCCAGTAAAAAAGAAATGATGATCAGTCAATAGGGATTGGCGCAAAATAACAAACGGCTCTGAACATGGGGCTACAAAAGCAACAACGTAAAATACTAAGTGCGCGGAGAACGTTATAGCACATGACAATTAACCTTTCATGGTCTCTCTAAACTTCAACCCTTGGCAGTTATCGAATGATGAAAAGTGTACAATTCATTTAAGTTGCACTTATCACCAATTACACCAATGCTTTTACAATTTTTGTTGTTTAAGTGACACAACAGACGAGATACGACAACCTTTCCAAGGCCATGTGTTCTCCCTTTCTTTCATCAACCAGAAAACCACGGAAAACACAAGGAGATAAGTAAAAAGTCCTAGTTCAAAAACTGGTGTCTCTCTACAACCTGTTTTCTTTGGTCACAAAGTCAGTAACATCCTCAAGAATAAATTAAAGAGCCAAAACCGCGAATACCGGTAACGAACAATGCTTGGTATATCATTTCAAAGGTGGTCAATGCGAGATCTATACCATCGCATTCAAGATCTTCGATTAGGAAACTTCGATTGAGAAACCACCCATCATGGACAATGTCTCAGGCCTCAAAAGTGTCGGGATACATCTCAATGCGTTATTTAAGAAAATGTGCAATCAGATTAGATTTGCACCAGGCTCTTCTATTGACACATTTGCATAAAATCCCTGCAGCAGAAACCCATCTTCAAGATGATATTCAAATATTCAAGACTGACCTCTTTTTACAACTTTAATGATGTTGGACAAACCACAACGTAGAAAAACCTTACTACTAATAGTTCTTGTTAAATTCTAAGACAAGCATCTGATATATTCATTTTGAGATAGGGTTCTTGCATGAATCAAATTGAACAAACATCAATACTTAAACTTTTAGGAGTAAACATAGAACAGCAATTAACACTATTCAAAAAATAGGAGTACTCTGTAGATTGAAACATTTGATTCCCGAAAGGGCCAAGTTGCATTTCTTCAAAACTAGTATTTTACCACATTTAACCTACAGCTCCCTTGTATGGCACTTTATAAGGTCTTCAGATAAACGTAAATTAGAGAGACTAAGAGAGAAAGGGCTTAGTGTTGCTTTCAATTATGGCCACAGCTCTTCTTAGTAAAGCTTGTACTCTGCACAATGGTACATGTAGACTTCAGGACAGAGCTATACTTATGTTCAAAGTTAAGCAGGGCATCTGCCCGATTTATATAGCTAGTCTATGTAAGCAATGTGATGGAGACTATAGTTTAAGAAATGCTGACCTTGTAATTCCATGTTTTAACAGTGACGTATGGAAAGCATTCCATCAAATATTTTAGGCCTTCCGAATGGCACAGACTCCCTCAGAGTGTATATGAAAATTGAATTTATCGTCAGTTATGAATGACCTGACCTGTGGGTCATTTTATGCAGTTCTTATATTATTCTCTTAGTAGTTTAAGTCATTTAAATAGCAGTTTTAGTCAGTTTATAATTAGGATGTTTCAAAGAAAAGTTTGTGGATAGCCTTTTAAAATTGTTAACAAATATATATTCTTAATATTATTTTTCACCTAGGAGGGTCACCCTGCCTAGTTGATAGGGTAACCCTACCCCTAGGGTTAATATTTTTGTCACCAATCAGTATTTTATGCTTAAGTATTTTGACACTTCAATAAAGTTACTATTACTATAATCATCGTCGTTGCTAACAATGATCCATCATCCGTCAGTGAGGCCTTTGGAAAGTAACAAAACACAGCGAATACTTTATTCAAGAAACACAAATTTGCTTCAGCTGAAACGGTGACACACCTAAAAATCGTCACCCTCCAAACAGGAAAATACATTTTTTTTAAATTTTGTTGCAAAGGGACCCTTTACAAGTACACAGTTTTCCCCAATGGCTTATGTATCTGCCAAAAACCTTTTACTGAGATGATGAACCCCCTCTACCAAATTTGAGACAAGGTGGTAATATACCGGTATTATCCATAGCTATCCTGATGAGCTCTACCTGCAAGGCAAAACTCACCAAAAGTGCATAGCAAATGTCATTGATGCTATCATTTTGCTGGAGGACCTTGGGCTTGTCATACACCCAGAACAATCAGTTATAGTTCCACAGAAGTAACTTGTTTTTCTTCGTTTTCTCATAGATTCTGCTCTGATGACAGTAAGCCTCACTCAACATACAATAATTAAGATAAAGATTAATTTACTATGTCTTCTTGAAAACCCATGTTCTATGACCATTCATGATGTTGCAAAAGTCATTGGTCATCTCTTTTCCAGTTTGCCAGGTGTACAGCACCTTGAATTACAGAAATTTAGAAATGGACAAGGTTGTCGCTCTCAGAGTAGCTAAAGGGAATTTTGATAGCACACAAAGGAATCTCTGAATTAAACTGGTGGTCATGTAACCTAGACAGTAGTTTTAATACTATTTCCAGTCTGCCAGTAGATATCACTGTATATTGAAATGCATCCCTTTAAGGGTGGGTGCTGTGATGAATGATATGCGAACAGGTGGGAGATGGCTCCCTACTAAGAGGGAGCATCACATTAATTTCCCTGAGTTGCTTGCAGCCGTTTCACTCCTCCCTATCTAGAAAGCATGTCAAAATGATGATTGACAATACTTCTGTGGTTGTGCAAATAAATAACATGGGTACATTTCATAGTGAGGAATGTAATTCCCACAGGATCTCTTGGCTTACACCATCCCGTATTCCTGAGACCTCCAACATGGTTGAATCCAGGAATTTTCACTCCCAAGACACTGAACAGATGTTAAACCATGAAATACTGACTGGGGCACTCAAAACCCTTGATTTTCAGCCAGAGATTGATTTGTTTGCTTCTCACCTGAATGAGCAACTGCCTGTTTTTTGTTCATTCCGACAGGACCTAGAGGCATCCTTCACAAATGCGTTCACCATTTCTTTGACTGAAACTCCACTGTTTTCCTCCTTTCAGCTGCATTCTACAGGTGTTACAGAAAATTATCCGGGATCAAACAACTTGTGTGCTAGTGTTTCCCAACTGGCCCACTCAAGCAAGGTACCCACTGTTGACCTCTCTTTTCAAGATTCCTCCAATAAAGCTTCAACCATCAAGCACTCTACTGAGATTCCCAGGGGGGAGGGGGGGTGCGGCTGTTTACATTGACTGGTGCGTGCTTTCGCTGTGATAGATTTCGCCAGAATCCATTGTTTTTGTTCAGAAAGTTCAACAACACCACGGCTCTTAATGCAAACTTGCAGCTTCACTCGTCACTTGGAGTCCTTGGTTACCATGACCGTGGTGAAGAGATAGAGAAATTCTGCCCGCTCCCGCAACCAATTGGATTGCTGGATTCTCAGTATACCGCCTGCCCACGAACAAAGAAATAACTGAGACGATAAATTTAACACAGTAGACATCTGTATTCATCAAAAGTTAATGAATACTAATTAGCAGAGCAGGAGTTTGGGGTTTATCGAGGAGTGCATTACTGACACAAATAGAACCTCCCGATAGGTCATAACTTTGATGTATAATTAATCATTTTTACAATTATTAGTTATTGCAAGCTTAAGTCTAAACATTTGCATATATTATCTGTTTTAATGTATGTACATGTATCAGCTCTTTTCTAATACCCTGTTCACACCAAAAAAACATGTTTAATTAAACAATGTTTAACGAAACCTTGTTTAATTAACCATGGTTAACTGATCAACTCGTTCACACCGAACTACAAGAGCTGACAACAATGCAGCCTCGTGTTCATGCTCAGCCTTGCGTTTGTGTAATTGTAATTGACATAAAATTGTACAACATCATACAACCACAAATGTAAACAAAATGGCGAATGCGCGAAATATTGCGCTTTTGTTTTGGAAAACAAGGAGAGAAGAAAGCCGAAAAATCGTGGAAAGTCACGCAACGCTTGCCAGGAGATGACTCTACCGATACCTCTGCCGCAGATGTCTTGTGTCATCTGTATTTTTATTGTTGTTGACGTGGCAACTATTCCAATGCACCCCAAGTTTACGTTGAGTTTGGAGTAAAAGCAGGTCTCAGTCCTTTTGGGAGGAGACCTGCCAAGGCTGGAGCGATAATGATTGGGTAGAAAACTTCAGGATGTCAAAGGATTCATT
>NC_090873.1:18778750-18791250 GCF_036669935.1 Montipora foliosa | reverse complement strand
GAAGTGCATCTCCCTCTGAGGGCAAAGCTACAGTGTAAGTGGCTCCCTTGTTATGAGATGATAGTGATCAATGGTGCAGAGGAAGGAGTCCAAGTTGAGAACAAAATATCTGAGGGACCTTATCTAAGTAGAAACAACAGGATTCCCACTATTATATTTTATGGAGGTTTGTGATGTAAAATTTGAAATTTCATCAGTTCACAACTTAGCCCAAACACTGAAAGAAAAATTTCAAAAGTGAACAATAATAATAATAATAATAATAATAATAATAATAATAATAATAATAATAATAATACATGTAATTTATTAGTATTATAGCCCTATTTACATATACAGATCAATAGTGCTTTACACTGAATAAAAATTAAAACCTTATTTATCTAAATACAATTTACAATAGAATTTAATATCTTGCGAATATACATGTAATATATCAAAGTTAAAGAGTACTAAAAGCTTCATTAAATAGAAACGTTTTAATAGCTTTTTAAAATTTATCTAAACTCTTAATGATGCTGGCTGCCTGGAAACACCGAGCTCCAAATGCCTTCAGCACCTTACCCTTACGGGGCTCTAAGTAAAGACCATCATTAGATCTTAGATTTAATAGTTACGAGGCTGTTAATACATAACGGAGCTAAATTATGAACCGCTTTAAAAGTAAATAGAATAATTTTAAATTTAATGCGAGCCTGGATTGGAAGCCAATGTAACTCATAGAATAGGAGTAATGTGCGAATGCTTTCCAACGTTCATTAGCAGTCTTGCGACAGCATTTTGTACACGTTGAAGTTTAGCTATCTGTTCCTTTGAGGCACCAAACAAAAGACTGTTACAATAATCTAATCTATTCATAATAAACGCATGAACTAACGTATGGAGACCTGTCTTCGTGTAAATATTTCTTAATGCTTCTAATGTTATGAAGATAAAAGAATGCAGAGTTGCAAACATTTGTAATAATTATGTTTAGACATGCTTAGGTTAGCGTCAAACCAACAGCCTAGATTTTTAACAACGGACCTATTATGAATTGCATAGATGCTGATTGGCTGTAGTTTAGATAATTGTTGTTTGGAGCCTATTAAAATCAGTTCAGTCTATCAAGAATCATCCACTTCCTGATCTTTTCAATACAGTTCTCCATTGCTTGCAAGACTTGGTCTATTAGGTTTAAAACTAAGATAAAGCTGGGTGTTATCAGTATAGCAGTGAGCACTAGGAAGCTTGTGTTCAATGATGTTAAAGAGCTTAGATGCATACCATATGAATGGGTTAGATATCGATCCATCGATGCCGCCGTTTTGCACCCTGTTATGGAGATATGACTCAAACCACTTCAGGGCAAGATCAGCAATACCTAATTCTTTGTGTAGACGTTTAATCAATATATCATGACTAACAGTGTTGAAGGCGGCACTAAGATCCAACATGACAAGTAGAGTGACCTCTTGTGAGTTCATCTTCATTAAGATATCACTGACAACTCGAAGAAGTGCTGTTTTGGTACTATGTCCTTTCCTGTAAGATGATTGCATTTCAGGATAAAGAGAATTGTCTGTCATGTGCAAATGAAGTTGATTATACACCGCCTTTTCGGTGAGCTTCGATATGTATGGCAAATTACTGACAGGTCTGTACTTACTAAGAAGTGGATCAAGACCAGCTTTTTTTGAGCTACGGCTTAACAAGTGCACATTTCCAGACATCAGCAAACACACCATCCACGAGGGATAGATTTATCATTTTTGTGATCACAGGAAGCAGGACATCAATGCAGCTGGAAACCAGTGAGGTGGGCATTGGATCAAAAGAACAGCTTTTCTTTGCGTTACCTTCGATAAGTTTCCATACTTCCTGGACCAGTTCTGAAAGTGCCGTAAATTTACTAAATTTGGGGGTTGGTGACAATGTACAGTTTAAAAGTGAGTCAGTGGAAAGATCTTGAGCCATAACGTAGAGTCTTGTGCCAATATCAGTTATTTTTTGAACAAAGAACGAGCCCATCCTATCAGCTAATTCAAGTTCATCATCCCAAGGAATGCAAGTGAGAATATTATGCTAATGAATCCATTTGCTAATTGTTACTGCAATTTTTCGTAATTCTGCTGAATATCATCACCTTTAAGCACTGCCTTTTGGCTTCTATCAATCCAATTTCCAAACATAGGTGGGAATAGTGGAGTGAATTGGAGTTGTTGTTTAGTTCACAGCTTGAATAACATATTATGCTATCTTTTGAGAGGTTCTTCAGTAAAAAGTTTCCTACATATTCTTCACAGTCAAGTTCGAATGTACCAGGGGAAACAATGCTGCTGATTGGTAGGTTATGGTCACGCATCAATTGAGTTCATTTGATTGATGGAAGCCAAAACGCAGTTTGGCCATAAGGCACTTGAAGATGAGATTCCGCAGAATTAAGAAAATTGTGGTAAAATTTTAATTTTAATGCATAAACTTCCCTAGTCATTAAATAGCCACATTTAAGGAACTTGTATCTTTAGTTAGTTATTTTGATGAACATGAATAATTAAAGGTCATGTGACTCTTCTGGTTCTCCTTTATCTCAGTTCACTCCTTCATACTTGTACAGTCGACCACGGTAGTCTGCTAAGTAGTCTTCAATCTTGATTTGGCATTTCTGGGAAGGTTTTGGAGTGGTTCGCATCGTACTTACACAATAGGAGCCAACACATTGCAATAAATTAGAATCTCTCTGATAGCCTTGCCTTGCAGTAGGGTTTTCCTTCCATAGGGTTCCTGTTTGGGCCCTATCTTGTTTGTTATCTGCAATAATTATGTTCATTGTTATGCCGACAATTATACACAGCTTATCGTTTAAACCTGATTCACATGCCAGTCATGACAAGGCAGTTACTGCAATGCATTGGTGCATAGAGGATCTTCATCAATGGATGCTGTTGGACTGGCTCAAGCTTAATGATGAATATCTACTGATAGGCACTTAAGACAGCAGTTGCATGGATAAACCGTCTGATGTAACCCTTACTGTGCGTGGATGATCATTTTCAAGATTGCCCCCTGGCGAGTAGCAAAGGACTTGGGCTGTTGGTTTGACCAGCAGCTCAGCACCATTACAAACATCAACAAAATATGTAGTGCTTCTTTTTTTTATTTACAATAATATTAGGCGTATAAGGGAATTTTGATCACTTGAATCTACGAAATTATTAGTACCAGTACGTGCATTAATTGGTCACGAATTGAATAGATTATATTGTTTGCCAGAAATTCAACTGTCAAAGTTACAACATGTTAAACTTTGACACGCCTTATTTGTAATACCTCATGCTTTGACCATATTTCACCAGTGTTTTAGTTATTATACATATACATGTAAGGCGATTTATGGCATGGCACCAACATAAATTATATTAGTGACCTTATTACTTAAATATAGATTTCGCCAAGCCTAAAAGTGGAGCTCCCTGGTTATTTAATCTTACTGCCTGTAGGGTTAGTAAAAATAAAAGGTTTTGAATTGTCCATGTTTTGATGTTTCTGGTTGCTGCTTTAATAATTAAATCATTTTTTTTTTGCTTTCTTTTTTGATTTGACTTTACTGGCTAACTACGCTAAAAACTGATACTGCATGGTCGAATCACAAAGCAATGAGTGCAATATTGGTTTTTCAAGTGAAATTTACTTTGGAATTCACCAGTTTGGCAATGAACTTTTGTTGAACCACACAAGTTTTAAAAGAAAACAAGCACACTCTCAGTGAGTGAATGGAAAAGGAAAAAAGCCATTTCAGAGTCAACTGTCAATACCTAGCGAATAGGAATCATGCTAAAATTAGAAACCATAAAAAACTTTGTCAGTTTTGTGGTGTTCATCATTTACTAGTGACGCAATGTAACCTTATAGGAGAATTGAAATGGCTCGCGTGGTTCTCTATTAGAGTAATTGTACAAGGTGTCAGGAGCGTTCAAACGGAGAAAATCAAGGAAAGATTGAGTGACATGGCATCCAACCCTATCGCCCCAGCAGCTTCTTTTGATTTCAAGAATCCAGAAAAATGGCCTAAATGGATACAATGGTTCAAGCGGTACCGAATCTCGACCAAACTAAACAAAAAAGAACAACTGTTACAGATCAATGCTATGATTTACTGCATGGGAGACAAGGCAGATGACTCAGCCAGCAGAAGGAATTAAGGAACGCTTTCCAAAGCTCTTCAGTGGCCTGGGTTGCATGGACGGAGAATATGAGATCAAACTGACGTCATCCTACGAGCCCTTCAACCAGACCAAACCAAGACGTGTTCCAATCCCCTTGCTGCCTAAAGTCAAGGGAGAACTGGACGGTATGGAAACAATGGGAGTGATCGAAAAGGTAGATGTGCCTACAGAGTGGTGTTCACCTATTGTAGTAGTCCCAAATTCAAATGGAAACCTCCATATACAATGTATGTGGTGACTTCATTCAGCTGAATAAAGCTGTACTTCACAAGAATCATCCCATGCCCACAACAGAGCAAACACTGGGAAAGCTGGCCAGTGCGAAAGTGATATCCAAGCTGGATGCCAACAGTGGGTTCTGGCAACGAAAGTTGAAAGAGAGCACAAAGCTGCCAACTACGTTTATCACTCCATCGGGCCGGTACTGCCACACGCATCTACCATTTGGTATTTCTTCCGCCCCAGAACATTTTCAATGGAGCATGCAAAGAATCCTGGAATGCGTACCTGGGGTTGAATGTTGGATGGACGACATCATTGTGTACGGGGCAAATCAAGCAGAGCATGAAGAAAGGCTAGAGGCAGTCCTAGTTAGGCTCCAAGAAGCAACCGTCACACTTAACGCAAAGAAATGTGAATTCTCAAAGGAGACTGTTCGATTTCTGGGACAATTGGTGGGAAAAAATGGAATTCGCGCCGACCCAAGCAAGATAGCTGCAGTAAAGTACTTAGCTGAACGGACCGATGTACACGAGCTCAGAAGATTTCTGGGAATGGTCAAGCAGTCAGGAAAGTACATTCCAAACTTGGCTGAACTCAGCCACCCACTGCGTGAACTTCTCAGCAAGAAGAACGAGGACTAGGACCCCCAGCAATGTAGTGCCTTTGAAGGGATCAAAGAGAAGTTGAGTTCTGCGCCAGTACTTGCAATATTCGATCCTTCCCTCAAAACCCTGTTGTCTGCCATCCTGACCCAAAGACAAACCGATGGGAAGTGGAAGCCAATAGTGTTCATATCTCGTGCTCACACAGCAACAGAAAGAACATACGCCCAGATCAAAAAGGAGGCTCTAGCAACCACTTGGGCTTGCGAGCGCTTGGCCGACTATCTAATTGGCACAAGGTTCCTTGTGGAGACAGACCGCAAGCCGCTGGTTCCTATCCTTGGTTCAAAGAATTTAGAGGAGATGTCGCACAGAATCCAGCAGCTTCATATGCGACTGACTGTTGAGGTTCGATTCAGCGTCTCCCATGTGCCAGGCAAACACCTCAGCACCGCTGACGCACTCTCCAGAGCACCCATAGTTGAGGAAACCAAAAAGAATGATCCAAGACCCGAAGAGGAAATTACCGGTAACCTATATGTTCATCACATATTTAATTCCCTTCCAGCTTCTAACACACAGCTTGAGCGGATTAGAGAAAACAAGAGGAAGACGAAGTCTGCCAGGCGCTAAAGGAGTACTGTAGCAAAGGATGGCCAGAACGACCCAGAGTTCCAGACGCACTTCAACCCTACTGGCAAGTCAAGGATGAACTTTCAGTCGTCCACGCCTTGCTTCTTAAGGCAGACACAATCCTTATTCCGACATCCATAAGGCTGGAGATCCTAGACCGCATCCATGACAGTCGTCAAGGTGTCACGAAATGTCGCGAGAGGAAAAAGCGATCAGTTTGGTGGCCAGGTCTTAGTCGGCAAATTTAGGATCTTGTCAAGCAATGCCGCAAGTGTACGGAACGGAGGCCAAATATCAAGGAACCCTTGATCCCAAGTGCAATTCTGGATAGACCGTGGCAAACGATCGGCATGGATATTTGCTACGTCAAAAAGTGGCCCTCTCTGATGTGGTGGACTATTTCTCAAAGTTCATCGAAGTCAGCTACCTAGCCTCACTCAGCTCCATGGAAACAATTCGAGCCCTCAAATCGGTATTCGCTTGACATGGGATACCAGAAATTGTGCGCTCAGATAACAGCCCCCAGTACGACTCGGCAAATTCCCTAGAGACTGGGAGTTCAAACATGTCACGAGCAGCCCCCTCTATGCACAGTCTAACTGGGAAGCAGAAAGAGCGGTACAAACTGCGAAGAATCTGCTACAGAAGGAAGAAGACCCTGCCAAAGCTCTTCTGGCTTATCGATCCACACCGCTGCAAGGTGGAAAGACACCTTCCCAGTTACTGTTTGGCCGGCAGATAAGATGTACACTACCTTGTATCCCAGCAGCCCTTCAACCCAGCTGCCAGGAATAGAGGAATGGAGGCAGGAGGAGAGTGAATGGAAGATAAAACAGAAACAGAACTACGGTTTGCGACACAGAGTCAAGGAATTGGTCCCCTTCCAGCCAGGTGAGCATGTATGAATTCATGACGAAAACAGACCAGCTACGGTCAAGAACCGCGCGCAGGCTAGCAAGCCACGATCTTACCTGGTAGAGGCCTATGGCAGTATCTTGAGGAGAAACCCGTCCGCTCTTCAACCATATGCTGACGAGTCGTTGAGCAGTGACGAAAAGCCATCGACCAGTGACGACAAGCTATTCCACTAGGAAGACAGACCAGCTGCGCCAGAACCAGCCGTTATACCGGAGGACTCTGTCATGCGTACGCGTTCAGGACGACTGATAAAGCCAAAGACTTGACTTGTAGTCCAATATCAACCGATAGAGACAAACGGAGAAACACTGTGTATTATTATTTTTTTTGCTAGTCTTCTTTCGAAATGTTTCAGTTCACTTTTTTTTTAATTCTTGCAATAAGAATATTAATCATTTAGTAGAATACTTAGAAAAGGGAGATGTGGTGTTAATCATTTACTAGTGACGCAATGTAACCCTATAGGGGAATTGATTAAAGGGATATGATTCATTCTGATCTACAATATGGCTTCTCTATTTAGAGTAATTGTACAAGTTTAAGGTCAAAAAAAGAGTTTTACTGATGTACTTTATTCTACTTTATCTCTGAATACAAGATCATTCACATTTTGATTTATTTCATTGAAACATGCCAGGTTGGCTTGGAAGAAGAATCGCCAAAATACGGCAATGCAACCAAGAAAGGACCAACTTCAAACAAGATCCGCTCCAACACTAAATTACTAAAAAAACTTCTGAAAACACAAGCTAGTGAAATTTCCCCCTAGTTTTACAACTCATGGCACATTGAAAACCAGTTGGGCAAACGGATTAAAGAAGCACTTGTTCACTCGCATTTTAAAGTATAACAAACAAACAATTCAACTTTATCTTTGTGTCCAAAATAGTACAGATAATTGAATTTAATTCCAGTTGACAATAAAAAATTCAAGTTTCATTCCTAAACCAAGGAAAAACCGATTAAACCACTTTTAATAACCCATCCGTAAAAATTACAAACAGTTTAGTGCCCATGGAAAGAATTTGTGGAGTAACTTCTTCCACCAAGTATGAGCTATTACTGGTATTCTCTTTTGTTGTTATTGTTCTCTTTTGCTCTCCTTTCGATTCTGTTCTAGTCATAGGTCCCCCAGGCATCATGTTACCTCATCAGAGCTACGCCAAAAATTGCAATACAGAGAAAAAAGCAACTCTAAGCAAATTAAAAAGTAACACTCAGCTTTAAGTTTATATCCCTCCAATGCTTCACTTGAATAACTGCGTAGCCACAATTGTGGACCACAGCTTTCATATGTCAAACTGGATTGAAACCATTTTCCATCTGAACACCAAAAGCGTTGACTGTGTAAGAACTATAGTTGACAGAGTATTAGCCGTGTAGCCGCATCAAGCACAAAAAGTGTGTGAAAAATGAAGCATCACTTATGTTTAGTTAACCTGGGATGAGACTGCAATCCAATAGAAAACCAGCACCCGGTCAGTGGTCAGCTTTATAAAAAAAAGCTGACCTTGATGAGCTCTAAGCTTGAGCCCGCGATATGGTCATGTGATACTGGTCAGCGGATATCTTGTTTTGACAGGTGTCAATTGATCAAAACATGGATGTCCAAAATGAAAGATGTATGCTGAAAACTAGCATGATACTGGTCACATTAGCATACATGGAGGGCTGGATGTACGTAGATACGTACAGACAGTCGATGACGTCATAACTATAGAACCAAAATTTCTCGCATCGATGGGTTACCATTTATCTTCTTAACTATGGTGCTCCACATGCGCACGCCTTCGGCACACGCGGAGCTCCGCTATTAAATTTAAATCTAACTACTCACTCAAATGTAACGACAAGCTTTTACTAGAACGTCAAAGAGTACGTACCAAGAAGACATTGGGGAATTGAGCCTTCTGTGCAGCCACCTCCAAACTTTCCTCATTAAAGACTTATCTATTTCGAGACACTTTAAAGGATTTTACGTAGTCACAGATTTACTTTTAACATTGTGTACACACAATCATCAACGAAATTGTTGGGAAGGTTAGCACGTTTGAGTTCTTCATTGCTTCTCTTCCCTCCCGCCTCATTCAATGTTGTACAAAACTGAATGGTTCTTGGTGGGAAATTGTGGTGTTACCCTCCAACATTGAAGGGGGAAAGGGGGGCTATATAAGAGAGGGTAAAACTATTTCTTCTGCGCTTTAACAGAAGAGGGTTGAAATACAGCTTTGGTGTGGTTCATTTACATTACCTTCCCAGCTACTTACTGTCTATGATTGTAGATAGATGTACATTTGTTTAATTAGCCAATGTTATATTTTTTAACTAGCATAATTATTTCTACCACAAATTGTAAATTTTTAACCAAGCTTTTTAATATTTGTAATTATGTATTGTATAACAATTATTTGTAATTGATTGTAACACACCAGCGATCATATTTTGATGCACTTGACGCAATAGAAATGAATTTATTATTATTATTATTATTATTATTATTATTATTATTATTATTATTATTATTATTATCATCACAAGAGCATAATTTTCATCTTTTCTCTAAAGGGGAATATATGCAAGGCTGTCATTTGTACGCTCGCCCAGGGGCATTCTACATCTGGACTCTTTGCAAGAATGTTAATACTGTGAGTAAATTACTTGTTGAGGTACATTAATTTTCTTTTCTAAACTATCATTTTTTTCTGCCAGAGAATAACATTTCAAAATTATAGATACTATCCATATAGTTTGCTCGTCTTTTTGCTCGTGATAGTAGTTTGATTGCGTCACTTTGTACATTGTAGCTGAGCATTTGCCATAATCATGACTGACTCCCTTCAATTGAAGAGAAATGAGAAAAGCAGAGACTCTCAAGACTTTTAAAAATTCTCTTTGGAACACCATTTTTAAAGATCAGCAAATTATAAATCATTTTTCATTATAAATACAGTGTCGCATGCTTATCATTGTTTCATAGTTTTGTAGATTTTTAACAATTTTATTGCAAGCCTTAATTATTAATTATTTTGATCTTGTAATGGGGGCCACTAGTTTACCGTCGCTTGCAACTAGCTGTCCACACGCTTGACAAAAGCATGTTCTGCCGGACAGTCAAAATTCAAAGTTTTGACAATCAAACTTCAAAGGTTACCCGCCACTTTGGAACGTTTTGGTGCCACTCCGCAAACACTTCACCGTCAGCAATGCGTTCAGGCATTTTGTCTTTTGCAGTTTTGAACACCTTGCTTGAAATTCCTACCTAGTTATGGCAAATAAATCAGCTATGATCATTTGGGTAACTGGTGCCAAAACCTTCCCAAGTGGGCGGGTAAACTTTAAAGTTCATCTGCAGAACATGTTTTTGTCACGCGTTTGGACAGGTAGTTGTAAGTGACGGTATTAGTTTTGATATGTTATTTTCATGCTCGTTAAATAAAGACTTTACTACCTCAGTCACTTACTTAAGACACAAACAAATATTGTAGGAAAAGGTCTCTCATTGCATTGAAGGACTCTTCGTATTTACTGGGGCACTTATATGGTGAAATGGACAGCCACCCCCTAAATGAACCGAGTACAGAAAGCCAATTCATACTTTACCGAGCTTTTCAGTGAAACGTCGCCTATTTGAGCAGTGTAGCAGTGATCAGCAGGCAGCATGCAGATAGGTAAACATATGTATATAGTTGAACTATAATTTTTGCAGTACTCCTATGTATTGCATTGGCGCACAGCCGAGATGTATGCGAATATTGATCCTTTCTTTTGATAGCGCCTTCTAAAAAACCGCAATAAATTTCAATTCTACCATTCCAAAATTCACACTCAGCGTTTGTAACAACAAAAAGATCTTGGGACCTCGAACGAGGGCGCTGAACAATAAGCTATTATTTGATTGTTGATGCTGCGATCTTTGATTAATCGTCCAAAATGGCCATAACATCTTAACATTTCTCCTTATGATACAATAATAATTAACATTTATATAAAAGATTCCGATAGTTTTAAACCACGATTCTCTTAAGACCACAGAACTCATTGAAAGTGCGTAGCAGAACCACTCAGCTTTCGTAGTGTGATCAAAGAAGGATGTTGAGCTTCACGAATTCCTACGTAACTCGGTATTAAAAAATATCACAGAAATCGTACCTCAATCCGAAATCACATATTTAGTTTGACTTCTTGGGGGCTTATGCAGTATCCAGAGGTTACGTCGATCCCATAAAGAATGAAAGAGGAAGTGTTAACTCACTCCAATGACAAACTTCCTTGTTCCCTTGGAGCGAAACTCAACCACGCAAGGCTTACAGTATTCGGCGAAACGAAACGAAACGAAACGAAATGAAATGAAACGAAACAGGATAGTACTTAAACACGGAATGCGTGAATGATGGAATGTTGGAACGGTGGAACGCCGCAATAT
The DNA here is from genome assembly GCF_036669935.1 of Montipora foliosa. Classification (NCBI taxonomy): domain Eukaryota; kingdom Metazoa; phylum Cnidaria; class Anthozoa; order Scleractinia; family Acroporidae; genus Montipora; species Montipora foliosa. Next base: position 18,780,247 of record NC_090873.1, on the reverse strand, counting down.
GGAGCTTAAGGACGTTCGCGCCAAAATCTTCCTACGGTGAGATTTTCTTCATTTCTCGCCTAGAGTTGGGTCATAAAGTACTTACTCCAAAAATGAAAAAAAAATGGGGGTCACCGACTTTGTTTCGGAGAAAATGGCAGTGGAAAAATGCCTTAATTTCGAGAAATCGGTCATAATAGCGAGATGTAGGCTCATCTGCTCATCTATCGAAAATCATAAAAATAAACTGTTGGAGTGAAAGTTTCCGTGCATAGGTTTTTAGGAGTGAGATTTTAAGATAATTGTATGCCGCTAGGGATGTGGTAAACAGTAGAGTTCTTCCTCGACGAGCGTTTTCGTGAGCTCTATCCGTTGCAACCACTATTGGAATTCGATGGCATGAGGAAAGAAAATGTTAAAAAAAGATAACTTTTTACGGTGAGAATTTTTTCATTTCATCATATTTTGTAGATAGTAAGTAAAGTAAGTGATTCATGATTTAAAAAATAGGGGTCACCGATGATCTGAACGAGTAAAATCGATGTGATTTTGCAAAGCTCTTGGAAAAGTTCGTTTGTCACGCTTTTGCGTGACCTGTCGGGCAAGGACTGGAACCCAAGAAAGGATCGATCGTTGAAGAGGTGAAAGGCTTTTACCGAAAAAAAAACCTTTCTCGAGCATAGCAACGAAGTTTTAAGAAGGGGTCATCTTCATTTCGTTGGTGTTTTGTATAATATCTCTCCATTGCCGTCATGCTCATCCTCTGGAGTGTGTTTTTTTGTGAAATTCAATCGCTGATTGTTTCCACGCAGGTCCGCACTATTCAAGCGACGAGGACGAAAATACTGCTCAATTTTCACGAAAGTAAAGGAAAAGAACTTTAAAAACATGCATTCACTTTGAACTTAAGTTCGTAGGGTAATAAAAACATTAAAAAGAAACAGCCCCATTAAATTTACGCAACGGTTCGTCCTCGAGTTTTCCAAACTTTCAGCCACTAGTCTACTCGATCAGCTACCTTTTCCACAGGTAACCCAGGCTCACTGTGTGCGTCACGTAGGTATTAAAATATAGAGAACATATGAGGCGAAGTTTAGGTCTGAAAATTTGCTAGAAAATGGTAATAAAAATCGATAAAACTTATCATGTGGTGAGCTGTTGTTGTCTTTAATACGTACACGAAGTTTCGGGGAAAATGGTCCCCGTTCACCTTCCTTCATAATATAGTGACAAGGTAGGAGACGGAAGCCAGCGTCGGGACTCCGATCGACCCAAAACAAGCACGATTTTTTCCGCGAAAATCAAATCCAGTCGCTAAATAAACACGCCAGGTTCGTGGAATAGGAATTTCTCTAAACCATGAATCCACTAAAGCATCTCCAGGTAGCAACGCGGAGCCACCAGACTCCGTAAAACTTGTAAGTTAACCTGCTAAAATGGCGGCCAGAAAGCGTGGTACTCACGAAGTGCCCAATTCAAAATGAATTCAAAATGGCACTGAACTCTGGACGCCTGGTG
>NC_090873.1:18746250-18768750 GCF_036669935.1 Montipora foliosa | reverse complement strand
GAAGTTAACCCTGTCCACAGGCTCCCCAAGCTGAAAATACGTGGTGTATGCGACAGTTTGTGTATATAGAGAATTGTATGGGAAAATCACCGATCGTAAAAAAATTGTGTAAATAACTATCTCATTTGAAGTAAAGTTTTCCTACCTCAAATGTGTGACGAAATTGTCTCTTTTACCGATTTTAGAGCCATTCTGACGCCGTTTAGTGAAGTTATCCGGAAGGCCCTTACTAAAATAATAGGAAAGCCGACCACTCCATCCATCGCTGGCCAGACCTCACTCCACAAATCGTTTTCTCCTCAACAGGAAAAGTCCCGAATCGCAATAAAAACAACAGTTCCATAAAGCCCAATAAATTTCACTCCAAATACGTGTGTTTCGGCGGCCGAAAGACTCGTGAAGAACGAAAACTTTGTCTGAAAATTCACCTCTTCGGCTTTCCTCAGAGGCTTGTGACCGGGCAGTCAACAACGGAAACTCGCAAGATGGTTTCAGCCTCAATTCTGATTGGTCCATTTGAATTTGACCGCGTGCTGGCAACACGACCGTTGTTGACTGCCCGGTCACAAGTCAACAACGAAAGAGCAGAAGGAAGTTTCCGGGACGGTCGATCGAGAATAAAATATTTACGATATGAAAACAACATTAAGTTTGAACCGTGGATATAGAATATAAAAAGTTACGATCAGCGACAAACATTTGGGGAGGTTTTTGCTACGTTCAAATAAATCGCAAAATCGAAAGTGACATGGCCGGAATTCAGCGGGCGCTGTGATTAAGTTACCGCGGCATGTTTACTCGCCAAGCAGTGAAGCATCTATGTGTAAAGGAAGCCAGTGGATTCGCCCCGTTGCGAGTTAGCCCCCTCTAGTTCGCCCCGTAACTTATCTATCAGATCATATTGTCCAAGCCTTCCCTAAAACTTATTGTTTGTTGGCATAAATTCCAAGCGATTCTGAAAGGAAGGTTTTAGTATTTTAGTGCATGAATTTTGCGTGCTTGCACAAAGCATTTTCTTTGGAATCTTCACTCACGGGCACGGCTTTCAAAATACTAGACGCTCGGCAGTCGGAAATTGTCACTTTACTTTCACGAAAATCTTTCTCGACATCTGCTGAGTCTACTCGATTTGTATGTAAAATGTTAAAGAGTCTGTAGTCTTACCAGATATCCTCCAGAGATGTTCCTCTAAGTTACAAACAACGTGAAATTTGTTGACTTGGCAGAAGAGTGCCCTTCAACTTCCGGTGTAACACTACAATTGCGTGACGCAAATGCTACACGTGCTGCGCTAAATTTCGCGCCAACTGGTCTGTATGACAGTGGAAGCTGTCTCGGGTTGAGCTCTCATTCCTCGAATCCTCCAAGATTTCTTTGTATGAAATCGACGATCGTTAAATCGAGCATCAAAACTAATCAGCAGGAGATTACTGAAGGTATGTAAAATATGGTTAACTGAAATTATTTGAGCTAATTCTTACAGAAATGCAAAACAACTGACGGCTAAACGTTGGTGGCGGTGGGAGGTTTCCAAGACCATAGTTTCTGTTAATAGTAGACGCTAATTTATTGTCTTTCGATTGATTTAATTGTTGTAAGCCAAACTGACGTTATCCTTTGTTGACGTACAGGAGAAGGACGTAGAACTTAAAGTTTTGCCCGGCAAATATTATTCACTAGAGGAAATCTATTGCCTTCCACACGTGTACTTCTATGAGAAAATACCTGGTCTGCAGTTTCTGTTGACCGATTTCTGCTGATCAGGTCTTTTTAGATCGTACGTCCTCCGGCATATTCGTTTGCGGTCCTTTGCAGTTCATGTCAATTTCTTTCTGTAGAGTTCATTGATCTTCTACTTGGAACGTGAAAAAGAAAAAAAGGTACATTCATTTCCAGACAAATAATGTTGTCATGGACATTTCCAGTGAAGCTCCCTTTCTGTAAGCACGGAGGAGGGGGAGGGGGGTGAAGAGGAAGTGCGGGTGTATGTGGGGTGCTGCCAGAAAGTCACCAAATCCTTTATACCCAATAGCATATCTCCTCTTTTTTTTTTCGTATCACACGAAATATCCCGTGTCTTTGTTTTGTATTTCCAAGATGTGCGGTTTTTCATGGCTGATTGACAAAAATAACTTTCATAATGATAAACCTTTCGATGATACGCAATTGTATGTTACCTTAAAGTGGAATGTTTGCCTTAATTTGCAGGTGTCATTATGGATCCAGCGTTGAAGGTTCGTTCGTCAAAGTGCAAGTAACTTTGGTTTAAGCAACTGAGCTATCATTGGTAGAGAAATGGTATTAATGGCGGTAAAGATGAAGCCCCTATGCACTGCCGGATCCAGACCTTGGATCCAAAACCGTTGTACCTCCAAATGAAAACTGCACACTTTCCACGAGGGACATGGCTTCATTTAAAAACTTGATATGGAGCAAGCCTAAACATAATGCAGTTTTTGATTATGATCATCCTCTATTAGCTTCAGATCTGGCGCTACTGTTCGGCACGAAATGGCTCAACTATGCTGTTCTGTCAAGCGTTGCCAACATTCTGCAGGTGCAAGGAGAAGACACAGCTTCACTGATGTTAAATGAGCTTCTGGAAATGGACGACAAAGGTATTCGTGAAGTTATCCAAGAGAGCGGAAAGAGCACAAAGTATATTACATTTTTCGTAAACGTCGGAAGGTCGAGAGAGGTATTTTTCAGTACCCTCAAAAAACACGGTAATCATCGGACACTTCTTTATATTGACCTTGAACAAAACAAATGGTATTATTGTGATCCATACAGTTGGGGTACGCCCACGAATATCAAGACAGCTGTCCTCCCAATTGTCTCTCTTTTTTACGAAGAAACCAACCTAAAGCCCAGACCCTTTAAGGGTTGTATGCAAGGCCCGTTTCCCAAAGGAAATCACCGACTGTTTCCCCACCTAAAAAACCTTCCAATCCAAACATGTGGAAGTGTATGTGGTGTTATTGCTGCGATTTTGGCAGGTATTGCTTCGGTTGCCCCTTCTCTCTGGCGACACGTGTTCCTCAGCACTACAGCAGAAATCCCAGAAGACCTCAAATGGTTATTGTCTCCCTCTATCTATTCTGATTTTCTGAGATGCTCGCTTGTTTCTCGGCTCTTGAATGGAAAAGTTGATCTCAAAGCAATAGGTATACACCACACACCGACGACTGCAACAGAACACCTACCTGAAGCCTCCCTGACTAACGACACGCAACGGGACTCGCCCTCCAAAAGAAGAAGGATGCGCGCAAAATTAAGAAGAAGGCAACGAAAACAACAAACGCCCATTTCCCGTGCTGAAAGGCTTGATGCTTGTGGTTGTAGAGAACCTTCCCACCAAAACCGACCTAAACAGGTGAAGCTTGATGCTCCTGATTACATTTATGTGGAAGATGATTGTGCACGTCCAAAAAGAGTTGATGATCATCCTAAGAGCTCCCGGTGTTTTCGTGGTGATTTAAAGGCTACTATGGCCGATAAGGATTATTATGTCGGTTCGAAGCCTGTTAGTGATGGTCCGGCGGCTGCAACGGATGATAATGATGGTCTTGAGACAGCGCAGTGTGTTGATGACGATCCACCGGCTGCAACGGATGATAATGATGGTCTTGAGACAGCGCAGTGTGTTGACGATGATCCACCGGATGCAACGGATTCTGAGGATGATCTTGTAAAAGCGAAGTGTGTTGATGATGATCCAGGGCCTGCAACGGGTGACGAGAACAATCACTCTGCTGGTAAGGGCTCAGTGGCTTCAAGGGATGACAAAAACGAAGACGACATGGACACTTCCCCAGGTAATTGCGCAACGGAAGAAAATAAAAGCAAGTTGTTTTACATAGGACAACGAATCTCAAGTATCGACGAGCTGGGAAAGTTAATAAAAGATTACGAAGGCCGTACCTTTTGCGAGCTTTGGAAAAAAGATGTGCGAGCTCTAAAGGCAGCAGCGAAAAAGGTTCCTAGGAAGGTTCAATTAGCTGATCCTGCATTGAAATACTATGCGTTACTGCTCTCGTGTAAATTTGGTGGAGAACCAAGAAAAAAAACTGACCGCATTCGAAAGACCAAAACGTTTCGCCAGGGATGCCCATTTGAAATATACATAAGGTTAGCTGCTGATGGCCAGTCCCTTGAGGTTAATCGTATTAAAGAACTTCATAACCATGAGCTAGCGAAGGAGTTGTACGAGCGTCTGCCCGGGCAGAGAGCGGTCTCTGAGGAAGATAAAATAGAAATGGAGAATGCCATTTTTCCACATTTGACACGAATTGAGCCATTATCAATTCCTTGGTTGTCAATGGTTATATTAAAATTCATGTACCAAGGCTGAACACTCAATTCTCGCGAGCCCACCAAATTCAGTCAAATATTCCTGGTTAAAATATTCCCACTGTTCAAATTCCACCGTAGAATCCAAGGGCAGGTTTTTCTTCCATTTCAATCTGCTAGCCGTGCAATTGAAGCCCTGCCAGCGAGGTCAGGCGGCTGTTAGTGTCCCAAACGAATCGATAAAACGATTGAAAAGAACCTCTTTAACAATCAACACCACAGGGCGACCGTTAAGTTTTCGTAGTCTCTGACGAAGTTGCCAAACAAAGAAAAACTCGTTACTAAGCCGCAATCAAAGAGTCAGGTCATGTCTTCCCATACAAATCCTAATACTCCCTCACAGTGAGCTTGGGGCCTGTGGCCCTACATGTACAGGCTTATGCAATTTTGGTCATCTTTGAAAAAAATTATTCCAAATTGCACTCAAAATCATGTGATTACCTATACTTACAATGTATATCTTATCCCTTATCTTGATAGCTCCAGTTGTCCATCCAGTGTGAATTATCAGGTCCCTTACAGACAATATTTAATACATCTTTTCTTACTGGAATTGTTCCTGAGAAATTCAAGATGGCTAGAGTAATTCCTGTCTTTAAGAAGGGCTCTCAGACAACCTTAAACAATTATAGACCCATTTCGTTACTCTCTATTTTTAATAAATTGTTAGAAAAGCTTATGTATAAGCGGATAGTTGACTTTCTTGATAAGAGACAACTTATTTATAGTAAACAGTTTGGTTTCCGCTCTCACTATTCAACTGAACATGCAGTCCTTAGTATAATTGACCAAGTGCAATTGGCAATCGAAGACCATGATTATTCATGTGGAATATTCCTAGATTTTAGCAAAGCTTTTGATACTGTTAATCACCAAATTTTACTCACAAAACTTGATTACTTTGGTATCAGAGGTGTTGTTAAGGACTGGTTTACTTCATATCTGAGAAACAGAACACAGTTTGTATCCCTGGGTGCTGTTACTTCAGACATTCAACCAGTGTCTTGTGGTGTGCCCCAAGGGTCAGTGCTTGGGCCACTCTTATTTCTCATCTATGTAAATGATTTTCATAATTGTTCAAAGCTTTTGGATTTTCATCTTTTTGCAGATGATGCAAATTTATTCTTACAGCATAGGGATATAAATATGCTTGAAAGTCTGATCAATTCTGAACTTGAGAAAGTTTATACTTGGCTTTGTGCAAATAGACTTTCATTGAATATTGATAAGTCAAATTTTGTCATTTTTCGTCCTATCCAAAGAAAACTGCCGAAACAGGTCATATTATCTATAAACAATCAAATGTTAACACAAGAAACTTCTATTAGATATCTTGGAGTCTACATAGATTATAATGCTAATTGGAAGACTCATATTACTTATCTTTCTAAAAAAGTCAAGAGAAGCATAGGCATTCTTTCTAAGCTCCGTTATTTCATAAGTACCAAAATATTACTTAGCCTATACTATGCTCTAGTTGAACCTTTCTTAAATTACTGCATAGTTGCTTGGGGCGGTACTTATCGGACAGCTTTGCAACCATTATTTATATTACAGAAGAAAGCCCTAAGAATAATTACTTTTACTAGTTTTAATGAACATTCAAGTCCTTTATTTAAAGATTTAAGAGTTGTTAAGCTGTTTGATATTATTGCCCTTCAACTGGCAGTGTTTATGTATAAGTTTCATAATAAACTCCTACCTCCTGTATTTGACCATTACTTTAATCCTGTTAGGAATGTACATAGTTATAAGACCAGATTATCTAGCAAAATGACTTATGCAATTCCGAAGGCCAGAACCAATTATGGAATCTTTAATATACGTTTTCAGGGTGCTAAAGTCTGGAATGATATAAGTGATGACCTAAAGCTTCTTCCTCTCAAACATTTTAAGAAAAACCTAAAGCTAACTTTTTTTGAAAACTATTAAAAATTCTTATTATCCTAACATCATAATTCTTCTGGCTTTCCGTTGTTTTTGACATTTTGTCTTTCTCAGTTTTTTATGTGTTTTTTGCTTTGGCGCGTGTGTGCGTATATGTGTGCATCTGACCTAATTTATATTAGCTTAATTACCAGAGTGTGGCTGTCCTATTTCATTAGCCCCTATGGTTATTTGGGGCAGCCTGTACTCCTTTCTATTTTTGTAATATCTTGTAGCTTATTAATTTACTGTTGGTACAAATAAAGTTGTTGTTGTTGTTGTTGTTGTTGTATATGCCACAGAATATCACGTTTCAGGGGTTTCATTAAGGTTTGAAGCAGGGGGGCACATGGGCTTAACACTACGGACCAATGAGAGTGCACGTACAATCCTAATGATTTTATTAAAAAATTAACATAAACTTAACACACCTCACGTTTGGAAATTGCCAGGCAAATTCCAAACTACTGCGACAAAAAATAGAACAATCCACTGGCAAGAAAGTTACTCTTGAAGATATCGCTAACATGAAACAAAAAACAAGACAAGATTTCAACAGAAATGACCTGGACAGTGTTATCAATTACCTCCGACAGCAGAAGGGGTCTACCGCTGAAGTTATCATTAATCAGGAAAACAATTTTGAAGGTCTTTTTTTTCCAAGACGAGTACATGAGACAAATGTATAGTAAATATCCTGAGCTACTTCTTGTAGATGCCACATACATGTTGTTGGAACTGAGAATGCCTGTCTATCTTCTTCTTTGTGTTAACGGTGAGGGCTTACGCGAGATTGTCGGTATGTTTATACTCGCTGAAGAAACTAAGGCAGTTATAGAAGCAGCTGTGGGTGTTTTTAAGAAATTTAATCCTTCTTGGAGCGAGACGAAAGTGGTCATGTCTGATAAAGATTTTTCGGAGAGAGAACCATTTACGAAATGTTTTCCAGGTGCGTCTCTCAATATTTGTCTATACCATACTCTCCGGTCATTCCGGAGAGAGATCACATGCGAGAAAATGGGAATATATATCATCTGACGAGAGATATCGGTGTCTAGAAATACTAACTGAGTTAGCATACTCCAGGTCTTCAAAAGAGTTTGAGAAACACTTACAGGCGCTGGAAAACACAAGCTCCAGTGTCAAGGAATATATAGAAATTAATTGGGTATCAATAAAGGAGCAGTGGGTAACCTGTTTTAAAGACAATACTATGAACCTAGGCGAGAGAACAAACAACCGCCTAGAGTCGACGTTCGGCAAGTTCAAGAGTGTCTGCAGTAAGTACGCTAGCCTACTGTAGTTTTTTCACGAATTGTTTGCCGTTTTGGCGTCTTTACGAAATGAACGCAACCACCACTTTCTCATGACATTTACTCGTCGACCGATTGACTATGTGATATTCGACGGCATCCTTAAAAATTATGCAGACTTTTTGACTGCATATTCATTCGAATTCGTTCGAGAGCAGTTTAACAAAGCAAACTCCCTATCAAATATGTCTTAGACAGGCACGGATACCTTTGCGGTGGCTTCATCAAAAGACGACGACCCTATTATAACAACCGCGGAGACTTGTACTTGTTCCTTCGCAAAACGAATGGGTCTCCCATGCAGACACATCTTTAAAGCAAGAACAATACTTCAACTGCCGTTATTTGAAAGCAGCCTTGTGAAGAAGAGATGGACCAGGGACTTTTATAAAACAATGAAAGACTGTCGATTTACGCCGAAAAGCGTAGAGTTACAAGATGTACAAATGACTTTTACAGACGACTGCAGTACATCGCAAGCTTTTGTTTCAGTACAGCAAGAGAGTGAGGGGAAAATTCTTTCCCAAGCACAAACATTTACAAAGGGTTTGCAGACTGCGCAGATTGTTGCATCGCTAATGAGTGAGGGTGGGATGGCCACATTTCGAAAGAGATATGAGCTATTGCAAGACCTAATTAGCCATTGGAAAATGGGGACCGAGGTAGCTCTTTCTCCCTTTAAAACGTCCTACGGTGTCGAAGAGGAAATTCCTGTACCTGTACTTACAGATGAGCAAGTTGATAGTGAAATTGGAGAGAAAGTAGGCTCGATTACCAGCCGCTGTTTCGGGAAATGAGCCAGCGCTCACTCACGAAATCTCGGCTGGACGCGTGAGGTGAGCCATTGTTAATCTCCGCCAATCAGAAACTCGCCTGCACAAATACGTCTGGCATAAATTATATGTTTTGGCTGCGAAGGTATTCTTTGACCCGGCTTGTTCGAGGTTTACAGTGCTTTTAGGTAGGAAACATCCAAGACTGCGACAACGAAAAGTGTTCGAGAAGCTGGAGAATGGGAATTGTGTCGTTTTCTACCGCCTGAGTTCGCAAACTTCACTGATTTTCCAGTTGGCGCCAAGGTCAAAATACGGCTTTCAAATCCATTGCTATTGCAATTTTCTCCTCATACTTCCCTAATGTAAGAGCAAGTAAAATTCCTCAAGATTAATTGAAAGTACTGCTGAGTTTATTGCTGGCAAAACGAGGGGGCCGATGAGGTCGACTGAGAGCTAAAGCGGCCGAAGATTTCGTTGATGATTCGCTGGTTGAATTCAAACTCACATTGATCATTTAACCAAAAACGCAAGCTCGTATCACCTGGAAACTTCGCACAGACGTTTTAAACATTGTTATGTAATTTCTGTTTTCTTTAAATCAGAGTTTTTGGGATGTCTAATGCTATTTCCCCGCAACTATTAACTTCGCATAAATTATATTTTAAAATTACGTCACAGACACAATCTGTCCCTCACGCGTCCAGCCGTCTCTTCTCGGGGAGGATACCCGAACTCGAGTGAGCGGCGGAAATCGAGCCTACAGAGAAAGCTGATTCGAAAAAGTCTGGACGACTAGACGGCCTTTCTGAGCAAATAGAGGATGTTGACTCTGAAGTATCAGTTAAACAAGAAATTTCTGAACAAGTTGGTCTTGGAATACCTTTGGATGGCAAGTCCGAATTTAAGGAAGATTCCTCCAAGATTTAAAAGAAGGAGCATGGAAACTCGGAGTATGGCTTTATCAGAATGCCGCCAAAAATGGTAAAGAGGGGATGGCCTAAAGGAGCTGAATTGACAGTAATCGGAATTCCAAAATCCAAAAGACGAAAAGAAGAATCCAACAAATTATTACCGTTCTCTAAACTACATCCGAATGATAAGTCGAGAATTATACTCGAATGCCTAAGCAGTCAACTGGCTACCGCACAAGCCTTAAGTGGTAAGAGGTTGCTGAATGAAGAAGATGTGAAGTGCAACATCCACCTAATAACGGACACAATCAGAGACACTCAAAATGTTGATGTACATCGAGTTCAAAAATATTTTACCAGTAAACGTTGGCTAGCTGTTCTCAGTGTTCTGAAGGAAAAAGAAAACAGCGAATGGTTTTGTCCCATTTGTGATAAGGTCATATCTTCAACTCAAAACAGTATTGCTTGTGAGCGATGCTTATTATGGTGTCATTTTTCTTGTACAACGCTAACCAAAATGCCGAAATGTCGCAACTGGTTTTGCAAGGGCTGCAAAGTCAAGTATCAGTAAGGCAATCGCCTTAACATTTTCGTTTACAGTGGAACCTCGATATCATTAACGAATCTCTATATTATTAACGAAGTCCTCGGTATAACGAACGATATTCTCCGCCCCAGTAATAGTAAAATATATGGAAAAAGACCTACAGTCCCAGACAAAATTCTTGAAACACTTTACAATACAAGAGGCAATTTACATCGCACGCTTCAACCCAGTCCTAAATAAACAAGTCCAGTCATTCCATCTTACTCTATACCCCATGGGAACTGGCATTACGTAACCACAAATATAAAACAGTTGGTTTCTGCAATTTAATCACTCTGAAGATGATCGCAAGATCGAAAACGTTTAGTCAAACATTTTAACAGTTTTTACCTTTTACTATTTTATAATTTTACCAGTGAAATGCACATACTTTACAATACCTTTCCCTCCCACAATGTTGTTTTGGCAAATGGGCTCAAAAACGCGCGTTAAAACAACATTGTGAGGGGAGACTAAGCTGTGAAAGCTTCAGATCTGTATAGTCGTGTACTGTTCCAACGAATTTTGTCACAGACTGTATTTGTTAGGAATTTAAACTATTTATAGGACGTGCTGACCGCGTCATAAGTGACACAACTTTACAGTAGCCTTCATAACCAGTACAATAGCCCTGCGTAACGTTTTTATTCGTAACTGAGTTTGATGTACAGTGTTCGAATTTCTTTTGGTATATATCCACAATGATAAAAGAAGCGAAATTGTTTAGATTTAGCTAAGAAGAGAGTCATGATCTGAAATATGGTTTTTCTTGCTGCCCTTGATAGCGTGACAAGGGCACGAGCGTATTTGTTTTATCTCGCATTGAAAGGTTTCTCTTCGTAAAGTAGCTAAAATGCGCTACATTTCTCCTAAAAGCGCTTGGAGATTAATCAGTGACGAATTTCCTGGAACGGAAAGCAGATACAAAGGTTTAACAGTCAAGAGAAAACCTATCGAGCCATTGTTTAACCCTCGGAGGACGCCCATGGAAGTTATGTTAATTAAAGAAGGCAAGGGAGGCCCACAAGAGCGAAGAAGGCGGGGTTTCTACAATTGCTGTATCTCCGAGAAACGTTTGTCGCTTTCTAACTTCTAAAGGATAATACTAACTACAATCAACAAAAAAGGATTTTCGACTTCTTGGATGTGCTAAAAAGATTAAGATTTGCGCTAAAAATGAGATGACAACATACTGAATATATGGGGACGAAGGATATTGCCTTTTACCTTGATGTAGTTTCCTTCAGGAGGTCGTATAGAATACTAGCTGATGCGGTATTTTATATAAAATGACGATGTATCGCCAACTGTCAAATGTTGTTACGGCTTAAAATTAGTCCGCACATATATGTATTTCCCCGGCCCATTGTTTCGAGAGTAAAACTTCGTTAAGACTCGGAAATTTTAAAAGAATACTTTTTATGTTAGTACAGTTTTTATTTTATAACTCTTCGACAATTTCTGTCGGTAAGAGACATGGAAATGCAGGAAACACAAGTTATAGTTACCAAAAACACGAATTTCGCACAAGGATAGAAACTTATGACACGTGATGTAAAACTTGTTTACTTTAGTTCATTGCGTGAGCAACTTTCTACCCAAAATGGTGACATGCAGTTTGAAAACGTTACAGTGTTAGACGGTTTCTACCGACTGTTTTTTCATAACAACTCCATTGTAGGCTAATTTGATATCGCTTCACATTTTTTTGAGTCTAATTTCGCTAGACAAAACCAACAAGAGAAGAAAACAACGACATTGTGTTAGTGTGCACGAGTCACCACTGTATTAATTAAATTTAGCAGGATATTTTTTCTCAGTGCATTGACAACGTCACCATGCACATTTGCCTCAAAAATGGCTGTTTTCCCTACTATAGTGTCCAAAACAATCGATTCACCTTCTGTGTTTACTGCCCTTTCTGACTATTTTATCATCGTTGTTCAATTGTGCATATTTCTTACCAAAAAAGCTTTTTTAAAAATGGTGATTCGTTGGTGACTCGTGAAATTACAGATGCACGCTAATTAACTTTGTGAGAAGATCAAGGCCGCACAAAACGGGAGCACGGGGAAATACACTGTTGTTCTTTTTCGGGAATTTGTGCCGCATGAAATGAATGAAAAGACTTTCGACCAGCAAACGCTCCTCTAACAAAGATGAACTCTTCCTTGCTGATGCAAAATATTGGAGAATCGGGTGAAAAGTCAACAGCCCGTGCGGAAGGTGTTTTGAGCGTAGGTAAATGAACTTTGTGGCCTTCCAAAAGAAGTGAAAAATCGTGCCGTGCGTTAATTTAGGCACACCAACGAACGTCATTTGAGAAAATCACTTCATCGATGTCAGTACTGACAGTATCAACCAAAGCGATCGTGGTCGTACCAGGATTACAAAACGCTTCGAAAACAGAGTTTACAGGGTTTATAAAGTGTTTTGCCACAAACAGCAACCCCCGTTAACAGGATATTACGATATTTTCCTTCACGCAATAAAACTCGAACGGCCTCTGCAAATTCATCCTGGTTTAGGTCGTTCCTAAGCAGAACATGCTCAGCCACAGTCAACCTTCTATGAAATGACTTTTTTTTGGAACGAGAAACAACCAACCAAATTCGAAAAAACCTGAACATCATGTATGTTTCCATTTATTGTCGAATTTATCACAAATATGGCGCAACATCGCACTCTAGGCCGCTAGAAATCAAGGCTTTTCTTCCCCTAAAATGTAGCATATTTCCCGCCAATTCTTTTCAAAACTGAAATTCCTCAAAAATACAGTATTTGTGAGGAATTTAAACTATTTATAGGACGTGCTGACCGCGTCATAAGTGACACAACTTTACAGTAGCCTTCATAACCGGTACAATAGCCCTGCGTAACGTTTTTATTCGTAACTGAGTTTGATGTACAGTGTTCGAATTTCTTTTGGTATATATCCACAATGATAAAAGAAGCGAAATTGTTTAGATTTAGCTAAGAAGAGAGTCATGATCTGAAATATGGTTTTTCTTGCTGCCCTTGATAGCGTGACAAGGGCACGAGCGTATTTGTTTTATCTCGCATTGAAAGGTTTTCTCTTCGTAAAGTAGCTAAAATGCGCTACATTTCTCCTAAAAGCGCTTGGAGATTAATCAGTGACGAATTTCCTGGAACGGAAAGCAGATACAAAGGTTTAACAGTCAAGAGAAAACCTATCGAGCCATTGTTTAACAGAGGACGCCCATGGAAGTTATGTTAATTAAAGAAGGCAAGGGAGGCCCACAAGGGCGAAGAAGGCGGGGTTTCTACAATTGCTGAATCTGCGAGAAACGTTTGTCGCTTTCTAAACTTCTAAAGGATAATACTACCTACAATCAACAAAAAAGGACTTTCTATGGCAAGCCGTTACTGCCAAAAGCCCTTCAACTTTCTGGAAACCAGGTTGAAATCCATGTTGACACGATCGAGTTATAGAAATTGTAGGTTGAGTTACGTCTGGGGATGGTCGAGTTTCGTGGAAAAAGCTCCAGTTCTAGCTACTGATTGTTGAGTTTCTGCGATCTTGTGTCGAGTTCTCGCTATTTAGTGTCGAGTTTCTGCGATATAGTGTCGAGTTCCCGCGATCCAGTCTTGAGTTTCTGCGATCGACTGTCAAACTCTCGCTAGCGAGTTTTCATATTCTCGCTAGCGAGTTTTCAAATTCTGGCTAGCGAGTTTTTTAAATTCTCGCTAGCGAGTTTTCTAATTCTGGCTAGCGAGTTTTCTAATTCTGGCTAGCCAGTTTTAGAATTCTCGCTAGCGAGTTTTTTAATTCTCGCTAGCGAGTTTTCTGATTCTCGCTAGCGAGTTCTCGCTAGCGATCGAGTTTTTCAACTCATTCCCAGGACCTGCTCTGACAGCGTTACCCATAGGTCTATGCCTCTATGTATGCGTTCCGGTTCTTCGTTCTCCAACATGGCGACAATTGAGGAGGAACTTCGGAACTTCTTCATAGGCTTTAACGAAATTTTAAAACAGTTAGAGTCTTGTGACGTCAATCTTGCGACTGAATACTCAGAAAGAAAACTAGAGAATTATGTCACTATTCTTTTCGGGATGATCTGCCAAATTGAAAGCGGTGAAAGATCAGAGCATCGAAGCAACTTACTGACGCTTCTGACAGCGCTTTATAAACTGTCGTATGGGAAACTGGAGATATTATCGAGTCAAATACAAGAGCAGTCATGTCTTCAGCGGAAGTCTTCTTACTATCCTCAACTTGAAAAGACTGGAGGTCGGCCCAAGTTCTCACTAACTAAAGAGCAGCTTGTGAATCTTCGCGAGACTGGTTTAACGTGGGCGAAAATTGCCTTGTGTCTGAATGTTAGCGAAAGAACTTTATACAGACGAGTTCAGGAATTTGAAATTGATGGCAAATTTTCAGATCTATCAGACAATGATCTAGACGAACAGTGCTTGGGGTACCTGTGACTGTACCCATCGATACATCCATGAATTACAAATCTCTATGCTATTAATTTATGATTACTATCAATGTGCCACAAGCAATTTGGTGCACGAACATTATAAACTGGCCTTCAAATTGCACAACTCCTTCGAGTTGCTCTGCCCACAGGATCTATGGAATTAAGCCTTTCCCGTATCCTCCAACGCTGGATTCGCACGCCGCTGCCCTTCAAACTCCCGCGTATGTAGCTTTCACCCGCTCGAGGGGTTAATGCCATGATGGACTTGAGCACTGTTCGTCTAGATCATTGTCTGATAAATCTGAAAATTTGCCATCAATTTCAAATTCCTGAACTCGTCTGTATAAAGTTCTTTCGCTAACATTCAGACACAAGGCAATTTTCGCCCACGTTAAACCAGTCTCGCGAAGATTCACAAGCTGCTCTTTAGTTAGTGAGAACTTGGGCCGACCTCCAGTCTTTTCAAGTTGAGGATAGTAAGAAGACTTCCGCTGAAGACATGACTGCTCTTGTATTTGACTCGATAATATCTCCAGTTTCCCATACGACAGTTTATAAAGCGCTGTCAGAAGCGTCAGTAAGTTGCTTCGATGCTCTGATCTTTCACCGCTTTCAATTTGGCAGATCATCCCGAAAAGAATAGTGACATAATTCTCTAGTTTTCTTTCTGAGTATTCAGTCGCAAGATTGACGTCACAAGACTCTAACTGTTTTAAAATTTCGTTAAAGCCTATGAAGAAGTTCCGAAGTTCCTCCTCAATTGTCGCCATGTTGGAGAACGAAGAACCGGAACGCATACATAGAGGCATAGACCTATGGGTAACGCTGTCAGAGCAGGTCCTGGGAATGAGTTGAAAAACTCGATCGCTAGCGAGAACTCGCTAGCGAGAATCAGAAAACTCGCTAGCGAGAATTAAAAAACTCGCTAGCGAGAATTCTAAAACTGGCTAGCCAGAATTAGAAAACTCGCTAGCCAGAATTAGAAAACTCGCTAGCGAGAATTTAAAAAACTCGCTAGCCAGAATTTGAAACCTCGCTAGCGAGAATATGAAAACTCGCTAGCGAGAGTTTGACAGTCGATCGCAGAAACTCAAGACTGGATCGCGGGAACTCGACACTATATCGCAGAAACTCGACACTAAATAGCGAGAACTCGACACAAGATCGCAGAAACTCAACAATCAGTAGCTAGAACTGGAGCTTTTTCCACGAAACTCGACCATCCCCAGACGTAACTCAACCTACAATTTCTATAACTCGATCGTGTCAACATGGATTTCAACCTGGTTTCCAGAAAGTTGAAGGGCTTTTGGCAGTAACGGCTTGCCATAACTTTCGACTTCTTGGATGTGCTAAAAAGATTAAGATTTGCGTTAAAAATGAGATGACAACATACTGAATATATGGGGACGAAGGATATTGCCTTTTACCTTGATGTAGTTTCCTTTAGGAGGTCGTATAGAATACTAACTGATGCGGTATTTTATATAAAATGACGATGTATCGCCAACTGTCAAATGTTGTTACGGCTTAAAATTAGTCCGCACATATATGTATTTCCCCGGCCCATTGTTTCGAGAGTAAAACTTCGTAAGACTCGGAAATTTTAAAAGAATACTTTTTATGTTAGTACAGTTTTTATTTTATAACTCTTCGACAATTTCTGTCGGTAAGAGACATGGAAATGCAGGAAACACAAGTTATAGTTACCAAAAACACGAATTTCGCACAAGGATAGAAACTTATGACACGTGATGTAAAACTTGTTTACTTTAGTTCATTGCGTGAGCAATGTTGGAACAGAATTGCGTTATATTGTACTCTATTGCGTTACTCGAATACGAAATCGGATAGTTTTATTTTTTGATTGACACTTTTGTATGGAGTGTTATTACTTCGCACATTGAACTTGTAGTCTCAAGCTCACGATCTCTCGCTAGAAAAAAGTCTGTTCATTCGGAGAAATACGGATATCTGTTATCTAGAGAGTTCTAAGTCTTTGCGGAATAAAGTCGAGAAAGCCGAGACCCGGGAATTCAAATCGGGAAAGATCGTTCAAGTGAAGAAAATCAGTGCGGGTAGACATGGCTGAAGCGAAAAAGAAGTTGAAGAAGAAGATAACAATCCGTGAGAGCCATCGGACGTTTGTGAGAGAGATTATAGCCGAAGCAAGGGAGTCTCTGACTAGTGGAGAATCTATTGATCTGAAAAAGCTTAAGTTCTTCAAATCTACACTGGAGGATAAATCTTCGGAGCTCAAGAGTTTAAATGAAGCGGTTCTCGAATATATTCTTGACGACTCGCAAATCCAAGAAGATGTGGGTGCTAGCTGTGATTTCGCCAGTGCAATCCAGGAGTGTAGTGTTGATCTGGAAACGGCCTTAACTTCGGAAAGGGATCACGAAAGGAGCTTTTTACAATCTGCTGAATCTAGTTTGAACACCGTGCAAGCGAGATCTAGCGCGAATGTATCAATTCACAGCCATTCCAAACTGCCAAAACTCGAACTAAGGTCGGAAGTTCTTCGGGAATCCAATCGACTGGTATCCGTTTTGGGAGTCTTTTGACTCAAACAGCACTCTAAATGGAGCAGATAAGTTCAATTATTTTAAATCCCTGCTTGTAGGATCTGCCGCCCATGTTATCGCCGGATTGCCTCTGACAAATGGCAATTATGAGAAGGCTATTGATCTTCTGAAAAAGAGATTTGGGAATCGTCAAATCGTCTTTTCAAGTCACATGGAAGCTTTGACTAAAATCCCGAAAATGACGTCCATTCATGAAGTGAAACGGCTTCGTAATCTGTATGATATGGTGGAATCACATATGCGTAGCCTGGAGAGTTTGGAAATTTCTCAAGAAATGTATGGCTGTTTTCGAACGCCCTTGATCATGCAAAAATTGCCAGAAGAGTTCAGGATTGCCATCACACGAAATCTAACGTCTGAAACGTGGGTCCTAAAGGATATTATGTCCGAATTCCAAAGGGAGCTACAATTACGTGAGAACTGTCAACATGTCCCTGGAGAGGTGGGGAATAAGGAGTTTCGGACGCCAAACCCTTCAAGGCGTATGCCAGTATATCAACCATCGACAACCTCAGCCTTGTTTGCGGACGGTGGGAAAAGCATTCATCAAGGCCCTTGGTGGACATATTGTAAGGGGTCACATCCATCTGTTAAATGTAATGTGGTAACTGACATCTCTGCAAGGAGGCAATTGCTTCGACAGAAAGGAAAGTGTTTCAGATGCCTACGTAATGCTTACCTCGCCAATCAGTGTAGTAAGGAATGTCACATCTGTGGTTTGGGTCATCATGCCTCTATCTGTGAAAATTCAAGTAAGGAAAAACAATCAACTCCCCAAGGAAGAATTGCAGCCACTAATGAAGGAGTTGCACTCAACCCTACTGTAGCATCATTCCAAGCTTCATCTACCAGTATGTTTGCCAGCTCTAAATCCAGTGTACTTCTGCAGACAGCAAGAGCAAACATCTCCAAGCCAGGGAGTGGTGAACATTCTGTCAATGCCAGAATGGTGTTCGATAGTGGCAGTCAAAGAAGCTACATCTCAGAGAACTTGCAGAACACTCTGAAGCTACCTGTGGCTGGCCCGGACACATTACTGATCAAGACCTTCGGAGAGTCTACTGCCAATCTAAGGCAGTGTGACATTGTTCAATTTGCAGTGGAGGCAGTTGATGGTATGCAGATATATGTTTCAGCATATTTAGTACCAGTGATCTGTGCACCAATCAGTAATCAAATCATTGAGTTTACTCAAGCTTACTACCCTCACTTGCAGTGCTTAAGGCTCGCTGATAATTCCCATGGTGGTGAGGATTTGAGTGTAGATATACTTATCGGTGCAGATTTCTACTGGAATTTTGTAAGTGGAAGTGTTGTTCGTGGTCCAGAATCAGGTCCTATTGCCCTTTCTACCAAACTCGGTTATATACTTTCTGGACCAGTTGGAATTCCTGTGCCAGGGCAAGGAGACTCCTCAATCAATCTTACCGAAACCCATGTGCTCAAGATCTCAAATTGTGTCATTGAAGGAGGAGATTCACTTGAAGAAGAAATTAAGCACTTTTGGGATTTAGAAACACTAGGAATCAAACACGATGAACCGACGGTCTATGAGAAATTCATTGAAGATATCAGGCACAATGGACAAAGATATAAAGTCAAATTGCCATTCAAGGAAGATCATCCCTTACTCCCAGACAACTATCATTTAAGCAAAATGAGGCTGGAGTCATTGCTGCGGAGACTAAAATCGAAACCCGAAGTCCTCAAACACTATGATGAAGTCGTCAAGGAGCAACTTGAAAGGAACATTATTGAACCAGTGCACTTGACCGAACAAACAGAAGTAGGCAAGGTCCACTATTTACCTCACCGAGAAATTATCAGGCTTAAGAGCGAGTGCACAGGAAAATCGAGCAAAAGGCGGCCACAGTCGAAAACCTAACCTACCCTCATTTTCAGTCTATAAAAAGGTACTGACGAGTTTAGAAACCTCCCGGGGTTTATTTTCCGAAATACGACCGATTTTTGGAATTATTTGAGATTTTGGATTTCGCCCGTCTGAAGCCTGAAATCAACGGCCTCACGAGGGAAAATCGACCGACCAAAAAAACTGCTTCGCGTAACCAAACATGTTAACCTATCGGCAATCTAACACTTAATTCCTATAAAATGGACATCTAGCATCCTATTTACAACATATTTCCGTGTCTGAAGTGTAAAATCAACGCTTGCTAAGCGCATTCAAAATGCCCAGTTGCGAATGCGAAAATTTATAGGCAAAACTGAAATCGAGCCCCCGGTTATGGGAATTCTCCAAATTGCCCCAAATTTTGGTTTCGAAGCCTTGAGATATACTTTTTAAACGTACATTAAAATTTTGGTTGGGTTTTTCAGGGAGCGCTTCACAATGAGTAGATCACTTCGAGGAAATTGTGCGCTCGGTGACCTCAAATTGACCTCAGAGTGTTTGTTTACATTGACTAGTCGCATCGGTTATAATGAAATGAGCGCTTCATATTAACTAATTTTCTCATTCCATATTTAATTTGAGAATGAATCTGACTTACCATTGTATGATTGCGTCGGACAGAAGCATGGATTGTCTTGCAGCGGCAGAATTAAGCCGATGGCGGCTGCATATGAAGCTTTTAATCGGGTGTAGTAGATATAAGCTTGAACGTTTCAGGAAAAGCCTATAATTCTATCTTAATGTAAGAAACGCTGAAGTTCATCGATCAAATATGCCTGGGTACGCTATTAAGACATCCGTGACACACTTAGATCTGTCTTTGTGTTGGAATCTGTTCACTCTGGAGCTGATGAGACCTGGCGAATGCAGGCAGAGCGTTATTTTGGAATTGCGTGACAGATTGTGAAGCACCTCACAGACCATTTTATTATTTGAGGCGGGGGAGGGGGTGGGGTGGGCAGTTCCAAAAAAAAAAAAAAAACAATTTTTGCACAGATAAAAAGTAGAGAAAAACGTACATTAAAAAAATATTGATAATTGAAATCCATGTTAAGGGAGGCATCCAAATTAACAAAATCCGCCACGAAATTTCAAATCCAGGTTGCGAGTGTTTTTGGGCGTCTTTGCCAAAGATGAGAATCGACCAATCGTATGGGACTGTTCCCACGGTCGGGGTTTTGAGCCAGTGAGAACGTAAATCATTTTTTACCACTATGGAAGATGAAGCTTGTTCCTTCCAAGAGATCGTTGGCGGGAAGTGTGGTTTCAGTAGCAAAGATAAAGAAAAGTCCGTGAAACTCATCCCATTGCTCAACTGCACCAGTAATATAGATAAGCATAAGTCTGCACTTGCCTTTACTGATGTGAAGAATGAAGTTGAGCTCATTCTCGCAAGAGCGCGTCTCTTTTCACGTCCGCAAAACATTGATCAACTCAAGATATGCCCTCACCATCGCGAGACACTTGGTCTTGGCTGGAAACGCAGCTCAACTCGTTGCGACGTCCCGGCTTTACTGTCCTCACACAGTGCGAAAGTTAAGAATCGGCCGAGAGCGGAGCTAGCTTCACAAACGGTGCTTAACGAAACTGGCATATTCGTTCCCGTCGGATCAGGTGAGTTTTCTTAAAGGTTATTAGTTAGCTATATCTTATGTAGACACAACTGATAGCAACCGCCATAAATAGCGAAATTAACTATTTATACATCATTATATTTGTAGGTGTGTGCTCCTGCTGCCGAAAGCGCCTTGGCAAGATCGGACGAGAAGTCCCCTCGGGGGAAGTTATAGAGGTTTCTGATAGGATGTGCGCCCTGAGCTTGGTAATGTGACAATACGTGTAAAAACCACATGATACTAAACGTGAGGCTTATTTTCTCCATTTTATACCCGGAGAACGGAAGATTTGAGATGTCGCATGAAAGGGACAATACCGCATTTTTTTCAGTGTTGATTAGTTAGCACATAATTCGAGCAGAGATGTGACTGGACTTTTGTGACTGTTGTTTAGACTGTGGATGGTTCTAGTTGCAGGGGATCCAACACTATTCTAATTAGCTCACTGATCAATGGCCGCCCGAGAGGTAATCAAATCTTTAATCAGACTAATATTTTAGGTGTCCCTGTTTCCTGGCATGACCGCGAGGATCTGGGAACAAGAATAATAAGTGTGGATAACGATAGAGTATAAACCAGATATTCTTGAACAGAGGCAATTATTTAGCAATAATTAACTACCAATAGCACTAAGTAGAAAATAGAATAGACTCAGCGGATAGTATAGACTAGATATGCTTGCGGATCAGGACCCGTCAAGAATCAACCTTTTGTCATGATGGTGCCAAATGTTTCTGCCAAAACAAAAGCTCCAACGAAAGCTGGTTCCACTGGTGATTGGTCCTCACGCCGCTCTTTTTGCGCAGTCAAACCTAATAGAATAGTCTATTTTTGTTAGTATTTAGTAAACTCTAAACATCTGTTGTTTCAATCTAAACACAGGAAGCCGGAGGAGGCTCAGCATCTGCAGCAAGTGCAGCTATCGAATCGTTACCGATGGCGCAGAGTACGCCAGCACCACCTGCTAATGCAGCAGAACAGTCTACCGCCTTGGCCACACTTCCTGAGAGCCTTTACTCGCCGTCATTAGATTCTTCCTTAGACGTGACGTGCACGCCAGTCTCCCGCGGTCGGGCAAAAGACGTGTCGCCGCTTCAGAAAATGAACGAGTTTCTTGAGAGCAAAGATATCAGCCCAGTCCGCTACCCTGCAACTGTACCCTGGTCAGACGCAAGTGCGAGAACACGGAGACGTCATTTGCGCAAGGCCCGCCAAGCAGTGGGTGCAGTCTTAGGAGAAGTGGCGCCGCACCAGTCTGGGCAACTGTGGAGAACCCTCACTACGTACCGCTCTCTAGAGCATGAAGACTCGTCCTGCAGCGAAGAAGACGCAGAAGTAGATGTTGATGACGTTCTGATGAGCGCATTGGCAGATTGCTATAACAGCTCTAGCACGTGGCAGGTCCGGCGCCAAATCCTTTCGATAGTAGCAGACAAGTTTACCTTGCGCACGATAAGAAGGTGGATTCCAGACCTCACTAGATATCGGCTCACTACAGCAAGAGACCACGCCCTGCGTTATGGTAGAGGAGTCCTCCTGTCAGCAGTTGTTCACACTAAAATGTTCGTGTCCCAAACGCAGGTTGACCACTTTCTAGATTTTATAACTAGCCCGCACGTCATTCAGGATTTGCCATTTGGGCAGAGATCGATAAAGCTGTCAACGAACGAGGTGGTTACTGTGCCAAATGTCGTACGCATGATGATTCCTGAATCCATTGTAAAACAGTACTTTGCTTACACCGAGGAATCAAACTTCAAGCCACTGAGCCGTCGCACACTGTTGAACATCCTCTCTGTGTGTTCCGCGTCCATTCGCAAGTCACTGCAGGGGCTCGATTATGTCAGTTCTAACGGGGCACAAGCCTTTGATGACCTCTGTGATGTCGCAGAGCGTGTAGGTGACGACTTCATGGGGATGTCATGGGCTAGAGAGCAGAAGGAACACCTCAAAAACACCAAGCGATACTTGAAGAGCGACTTCAAGGTAAGGACTGCTATATGACTTGTCTAATAGTTAAACCTCGATTTTACAGAGTAGTTGATTTGACTACCACGTTTTCCTTATTAGCAAA
>NC_090873.1:18733750-18736250 GCF_036669935.1 Montipora foliosa | reverse complement strand
TCATTATGCGATTCACCAGAGTAGTCTTCGGAGTTAATTCCAGCCCATTTCTCGTAAATGGAACTATTAGACATCATCTGAACAAGTACATGGACAGAGATCCAGAATTTGTTGAGGAAGTGTTACGTTCTATTTATGTGGATGACCTGGCTTCTTCAAAGCCTGATGTTCCTTCAGCCTATGACTTCTACTCCAAACTCAGGAAAAGATTCGTGGAAGCTGGCTTCAACATGCGCAAGTGGCTGACAAATGATCAGGAGTTGGCAAATAGAATCAAGTCAGAGGAGGGCCAAGTAGCGATACAGCATCATCCCTCTCCTGATTTACAGCAAGAAAATTAGACTTTCTCCAAGACACAGTTTCAGAATGTGGATAATTCAGAAGGTCTTCCAAAGGTGCTGAGAACATCTTGGAATCCTATAGAAGATAAGCTTGTCTTTACTTTCAAGAGCTTAACCAGTTACCTGACAGAAGAAATCGTCACAAAACGAGTCGTTCTTAGTTCTATTGCGCAAATATTTGACCCTCTTGGAATACTGTCTCCAATGTTTGTTGCATTCAAAATACTGTTTCAAGACATTTGCAAGAGGGATGTTGATTGGGATGCTCCTCTGGACGGAGACGTACTGGAACGGTGGAAGTCATTGTTACAGGACATACAAACTATTTCGAGTTTTTCAATCGACAGATGTTACTCATCGAGACTGAACTGTGTTGAGACTCCTACATTTCAGTTGCATGGGTTTGGAGATGCATCAGACAAAGCCTTTGGTGGTGTTGTTTACCTTAGCATACAGTCAGAAAATTCAGTTGTTTGCAAGCTTGTTGCCTCGAAGACGAGAGTATCACCCCTTACTGGTATCACCACACCCAAATTAGAACTTCTGTCTGCATTGGTGCTTGCAAGACTAATCACAAGCGTTCATAAGGCACTTGGTCCATCTTTCAATATCACTGAATGTGTATGTTGGCTGGATTCAGAGATTGCATTGTGGTGGATCAACAAGACTGATAAGGAATTTAAGGCATTTGTACAAAATCGAGTCGTTGAAATCCACAAGCTTGTAGCCCCAGATCTATGGAATTATGTCCCTTCTGCGCAAAACCCAGCGGACATCGCATCACGAGGGTGCAAGGCCTCAAAGCTAAAACGTGAAAAACTTTGGTAGGAAGGTCCTGCTTTCTTAAAGGGGAAGAATCCTGACAGTTGGCCAAGTCAGAAGGAGTTTGGACCAAGGAATTTCGAGAAAGACGTCTTCAGTGAAATCAAGCCAGCGAAAAAGGTCACTACTGTCGCTGTTGCCGTGGAAGTCAAGGGACTAGATGAAGTAATCCCTCCTGCTAATTTCAGTGACGTCTACAGACTCTTAAGAGTAACGTCTTACGTTTTGAGATTTATCAGGCGCGTTCGGGGAAGGCAAGGACAGCCTCAGTTTACCTTAGTGGAGATTCAGCCGCAAGAATTAAGTGACGCGGAATCACTGTGGATCAAGCATGTCCAGAAGTATGTGCGAGAGGAAGAAGATTTCGGACAGACGCGTCATTCCTTGGGTCTCTTTGAAGACGACAGGGGCATATTGAGATGTGGAGGAAGGCTACATAATGCGCCCCTGCCGTATTCAGCCCGTTTTCCTGCGATTCTACCCCGGAAACATCAATTCACTGTTCTTATGATCAAGAGGAGTCACAGCAATGTCATGCACAACGGCGTCAAAGAAACACTAACTGATTTAAGGTCATGATTCTGGGTTGTAAGGGGTAGACAGACCGCACAATCTCGAGTAATCAAGCAAGGAGACGTGGTATGCGTTCATGAAGAAAAGGTGCCTCGACAAAGGTGGAAACTTGGTACAGTAACGGAGTTAATTCTTGGCAGAGATAATCTCGTGCGCACAGCTATCGTTCAGTTGGGTTCTGAGGGGAACAGAACCGAAATCAAACACCCGGTCCAAAGGTTGTATCCTGTTGAAGTTTCTGAAGACCGTCAGATATCGTGTTAACAAGGAGAAGGAAGATGCAGCGCAGCCGGTTGTTACATTTATTCCAGACGATCAAGTGGACATTGTGCGTTGCAACTGACAGTATCTGTCGTAGTTACTTTTTAAGGAACGTTGCTGTATGTTGCCTCTTAAAGTTGATGTAAAATCCTTTGATTGACAGGGTCAATCAAGGGGGGGAGTGTGTTGGAACAGAAGTGCGTTACATTGTACTCTATTGCGTTACTCGAATACGAAATCGGATAGTTTCATTTTTCGATTGACACTTTTGTATCGAGTGTTTTTACTTCGCACATGGATCTTGTAGTCTCAAGCTTACGATCTCTCGTGTAGAAAAAGGTCTGTTCATTCGGAGAAATACGGATATCTGTTATCTAGAGAGTTCTAAGTCTTTGCGGAATAAAGTTCTGAAATCATACTATATAAGCAACTTTGTACCCAAAATGGTGACATTCAGTTTGAAAACGTTACAGTGTTAGACGGTTTCTACCAACTGTTTTTTC
>NC_090873.1:18721250-18726250 GCF_036669935.1 Montipora foliosa | reverse complement strand
GTCTGGATTTGGCACGCTGGCCGAATTTGGCTCCGTGGCCGAGTACTCTTTTGGCTCGCTGGCCGATTGTTGAGCTTGCTAGCTCGATAAATATACCACAGTGGCACTTAACTAAAGTGCAATCACGTAGAATTGGTAATAAAAACAAATAAAACTTACAAAAGCGGGTGAAAATGACGTTTTTCTTAACTCAACTTGGTCTCAATTCCACTCCATGAATGCCAAAGCCGGTGAGCATCGACGATCAAAACCATGCGGCCTTGACGTCAATTTTCACTACGTCATTGGAATCTCAGGAATCTTACCTTACCAACAGACCTCTCGATCACTCGAGATTTTTTCCGCCTGCACAGTACTTTCGCATGGCTCTATAATGCTGCTGCCTCGCAGCCTCGCGTCTTCGCTCGGCTGGCTCGTTGGCAATTATTTTCATATGTTTTGCAGCTAAATGCCTACCTAATGGTATGGTCCTAATGGTATTTTGTCTGATGCCTAGGAATTATGTATAATTTTTTTTATCAACTTGTAATAATCATAATAAGAAGAACTTTATTTAAGTGTCAATGGATTTAGCACTAGAACACTAATTGGGGAAACTAATGAAATTGACTCAAATCAAATATGTTTTTTGTGGAGGGGGTAAAACCAGAGTACGGAGACAAACCTTTCGGAGTAGAGAAGAGAGCCAACAAACTCAACCCACATATGACGCTGAGTTTGGGAATTGAATCCAGACCACATTGGTGGGAGGCGAGGGCTCTCACCACTTAACCATCCCTGCTCCCTGACTGACTGGATCAAATCTGTATATTTGCACCCAGTAGTCAATTTACTCAGTAACTGTTGTACTTCAAAGTTAAATTTAAGTTAAAATGAATCCAACCTAAATAATTATTGTTTGATTCCAATTAATTTCCTTTGTATTTTCAACCTATTGATGATAAATAATGATGTTGGGGGACACATCTTGATCAAAATTTAGCTACATGCAGGATGAAGTCACATAAATATTAATGTGTTTACATATTTATAAAATATACCCAATATCTTTAAGTCTTTAATGAGTTTACTCCTAAAACAGCAATAACTATACTAGGAGTTTAAAAGCAAAATATACGTACAAATAAAATTAAATATAAGTATATATATATATATATATATATATATATATATATATATATAAAATAGTAAAATAGGGAAATAGTACAATTATGTATACATATAAATAGCATTATTCGAACGATTTAATGGCTGCAAGAGCAACACACTTAAAATTATTTTTATTTACATCATCATTAATGGGTAGATTGTTCCATGTTACTATCGTCCTTGGATAAAAGGAATACTTATAAACATTATTTAAAACACTAATTTGCTGAAAAGGATGACTATTCGGTAACCTAGTAGCTCTTTTGATTTCTTGCACCTCGGGAGGAAAGCTAATACCAACATGTCCCTTTAGGATCTTATAGAACATGCTAGGTTGGAAGAAGAGTCGACGAGCTTCAAGAGAATCCCAACCAAGTTGTTCAATCATTGGAGTGACATGACTAAAGCGAGAGTAGTCACTAAGTACAAATCTTGCTGCACGATGTTGAACCATCTCAAGTTGATAAATATTGTGTTTGGTGTGAGGGTTCCACACACAACATGCATATTCAAGCTTAGGACGTACCAACGTGCGGTATGCTGTTTCTTTCACTTTTAGGTCACATCTGCTCAGGATACGACGCAGTAGCCCAAGCGTGGAATTTGCCTTTTTGCAAATGTTATTAACTTGCTCATTCCAGCAAAGATTTTCTGTCACTGTGATTCCGAGGTATTTTGCTGAGGGAACTCTAGAGATAAGCTGACCATCCACAGAATATTGAAACACAATCGGGGTTTTCTTGCAAGTTATTCCAAGATGATAACATTTCTTAACATTAAAATGTAATTGCCAAATATTTGACCAAGGTGATAATTGTTTAAGATCATCTTGAAGAGTCCAACAATCTTGTGCATCACAGATTTCTCTGTAAAGGATACAATCATCAGCGAAGAGACGTAGGCTTGACTTGACAGATGATGGGATATCGTTAATATATAACAAAAATAGAACGGGGCCCAAAACTGAGCCCTGTGGAACCCCAGAAAGGACTGGCTTTGAAGAGGACTGCGTACCATTTATTAAGACTGATTGTGAACGATTTGACAGAAAGGCTTTGATCCACATAAGCATATTTCCTCTAATGCCATAGTAGCCAAGCTTTAGTAGCAGTCTTTGATGAGGAACTGAATCAAATGCTTTAGAAAAGTCAAGCAGCATAACATCAGTTTGACTACGGCTATTGATTGACTTTGTCCAGTCATGCAACGCTGATATCAGTTGTGTTTCACAAGAGAACTGCTGCCTAAAGCCATGCTGCTCATTAATCAAGATGTTGTTGCCAGACAAGTGTTTAGCCATGTGGCTGAGAACAATATGTTCCATGACTTTGCAGCAGATGGAAGTCAGAGAAATCGGACAATAGTTAGACGGATCTGATTTATTTTCTCTCTTGAAGACTGCAGTAACAAGGGCTTTCGACCAGTCCGACGGTACAACACCAAGATCAAATGACTGTTGGAAGATAAAGGCGAGCCACGTAGACGCCGATTGTGAGATCTCCTTGAGCACTCTTGCAGGTAAATTATCTGGCCCACAAGCCTTGTAGCGATTCAATTTAGCTAACTGTTTAGCGACTCCATCGGGCGAAAACAGCAGATCTGCAATCGGGCAAAAAGGTGACGGGCTCATTTGAGGTAGAGGCAACCGCTCCTGAGTAAAAACTGAAAAGAAATAAGAGTTGAGAGTTTCTGCTTTATTTTTGTCTGTGATACTCATCCCATCTTCCGTTTTAAGTGGAGAAATTCCAAGGTTTTCAGATTTACTATACTTAACATAGGACCAGAACTTTTTGGGGTTGCCAGTCAAGCTGTCTCCTATAACGTCGTTAAGGTAACGGTTATGAGATTCTTTAATCAGCTTTGCCACTTGATTTCGTTGGCTCTTAAAAGCATTCCAGTGTTGTTGATTTTTAGAGCGAATAGCTTTCCTGTGGAGGCGATCCTTTCTGCGCATCTCTCTTTTAATCATGGGAGTAATCCATGGCAG
This sequence comes from Montipora foliosa, assembly GCF_036669935.1. Lineage (NCBI taxonomy): Eukaryota > Metazoa > Cnidaria > Anthozoa > Scleractinia > Acroporidae > Montipora > Montipora foliosa. The sequence goes on along the minus strand of NC_090873.1, from coordinate 18,723,114 downwards.
CTTGTACTTTGGCTTTGAAGATTTTTGAGGAACATACTGAGAAATGCCGTCAATTACGGCATTTTTGAACGCATCCCAATTATGCTCCACAGAGTTTTCCCTTGGGTCCGATGCAAAGAATTCAGAAGATGACTTCGCTATAAATTCATTCAAGCCCCCGAAATTCGCTTTTTTGTACTCGTAAACTCTATACGAAGGCTTAGGATATCGTGTTGCTTTCAAGTTGACTTCAAAATTTACAATGTGATGGTCGCTCAGACCAGGAGAAGTAAACACACCAGAGACAGAGTTCGGATATGTAGACAACAACAAATCTAAGGTTTTTCCTGATGCTGGTCTTGTGGGTACTTTGACATGCTGAATTAGCGAGTAATCGTCCATCAAGTGCAGAAGTTTATTATGTTGAGAGGCAGTACTAGGGTTACTAGTGGTTGGGATCTCACAATGCCAGTCAACATCTCCCAGGTTGAAATCTCCTCCAATAATAGTATTTGGATGGTGAGGGATTTTAGTAAACACTTCACTGATGGAATCGCCAAGGCAATCAAGTATCTCACTGGAAGAATTTGGTGGTCTGTAAAACGACGATAAGTACAGAGTTTTGTTATTTCCGATTTTAAGAGAGGACCAGAGGATTTCACAGATGTCATTATTAAAGTCAACTTCTTCGACACACACTAGGTCGGATTATCATTATCATTGTCATTGGACACCTTGTTCTTACATCTTGGCACGAGCAAAACTGAGGAACTATATCACTCTTTTTGCACAGCTTCTTGCACTGGTCGTTGATATCCTTAAGGATAACTGCCTTAATTGCATCTCCAAAAACCATGTCTTCCGTCAAAATGTTTCAAAATCTGCTGAGGTTTTGCTCCACTATTCATCATTGTTGACAGTTGTTTGATATATTCACTGTTTTATTCAGTTAACAAATGATATAAAATACCATTAATATTTTTAATTACAATTTTAACAGGGTCTGCCTAATGTGCGAGCCAGCGAGCGATGCGAATTTCGCATTTAAGTCTAAGCACCCATTTCAAAACGGTTAGCTTTCAATAACTGTGTGACTCGCATGCTGACCCGCAGTCATGGCTCGCATGGCTGGCAGCCATGACTCGCATGGCTCGCTGGCTCGCACATTAGTAAAACTCATTTTAACAATGATTGGGCACAAATAAATTATTATTCATGGTCTTCATCTTCAGTTTGTTGGTTTGAGCAAAATTATTGAAAGTAATAAGATAAATGACTAACTTGGTTGTTGTAAGAGTTATCATAATATTATTATTATTATTATTATTATTATTATAATTATTATTGCCAATAACAAGTACACTGTATTTTGCATGTCAATATCATTGCACATTATAAATTATAAAATAATTAAGATAGTACACGCACTACCATTGGTCACTAGCTGTGTTTTGATGAGGGTATGTACATGTAAAGATGGAAAATGCCCTCTATTGCTTAACTAACACAACAAAAGATAACTTTTTGATCGGTTGCTTTATCTCAAGAGAAGCACTTCCGGAAGGCAGTCCGAAAAGTGGGAACTCAAAAGTTGTTTTTCAGTAGCTGTGTACCAGCAGGAGAATCCTTCAAGCTCTCCTCCGGATAAGAAACTATCCAGAAGATGCAGGTTGTCAAGATCACTTGAGATTTGAACTTGACGGGAATTTATCCATTTTTGGATAGCCCCCCTCCCCCCGTTATCCCCATTTTTCATCAGGGGCTGTAGTATCTTTTCATCAGGGTTTGCTCTCAACTGAAGCCTTTTGTATCAATCTTAATTAGTTGTATGATTTTCTTACAACTAATGTAAACTGGACATGGGAGGAATCAAGTTCCAACTTTA
>NC_090873.1:18713750-18716250 GCF_036669935.1 Montipora foliosa | reverse complement strand
GATAACCCCGATTCGTTCCAAGTTGTTGTAGATCATCCACCAAGGGTTTAAGTATTTTGTTTAAACCAAATTCTTTTATATAAGGCTTTTTACAAATGGCGAAGAGGTGAATGGAATTCAGCTTTCCACGATAAACAGATTTTGTGTTGATGAGCTGGTAATAAAACAGACCTAGTTGGTGGACCTTATTTGTCATACGATTGGCAACATTGAAATCATCATAATAAATCAATAACTTAAGGGAATTGTCATCAGTGGAAAACAAGGGGTGCTGATGGACAAATAAGCCATCATTAAAATCTTGCAACAAACTACTTACTGTATGGCACTTATCATTAGAGAATATCATTTTTAAGATTTCTTTGGAGGCAGTGTGGCCCAGTGGTTAGGGCGCTTGCCTCGAGATCCGGAGATCCCGGGTTCAAGACCCGCTCTGACCACTCGTTGAATTTGTTCCTGGTAGTCCCTGGTTCAACTTCCCAGCTGCACTTGTAAATAGCCAACTAGTTTGCCTCCGGCCAGTTGGGATTCTTAACAGTTGTTGTTGTTGTTCTGTTCTGTCGTTTCGTTGTGTTTCATTGGCCCTGAAAAGCCCCTATGGGGAGCGGTTAATTAAGTATGTATTGTATTATTGTAAATTGCTCTTGAAGGGTCTTTAAAATTGGAACATAATAAAGCATTTTTTCAAGTAGTATACGTCTTCTCTTGTTTTTAATTGTTCTGAAGACCCTTGTTGTTCCCAGAACTTTTTTCACAGGCTCCTGTGAAACAATAAGTTAGAAAACGCAGTGTAAGGTCAAGTTGAAATTTATGTAATTTAAAACCCCAGTACTGTCTGGTGTTTATTGTGCATTTCATACTTTTTGCTGAAAAAGTGCAGAAACAAAAACCTAGACTTCCCACCAAATGAACTGACCTCTCGCTAATAACCACTTAACAGTAAGAGGTTCCGATAGAAAAGACACAAAAACATCTGAAAAAAAGAACCTTACCCTTTTACTGTATTAATATGCCTATCGTAAGTAATTGTTATCTGCCAGTAAAGTTTCCTGTAATGGGATTTTTTTTCTAATGAAACAGTGTTTGATTTTTCTGTTTTCATAACTATATTCACATACTTCTTTTGATTCACAGATTGGTAAACATTGAAGTAAATGTCTGCTGTCTAATAGCAATTTAGCATAGTTGTCTATGCATACTTGTGGCATACCACATAGGGCAGATTATCTCTTTTGAACACAGTTATCATCCACACTGTCTTCAGGTCTTCAAAAGGATTAATAAATTATTCAAATACTTCATTAAGACCAAGCACTTGCTGTATGTTGCCTTCTTCAAGAGTTTCTTCTACTTTTCTCTGTAGCCTTCTGCAAGCAACACTAAAAAGACCTGACGTTGCCTGTGCTACTCTTTGTGTGGTTGTTTGTGTTAACCTGTTCTCTTCCTTAATTTTCAAGAGATATTTTCCACAAATTCAGTCAATGGCTCTTCATAAGAAGGCAGGTTCTGGCATTGAAAGTGAGGAGAAATTGATCCTGAATCACAGCTTCACAAAGAACACGTATCTTGTGAGGAAAGATCTAGATTATCCTCAGGCTCACTTGACTGGCTTCTTTCTTCAAGTTGTGGACTGTTAGTTGCGGTACCACCAACCCAGATTCCTTGTGTTATAAAAAATAACCAACTAGATTTAGTTTGCCTTTCAGCTTTTCCTCTCACCATTCTTCCAGTCAGTTTCCAGATATTTCAAATAGGGCATTTAATTTTATGTTCATAAAATAATTACATAGTTGCGATGCTCCAGCCTCCCCTCTCCACGTGCCAAATTGCGTGGGCAATGCCACACAGAATTTATGATCTAACTTACCGGTTTCGTTTCCCATCGTTTGCAGTACAACACCTTGCCTCAAACTGTAGAGATATTTTTTGTGTTTTTCTCGCACGTGTTTCGTAAATGAGTTCGGTTTTCGAAAACTTTGTTCACAGCCATCAATACCACAAAATGCGAAATAACCGCCATCATCGCTGTGACTGGTGTTTATGTGACTTAACAAAAGGTGCAAGTACAAAGCAGAAAAGAAACAGAGTGCACAAATCCACGCCATAAAAGTTGCTTTCAACATCGTCGGGGTCGAAGTTTCTGATCTTTCCAGCTGTCAAAGCTGTCAAGCGAATTCATTGGCCGGACCATTGGCCGAGGAACAAAAGCACTGCTCGCAAGTAGTCCTGGGTACCTTGCTGCGTGAGGTTCTGGCGGGAACTAGAGTGAGGTTGTTTGACGTTCTGCCTTTGCCTTCTTGTGTTTGCGACAAAAACTGACTTTTTTCAAGCTGCTAAACGTTTCTGATGAGTAGTTGCATGTTTCTTTTTTCATTGTAGTTATTAATTTAGTGTGGGCAGCTCGGTTTTTATCGTGTACTTTCAAGTCGAAGTGCAATTTTAAAGCCCGCGAAGTCGGCTGACCGATGATTTCCGTTTGCCAAAACGTATTAAACAAGCT
>NC_090873.1:18691250-18696250 GCF_036669935.1 Montipora foliosa | reverse complement strand
TTTCCAAACTGCGTTTTAAAACAACCGCACAATCTGCAATTGTCTGACGCTGTCGCTTCTTTTGGTTTTCTTCCTCTACGTGGGGTGGGTTTTTTCGGTGTTGACTCATTGAACAGAAAAAACAAACGCCTTTCCTTTCCAAAACACCACTGAATCGAACGTACGAAACTTCGCGCCTTCCGAATAGCGAAGAGAAAACGACTGAACATGACAACACAACTAATTTCCCGCGAAAATAAGGCATACAATGTATCAAATTTAAGATGTGGTTGGAGCTGTCAAACAATTCTGACACCTTAGTGACATTATTCGAACCCCTGCTTAGAACAAATTTGTTGTATGAAAAGCCGACAGTCGGTTTCTCGCCTCACACGCCTCACACGCGAGGATCACGCTTACGGCGCTTCGCGCCTTCCGAAAATGAAAGAAAACGACTGTTTTGCAGTCTATAATGCACCAGTCAAAGTAAACCCCGACCCCCCCCCCCCCCACCCCGGAACATGTGGGGCTTTTGTGGGGCCTTATCTCCATGTTAGCAGTTCTTTGAGGCCCCAGTATGTGGGGGATTCGCGCGTTTTGTCTCTCTTGTGCAGAGGGGTGTGGGGCATTTAATAGTAAGCTTTGTTGTATTAGTATGTTTATGTAGGATGCAAGAAAATATGCTCGAGGACATCACAAAAGACATTCTAAGAGGCATTGGGATTGTTGCAGTTGGAGACATCTTATTGATAATGAGGCATGCAAAAAAGGTGGATTAATTTATTTCCTTGGCCTGAGAACAGGCCTTGGGCATGCTTTTCTTTTGCCAGTCAAGCGTAATTTTGACTCCCAATTTGCTACAATCTTTTCACTTCAGTTGTCTTCATCACCTGCAATTACTGATGAAGAACAGAAAAAGGACAAAAAGGTTTGTGGAAGGGAGTTTGTTTAAAAGGTCTTTCAACTAATAAATTAATAGTAAAGTATCAATGATCAGTACATGTGGCTATAATAATTTTTGCACTTAAGGAGAGTGTGTATTTATTATTGTAGCAAGAGCTACGGCCTTTTTTTGTTTTAAAATAGACCAGTTCAGGAAAGTACATCACATGCACAACCTGTAATCAGGGCAACATGGTGTAAAACATGAAGGCTGTATGAAAATTTACAGTCAACACTTTCCATTTCAGGAAATATTTCAAAGCAAACATTGAAACATGAATTGAGCTTTTGTAAAACAAAATCACTATACCTCAAACTAAGTAACTTATTAAATCTCCCTAAAATACCTGTTGTCATATGCTTTTTTTTTACCAGAATGATTCCCAGTCAGTTGTCATTCATCGTTCCAAACAGTTGACCATAACAGCTGATGGCCAGACTGGTCCAGAACTTGCTGTAAGTGTGTGCATTTTGCTTTTTTCTTATTTTACTTCTGTCTCTCATTTATTCTTGAGTTATGATAGTGGTGACGATAGTAATGGTGAAAATTTGCCTCTAAGTCACTGTTGAATGACGATGAATTTCAAGAGTTGTCATTATTAAGCCTTCTTTATATTCCATTCCAAGGGTTTTATTCCTAAATGTAAAAACAAATTTTGACTTTATGAGCACCTGTTCCAGAAAGTCCAGGTTTCAAACATGTATGTTTGTTTGTTTTTTTTTTTTTTTGTATTTTATTATTGTTTTTTAACATTTCCATATTGGAGTTACAGCACTTACACTTACTTATGTGTGTGTGTGTGTGTGTGTGTTTCTGCATCATGTAGGGGGAACTTTTGGGGGGTGGGGGGTGGTTGTTAGCATCCACTTGTTAGCTCAAATCTGTATATACATATATTTTTTTGTGATTGCTGTAATTTCTTCGTTTTTGTAAGTGCTGTAACATGTATGTTTGTTGATCATTAGGTTGAATCCAGAGGAAAAGAAAAGGAGACTGTTTTGGTGCAATTGCCAAAGGATGACGTACTTGAAAAGAGTCGAATCTTTAAGAAAGGAAATAGTGGTACACTGACAAATTAACAATGCAGCCTATGAATTGTGTTTGGAAAACCCAAGCTTGATTAATAATAAGGGAGAACTTCTACATCTTTTAAGAGTTAAAGTTGATGAAGAAGGATATGTCTGTAAGAACAAAAGAAGTAGATCATTGGCATTTGGTGCTACAAAGGAGGAAAGCAAAGAAAAGAAAAGCAAGATTTCAGCTGAAATTCGGCATAAGAGAATTCAAGACCTGTCAGAGGACATTGACAGCATGAATATGACTATGGCTCTTCTGGAAAAAAGAGAGGTACAAGCAGCATAACATGAACAAGTATGCTCTAGCTGCTAGCTTGGAGGAACAGATTTCATCCAAACGAAAAGAAAAACGTGCCCTTGAAGAGGAGCTAACCAAGCTACAAGAAAAGGAAACCAGGTCCAAACGTTACCACATGAGCAAAGAAAGTAAGGACAAGAAAGATGCAAGTCAAGGAAAAACTTGGAATGTTCAACCGAAAACTGGAATCCAGCTCAGTTTGTTTGAAAGTGGGGTCAAGCCAGTTCAGAGTAAGAGTAATGAGACCAAAGATTGCAGGAAATCTGGTGAAAATGACAGGTCAACTACAGACAATGGCAGATCTGACAAAGATGACATGAATGTCAGTGCTGCAAAGGAGGAAGCCAAGAGCAACAATTGCATGCTAGGCAATGAAACCAAAGATATCAGAAAATCAGGTGAGAAATGTGGTTCTGCAGAGAACACTTGTGTTGAGAAATATGACACAAACATCCACTGTGAGGTGCAGAAAGCCAGTGGGAACGGTAGTGTACCTATTACTGACAAAACTGGAGAGAGCAGTAAAACAATGACATGCGACATTGATTTTGTGAGTGGTGACCATTTTTTATGACTTCAAAGACAAGTTCGCCAGACATGTATTTACTGGAAAGGAACACCTCTGGGAACTTGTCTAATGCCAGTGAATCTGAAGAATTGTTGTTAAGAGCGCCTCTCAGCAATTTTCACCTAAGACCGTACAAGATAAAAAAATCGAAAATTGCCAAACTTTGTCACAATAAAGTACTACCAAAACCATTTTTAGAAAAATATGTTTTAGTTTGTTTCGATAATTATTTTACCTGGACGGCGATTTTTTCGGTATGGGGCCTTGTGAGCGAGTGAAAACGACTCCAAAATGTTGCTCGTTTGAATCGCTATTTTTGAAATAACCAATGGGTAACTTGAAATTCAAAACAACATGGCACAACTAGAGTTATTCCTTCACCCTTTAGCGCTGTTAACGGTACAATATACCAAAACTGGAATTTTTGACCAAATTTTAAAACTTAACCTTTTTTACATTGATTACAGAGTGCCAAATTTGTACGAAATTCGACTGTCAAAAAAGCATCCTGGTACATGGCTTTCTCAAACGGGACGATATTCATCGGAATAAGCAATGTTTCTGCTGCAATTAAATTCAATAAAATTTTTGGGTAAATGAAACGGAGGATTTTTGAGGCCCAATTTCAACATGCTGTTTGTCAACAAAAGTCGACCTTTGACCACCAAACCGGAGGCGAGGTATATTGAAATCACACACGCTAATCTCGATTTATTCACTGAAATATTCGAGTCTTTAGGTTTACTGGAACTACTGTAGGTAAAATGGAACGTGTCATTTGAAATTTAACTGTTTTGGTTCAAGAGTGACATTTCCGGTAATTATATTAAATGACTGACCTAAAAATTTGCATACTAGTAAGATTCATTCCATTCCATATTTTTACGCAAACAAGTTTCCTTAATTCACTTTCTGAACATACCTGCAAAACAAGCAAACAAAAGTATCCCCCTTTATATAAGTATACGCTTGTTGGATTTTCCTCGAAGCCCTCAAACGACCATCGAACCAGTCGAACGCTTTGTGACCTTCGCGAGTTGTGCCGTGATTGTGTCGTCAGAGCTGTCACGCAAGAGATTAGGACAAAGCACACAGACCAATGGCTTCGTGCGGTTATTCTGAGTTTGTTGGGGGAATTTGTGGCCCAAGTTCTGATAATCCAGCAAACGTTCAATGCGTAACAATAGCAAAATGTGATAAGGACACCAAGGCACACTTGAGAAGTCATAAAGTGTCGGATTCTTCTCTGGATACAGAGGCTAGGCTTTGGCTCGCACGTGCAGGTCAGCTTTAACTGAAATCACTTAAATTAAGATATTGAGCAGAAAATCACTTTGCGAAATCTGCAGATACTACCTATTACAGACTTAACGTCAAAAGCAGAATACCCGCCCACAAGAAATGGACCCTAAAAACACTGCTGCCGCAGTGTCACAGTCGTGTTGTTGGATACACCTCGTTCTTTAATCCATGAGGCAAGCACTGCGGCACTAGCCAGTCCACTCAGCTCAATTTAAACTTAAGTCGACTAAGCCACTGCGGCAGCAGCCATTCTACTCAATTCACTCTATCCGACGTGAACCGCGCGAAACCCACTTTCGTTCTCTTCGGCACTGCGGCTAGCGGTAATGCATCTTTCAGGCATTTTTTCGCAGCAACGCTCAAATCCTCATGTTCTCTGACCACGTGTTCCTGAATCTACGTCATAAGTCGAGAGAAGACTTCAGCTAGTGGTATGCCAAAATGGCGGGCAATTTGCATGCTACTTAAAAAGTCGTAGAAAATTCGGCTCTCGTTTGAATGGAAAAATCCTTTCGCTAAAGTTTATTTTTCAATATGGACTTTCAAAAGGCAACTGCAATGTTATGATACCATATGAAACACCAATAAATGCTTAACCAGATGCACTCATTAATGTGACGTAATAGGTTACCATGGAAACATATGAGCCATCAAAAAAAACGCTATATATTATCTTTAAATGCGTACCTCGCAAAAACGAACTCCGTGATTCCCATTTTTTATTGCTGGAGAGTAATTGGCACGCTAAGACAAAACTCATTGCAAAGTTTAAGAAAATAGGCCATTTCCGAGATCATGCCTGTTTCCTCTTCAAACCTGTTCTAAGTGCAAAGT
>NC_090873.1:18678750-18683750 GCF_036669935.1 Montipora foliosa | reverse complement strand
CTCTCTGAGATCATTTTCAAGTAGTAAAAGAAGCGAATAAAATCTGCATATATAAGTACAAATTAAGACGTGAGAATGTCCAAAGATAAAATATGTAAATACAAGCGCTAAAATGTAAGTGTTAAAATATTATATAAATAACTTGCACGGATTAAATCTACATGACTGTTGGTTAAAACGCTAAAGCGTGAGTGTTAAGATACCAAAACGCTATAAAGAACTATATAAATAACTTCGCACGGATTGAATCTGACTGTTTGTTCAAAGTTGGTTTAAGCTCCTTTATAAAAAGCATTTCGTAGATGAGGCAATCGAATTTACTTTCGCACTTTCTCAAGATCTTAAAGTCACGATATATGTCACTCGGGACTGTTCCATGTTGCTCTTTAATGTGATTCCCGATTGAAGACGATCCTTTCATGTGTTCCTCGACGCGCTGATAGAGGTGTCGGCACGTATACCCGACATAGTTTGCATCGCACAAACCACACTTGTAATGGTAAACAACGCGTTGCTGGTTTATGATAGGCGGCTTCTTTTCTTGTCATCTACCTGGAAACTGTTCCACCTGGAATGTGACCGTCTCACACAAACGTTCTCCCGACTTCAGTACCCAGCCCAACTGCTGCAATCGACCATCAGTAATTTTGTCACCAAGAAAGTTTCCGACGAGGCAATTTCCACACGAGCATGTAACGTGAATGAAGCGCCTGTCAGAATAGTGTTACCTTTCAAAGATCAGAGATCGGCTAATTCAGCGCGAAGGCAACTTGGGGAACTGGGCCGAAAAATTGGAATTGATATTCACGCCGTGTATACAAGCTGTAAGATTGGACACCATATCAAACCGAAAGAAAAGAAGCCGCCTATCATAAACCAGCAACGCGTTGTTTACCATTACAAGTGTGGTTTGTGCGATGCAAACTATGTCGGGTATACGTGCCGACACCTCTATCAGCGCGTCGAGGAACACATGAAAGGATCGTCTTCAATCGGGAATCACATTAAAGAGCAACATGGAACAGTCCCGAGTGACATATATCGTGACTTTAAGATCTTGAGAAAGTGCGAAAGTAAATTCGATTGCCTCATCTACGAAATGCTTTTTATAAAGGAGCTTAAACCAACTTTGAACAAACAGTCAGATTCAATCCGTGCGAAGTTATTTATATAGTTCTTTATAGCGTTTTGGTATCTTAACACTCACGCTTTAGCGTTTTAACCAACAGTCATGTAGATTTAATCCGTGCAAGTTATTTATATAATATTTTAACACTTACATTTTAGCGCTTGTATTTACATATTTTATCTTTGGACATTCTCACGTCTTAATTTGTACTTATATATGCAGATTTTATTCGCTTCTTTTACTACTTGAAAATGATCTCAGAGAGATCGAAACGTCGTTTTTTATCGCTAGTTTTTATTCTGAGTTATTATAATTACCGGATGTCACTCTTGAACCAAAACAGTTAAATTTCAAATGACACGTTCCATTTTACCTACAGTAGTTCCAGTAAACCTAAAGACTCGAATTGTTCAGTGAATAAATCGAGATTAGCGTGTGTGATTTCAATATACCTCGCCTCCGCTTTGGTGGTCAAAGGTCGACTTTTGTTGACAAACAGCATGTTGAAATTGGGCCTCAAAAATCCTCCGTTTCATTTACCCAAAAATTTTATTGAATTTAATTGCAGCAGAAACATTGCTTATTCCGATGAATATCGTCCCGTTTGAGAAAGCCATGTACCAGGATGCTTTTTTGACAGTCGAATTTCGTACAAATTTGGCACTCTGTAATCAATGTAAAAAAGGTTAAGTTTTAAAATTTGGTCAAAAATTCCAGTTTTGGTATATTGTACCGTTAACAGCGCTAAAGGGTGAAGGAATTACTCTAGTTGTGCCATGTTGTTTTGAATTTCAAGTTACTCATTGGTTATTTCAAAAATAGCGATTCAAACGAGCAACATTTTGGAGTCGTTTTCACTCGCTCACAAGGGCTGTTACTAAAAGTGGGATGGGGACGTGGGACGTGGGACTCGGGGACGTGGGGACGTGGGGACTCGGGGACGTGGGGACGTGGGGACGTGGGGACGTGGGGACACGGGGACGCGGGGACGCGGGGACGCGGGGACTCGGGGACTCGGGGACTCGGGGACTCGGGGACGTGGGGACTCCGGGACGTGGGGACTCGGGGACGCGGGGACGTGGGGACGTGGGGACGCGGGGACGTGGGGACGTGGTAAGCGAGGACTTCAGAACTCGGAGACGCGCGAGGATTCGAGGACGTGATAAACAAATAACACCTGACTTTTGCGCTGAATTGGTAAAATACTTTTTTTGAGGGTCAAATGTAAAATAATCTAATATGCTGGAGAGTTTGTCAGACCAGTAGCTGATGATTTCCAGCGTCCATGGTTCCTCCTTGCCTATTTTACCGAGAGAGCTCTGGGTACAGAATAGTTCCAACGCAGGGGGTCTTAAACGTCGTAGGCAGCCATGGAGGAATTTGCTGGTAAGTAACTGAGTTTTCTTGTCAATCCTTTAACATCCGTGCCGTATCCTCGCTAATTTAGATGGTTATGTTTACTTCAGGAAAGGCATTGTCCAAAAAATGTTTATTTCTTCCATTTTCGTTCCTAGAATCTGAATGTGCAGATACGTCTCGTGATCATGGTTTCGGCCTGGAAAGTGAGCAGAAAAGTACATGTCAAGAATCCGAAGAAAGGTACAAACATTACTCTTCATAGCTTTCACATTTCATTGCTGGTGACAACAATACTGACATATCTGTAATGACTGTAAGCCAACAAAAGGGAGAAATTTGATTGAAAAAACCTTTCAAATTTATAAATTAGGACCAGTGGAGCTTGGAAAAATGATCAAGATCTTCACAACGATTTACAACTAAGTTTGCAACATTGTTCTCTTGACCAAAGGTATGCTATTTTTGATAAATTGTATTAGTCTTTGTGTCACATGACAAACAGTTAAATTCAAATCTTTTGCAGTTTTATTAATTGTATTGTAGGAAAAACTGATGCGTATTAATAACATGCTTGTATGTTTTTTTAGGTCACTATCAAACGTGCTACAAGATCATTTCAATCAGGTAATAAGCTTTTCAAAACGATGAAAACTTGGTGTTTATTCCGAAAAATACAGAGATGTTCTAGCGACATATTGAAGCTAATGCTTACAGATTTGGTTACATTTCCATGTTCATGCAATTTCTTTTTCTTCTGGATGATTTTAGTTTACCGGATTTACTGGCTGGCATAGAGTTCATGTAAAATACACTGTAACATAGTGAATATTAGGATGAGATGAAAAATTGATGTAGACTGTGAAATAACTGGGAATTCAATCTTAAAAAATAAGTCAGAGCATGGAGGGGCATAGGAAAAAAGTGAGGAAAGAGATACAAGTATCAGAGTAGTCCAGGAGGGGACTGTGTATTGTCAATGTTGGTGCTTTTAAAAAATTTTAAAATAAATCCACGTTGTCGTTTGTGGGTGTGGCTCCAATTGTTTCTCACTTAATTTAACGCGCCAGAACAATTATCAGCGGAATGAAATATATTGTAGCTGAGAAAAGGATATAAGAAACCATCAAAAGGTAAAGCACCAGCGATGAATAACTAGCGTTAGTGACTACCCCATGTGCCCCTTCTTCCGCCAAGAGAGGGTGTAAAAATGTTCTCTACCCTGATGGAATAACCTTACAACATCCACGGATTCTTGCTCAATAGGATGGCAGTACCGTTACTGAAATAGAAATGGTTGGGGCCTGCAAGAGAAGTAGAAGGTAAATAGGACAAGTTTTTATAAAACAAGACGCTCCATATAAGTATACACTGGGTTGCCTGTGGTACGTGTTACACAAAAACAGAAGGCACTGCATTGGGTGGTATTGAACTGCAAGTGGGGGGTCATTAAGACCACGAGGGTCACCAACATGTCGCGCCAGCAGAGGCCCTTTGGCTCACACGTTCACGCCTTTAATTGTTATGTAATATCCTGTCCCATTTTGAGGTCTTTTAGTTTTTTAGCTTTGGTAATAAATCCAGTTTAAAGATAACAAAACACGCTCTTGAGTAAAATACTCTCGTATCTTCTCAGATAAAGGAAAAAATAACATAGTTTTTATATATAGCTCTGAATCGAATTCTCATCGAAATATTATTGACAATCGATCACCTTGTGTCAACTGAATGAACTACGGGAAAGCCTGCTAATCGTTCGTCGTTTTCTTTAAGTTATTATTACCTATCAGAGTTCCACTGCATTCCCATTTTCACTTCGTGCTGTTCATTTTTCTCCAGTGTTATCAGGGAAAGTGAAGGTGACTTAGCACCAAAATCAACGTCATCCGTTTTTCAACAGGTGTGTTTTTATGGACAATTGAAATATCACGAATTTTTTTTGCTATTACTTAACATTGCATTTTTTAGTCAGATGAAACCGAAATGTTGTTAGAGTTCGTTTTTATGCATGCATTTAACAATAGTTTATTACTGATACCTTTGCTCATGGATTGATAATTTATTTTATTTCATTTTAATAGGTTGATAGCAGCCCAGTTCAGTCACCAGATGCTAAAAGACCTAAGGGGTATGCTCGAAAACTACATTCAAATGTTATGAAAACATGCCATGTTAGGGGTAACATGAATGACCCAAAACAATTTACACATAGCAACAGGAAAAGCAAGCGTTCAAGTTAACCATTTTTTAGAGATACCCGTGGAGGAAACGAGACCACAGCTGCGGACACTGACACAATGTTTCATGAGTTGTCTAAGTAGCGTAACAACTCTTGAAAGCGTTTGTACATGTGTCGCCAGCTGTGGCAGCTGCAGTTGACTTTTATGACAAGGTGTATTGTTTGTGTACAATTTGTTGTATTGTTGACTCACCCAATGTTGTAAAACTCCACAACGGCAGCTACTTGATGGCTGGTTGTTGTAATCCTTTAAGAGGGGTTCACTTTGCTAAACAA
>NC_090873.1:18666250-18671250 GCF_036669935.1 Montipora foliosa | reverse complement strand
AGGAACGCTTGATCGAACAGTCAAGGCAAGCATATCTCCAGCGAGTTATGGAAGACGAAAACAGTGACATTGAAAGTGACCCTAAGAGTGATAATCCTGATGATTGGGTTGATATTGATGATATATCAAGCAAGCAAGCCAAAGAAATGGTGGCAAAGCAGTGGAGGATTCTTAAACGGAGAGCGCAGATTCATGCCGCTAAAGCCATTGCACAAGCAGGCTTCCTTAAGCGAAAAATTACCAAGAGAGTAGCTAGAGTCATAGAAAAATACCCCAACATTGGCAAGGATATTGAAGAATTTGTTAGGGAACAGAGAGTGGGAGCTGATGCATGGCGAAGGACAGGTGTGCTGACTTTTTCCTATGGTAAAAATCAGGAAGTCAGTGGTCTTAAAGTGACATACAAACGTATCAAGGAACATCTAGAGACAAAGTATCAAACCAAATTTTCCCATGGCACTATCGTCCAGTTATGCATAGCAAGAAACAAGAGGCGCATAAGTGCAAAGAGATACAAAGGGGTTGCTAAGGTGACTTGCCGCAGAGCCAGGAAAGGCTTTGCATTAAAACTGAACCCTGATGCACACTACAGCACTGCAATGTATAGTGGTCTGAACAAATTACAGAAGAAAGATGGCACAGTGTCGTTAATTCTGAACAGAGATGATGCTGCTGGGTTCAGGTTGGACACTACGTATACCCATCGCCAGCATTCTGTACTTTCTCTCTCTGATGACGTCGAGGTGACCACAAGATCCGATTACGTGAACAAATATTCATCAACACTCCAGGTATCTTCTTACATGTTTCTGGAAACTGTGACAACACCGGAAATATGTCTGGCTGGGAGTTGTTAAAGCTCATCACTTGCATCAAAAGTCCCCTAAACAGCACATGGCAGACTTGCGTATACTTGAGGAAAGTTCAGACTTTAGGTTGAGTTTATAAAAGTGGATGGGGGTGCAGACGAGGCACCATCTTATGCAGAAGTTCAATTTATGGGGACTGAAAGGCACCTAATCAAAGCGACAGAATGTCTTTTGGTCACTACCCGACACTCTGGAGGATCTTATTGAACCGAGTTGAACTTCTGAATAGATGTCTGGCAAAAGCCCATTCAAATCTTTTTATACCCTCTACTATTGGGGGTCCCTGCAACAGCACTGAACAATTATATCAAAACTTAAATCTAGCTATCGATGTATATGTTAAGAGGGTAAACGGAGCACCATGTGGAAATGGAACAATAACGTTACTGAAAGGATCTTCAGAATGTTTCGCCAAACATGCAAAGGACAGGCGGTCAAAGCTGTTAACGTTTCTAAGAGGGAAGTTAAAGTGCTCGTAGATTAAACTTATTGGGAAGAATTCGGAAATATTTAGATACGGATACCAGTAAGCTTTTATATACGTCTTTAGTTCAGCCTTTAATGGAATATTGTGATATTGTCTGGTCCAACGCTGATAGTGAAAGTCTTCAAAGACTCCTTAGCCTTCAGAAAAGGGAAGCACGGATTATTCTCCAAAAGAAGATCCTACCGCAAATTTGTGAACTGGGATGGGTCTCCTTGTTTGAACATTGGAATTTTCACAAGTGTCTAACTGTATTTAAATGCCTTAATGGAATTTATCCGCCTTCTTTGAGAAGGCTTTTTTCTTACAATTCTGATGTCCACCATTACAATACTAGAAAAAGAGCGAATCTGCACATGGTTAAAAGAACTTGTAAATCTGGCTATAGGTCATTTCCCATTCAGCTGCTAAATTATTTAACCTTGATTTTGCTACAAAACGCTTCTTGACACTTAAAAAGTTTGTAAATAACTATTGGTCTAAATGATTTGTACTAATTTACATAATTTTCGCATAGGTTAATTATATATTTTTAATGTTCATATTGTTTTTATACCTGTATATATATTTCTGTGTGTATGTTTTCATAATTATTTTAGATGCACAGCTTCATTGTAAATAAGTGACTTAGCTCTATGGATCTGTGCTTAATAAAGTACCTATCTATCTAACGAGCTCACATGGAGGTGGTGTTGGTCTTCTCATGAAGAAACATATCCGTGCCATTGAACAACCACTACACAAGTTCAAATCTTCTGAATATATAGACCAAATGGCTAAATGTTCTGAAGGCTGTGTGACAATCCTTGTCATCTATAGACCACCGAAACGCAAAGGAAAATGTGAAAATGGCTCTCTCTTCATTGATGAGTTCTCTACTTTAGCTCCTGAACTTGTCCTTTTCCCTGACAACCTGCTGATAATGGGTGATTTTAATTAACTCAGTCGTATCCTTGAAGCGTTCAACTTTAAACAACACGTGCATGACCCCACTCATGAAAAGGCCACACCTTAGATTTAACAACAACGAGAACTTAAGACACTTCAGTAAGTACTACTTCAATAAAATTTTCGATGTTGTCTGACCATTTTCCATTTCACTGCAAGCTTCGTATCAAGAAACCGTGCACCGGTGGCTCAGTTGAGCACTGGGTGTCCTGCAGGAGGTTCATGAGTTCAACTCCAGCTGGACCAACACTTACGGTCTTTAAATAACTGAGGAGAAAGTGCTGCCTTTGCAATTACATCTGCAAATGGTTAGACTCTCTAGTCTTCTCGGATAAGGACGATAAGCCGGAAGTTCCGTCTCACAACCCTTGAATGTTCATAATCCTGTAGGACGTAAAAGAACCCGCACACTCGTCGCAAAGAGTAGGACATGTAGTTCCCGGTGTTGGGGTCTGTTTTCTGTATTGTATCATGGTTGGGAGGGTAAAATGGTGGTTAACCTCATAGGGGAGCTATGTCGTATTGTTGATTCAACCATGTATGTATTCATACTTAATCAGTAAATAAACAAACTACCAACAGAACAAGTAAAAATGCAGTACCGTAAACTACAATCTATTGATAAAGAGAGGTTTATTGCTGATATCAATAAGTCAAACCTTTTGCGAGATCAATATAGCAGCAAACAAGACACTTCACCATACACTGGATAGTCATGCACTGCTGAAACGCCATGCAATCATCCCCCGTCCGTCTAAACCATGGTACACAGACAGTATTGCTGAAACTAAAAGGAAACTTCACTGCTTAGAGTGTCGCTGGCATGCATCCAAATTGTGAATTCATCAACAATTATGTGTTGAACAATGTCAAGTTGTTAATAGGATGCTACATGAAGCTAAAGTATCCTACTACTCTTCTCTCATCTCGGAAAATTCATAACATCAGAGAAAGCTTTTTAGCATAATAGACAGGTTGCTACACCGCAAATCAGAGCAACGCTATCCTGAAGCCTCATCGACCTACGAGTTTGTCAATAGTCTTGCTGAATTCTTTTACAACAAGATTATGTTGATGGCAAAAACGTTAACTGACTGGTCTACCTCCCTTACATATACACTGAGTAATGCGCATCCTCTGACTGGAACTGAATTTCGCAGTTTCCAGGTGGTGACTGCAGAAACAGTTGAAGACTACATCAACGCTATCGGACGAAAATCATGCGAGCTTATTCCTATTCCAGCATCAGTCTTATGTAGCTGTAAAGATACACTTCTTCCAGTACTTACAGATAGGTTTTCACCAACGAACTATCTCTCTTGTATACAGCTCCCTCACTGGATTCCACGGTTACTTGATGTCCCTCCTTCGTTAGGACTGTATACGGCTTGGTCTCGAACTTCGGAGCTAGTTTTCCTGTCTCCCTAGTGTTCTTTAGGAAAACCTGATCTCCAGGGACAATGGGACTTGGTACTGCTCCACAGTTTCCATCTGCATATGCTTTTTGCTTCAGCTTCTGTTCCCAATCTTTATCCCTCATACTTTCATCGCGCAAAGATTTCTCTGGTCTTAACTCTGGTAGTTTTGTTCTATCACCAGTGGAGACTTGAGGTGTTCACCTGTATGCCAACAGAAATTTCGGTAATTCATCAATCCACCTTTTTCCTTCTGCGGCTGCAATCTTCATGGACTTCAACAGTGTCCTGTTCTGTCTTTCCACCTCTCCATTCGCTTGTGGCCAGAGAGGTGGTGACTTTCGATGTTCAATTCCGCATTCCTTTAGAAATCCTTCAAATACTCCACTCACGAACTGTACACCGTTATCAGTCTTTATAGTAATCAACGACCACTAACAAATTCTCCCCACCAGGCATAGGTCCCATCAGGTCAGCTGCCACATCCTGCCATGGTCCCGTGGGTGGCTCCGTCCTCTGCATTGGTTTGGGTGGTGAATACTGTCCTGTGACTTGACAGCCATGACCACCTCGGCACATTCACTCCACATCCCCATCCATTTTAGGCCACCACACTTTTGTCTAAGTCTACTCCTCGTTTTCACTACACCCTGGTGTCCTTCATGACCCAACTCCAACACCACCTTTCGCAAACTTTGGGGTATCACAATTCTATCTCCACGTAACACCAACTTGCCAATGATATAAAGTTCATTCTTGACACACGTATATCCTGGCATAGAACACTGAGACCAGTCTCCAGCCAATTGGCGTGCTTTCCTGAGCTACAAATTGAACAAAATCCTCTTTCTCACAGCTCGGGTCTTTGGTACCACTCTGTTTCAATCTGCACAGTGCATCTGCCAGGTTAGTTTTGCCGGGTCGGTACACTACTCGGTAGTTGTGGCACTGCAAATGGAGAACCCATCGCTTGATTCTTGCCGATGGTTTGGATCTACTTCTAAAAAATGCACTCGAGAGGTTTGTGGTCCGTTTCTAACTCGAAATCACGCCCATACACATACAAGTTGAACCGTTCACCTGCCCATACTAGGGCGAGGGCTTCTTTTTCTGTCTGAGCGTACCGTCTTTCAACCTCAGTAAGGTTACGCGAGACATACGACACAGCTCTCCATTCCCCTTCTTGAAACTGGAGTAACACTGCTCCCAGGCTGCCTGGTCCTGTGTCTGCCACTATCCTTTTCTTGCAGTCCCCTCTGAAATAAGCCAGTGCTTTCGCTGATG
>NC_090873.1:18653750-18658750 GCF_036669935.1 Montipora foliosa | reverse complement strand
TCTGTCCCTTTTGTCCTTCTGAATGTCAGACCCTGTGGCATTTGTTTGTAAACTGCAAGCACGCAAATTCCTTTTGGGATGGATTCCGGGAGTGGTACTCAACCTCTAGTAATACGAAACTACTTATCTCTTATGGAGATTATGTTCGGAATTATTCGCTGTCACAACTACTGTTTGGCCCTCAACCATCTTATTATTTTAGGTAAATATTTCTTGTATGTTAACGCTTTAAATGCCATAAAGTACAATTTCGATGATTTTGCCTCACTTGTGCGCGAAAAAATTAATATAGAAAAATATATTGCAGCCAGTTGTAATAAGGAAAAAGAATTTAGGAACAAATGGAAATTTTTTCTCTCCTTATAAAATTACATTGTGTCCTTCTACTTCTCAGCTTCTGTATTTTGATTTTCTTGCTATCTATTTATTTAACAACCTATTAAATCCAATACCCTACATAGTGAAAGTAACAAACAAAATTCTTATTAGAGACTCGAACAATTAAAATGTAAACAATTACGTTGTAAACAGATCAACTATAATTCCATTTGACTAGTGTTATGGTATTGTAATATGTATCGTATGTAGTGCAAGTTAATGTAGTGCAAGTATTGTGTAAGAAGTAAGTACAAGTGTAAATCATGTAACATGTATCGTAAGTAGTACAATAAAAAAACAAAACAAAACAAAAAATAAATAAATAAATAAATAATTAACAGTGAAATGACGAAATGTTTCCAAACAGCTCGATCGAGGAATGATATTTCTGCACAAGTCATTAATAAAATAAATGAAATACGGAAATGACGAAAATAATTACCTCAGGTTGACAGTGTACTTTCCCGCAATAACACTGCTTGAATACCATCTCAGTGAATGGCCAGCAGCACAATTTAGGCTGATACGTACGGCATGCCCATGCCGTTGGAACAAGAATGACTGCATATCGAAAACAAAACCACAGAGAGGGCACTTTCCGTTGTATTTAGACAAGGTGCCAAAGAGATTTCTCATTGCATCAGTGGATGAGATAAAATAATTCTCATCAGGCGTACTCGGGGTATGTATATCGAAGCAGCCCGTTGTATTCTCTCCATGACACAAGACGTATGGTAAAACCTCATACCCAAACACGTCGGTTTGTGTAGTTGCGTCGCAAGAATTATGAGAGGAAGGGGTTTGTACCTGCCGTGAGAGGAAGTCAGCGAGATCGAGAAAGATGTAAACAAAGAGGAATGACTTTCACTTACCATTCCTCTTTGTTCAGACCATTCAAATGAGTCCAAGAGTCTCTCCATCATTGTAATTGTTCCCAACGGTGTCCGAGGAGTTCTTCGTAGGACTTCCTTAACCCGCTGAATCCTTTTCTTCACGCTTTCCAATCGTTCTTCCATGCCAGGTTCGACTGAAAGCTCAAGTGTGAATCGGATCCGTGGCGCTCGCTCCGACATTTTGGCTTTTTTGGCTGGGTAATCGGCCATGGCGCAATAAACAAAAGTTGCAGAACTAAATAAAGATCGCTTCGCTCTTGCAACAACCGCGCAATTCAGGGTGGAAGACGAGCGATGTCACAACACATCGATCGTTTCACACCATGTTGCGACATCGCTCGTCTTCACGAATTTCGTAACTCTCAAAGCCAATTTTCAGGGCATGCTTTGATGTCAAGAACCTCAAGACAAGGATATTGTAGGCTCAAAAAGTCGAAAAAACCGGACGAGTGGACCGCGGGGCAAAGCGACACCCAACTTGCAATTGGTGGAACCGTTGCAGGCGTGAAATTCAAATTTCGAACACAAAATTTGTTTATTCACTGCAAAAAGGCTACGGTTTCTTGGTTTTTTCGTTTTTATCCACAAAAATACACACATTAACTTGAAGCTAAACTGATAGAAAAGTGGAATATCAATGTTCTCGTAAAAGCATTGCTTTTGCCTTCTCCTCACATTCGCCCGCCATCTTGGATGAGCCCTGGAAGCAGTGCTTGCATTACAGAAGGGAGGAGGAGCTATCCCTTTTATAGGCAGGGTCCTTGTTTAAGCTTTTCGGCTGTTTTCTTTCTCAGCAAAGGTCTTCCTGTTCCCTTAATGACTGTGAACTCATCTACACACCCTGCTCCGTTATCTTCACATACTACCTCTGCCACAAATGTTCCTACGACCTCGAGCGGTTCCTTCTGTCCTTACACAAATAACTTCTTATCTGACACTTGGGATTCGCATTCGATCCGATTCTGTTTCATATTATTCCAAGTGTTGTAGTCAATCAGGTTACATGATGCCCCAGAGTCAATAAGTACACTGTCTAACACTACTTCTCCCACCTTGAGTGTAATTTCTCCAACTCTGAGCCCTCCTCCAACAGTAAATGCATAACCATCTCCTTCTCCAGAGACCCCTTCTGCTACTAGATGAGCTTTCTTCTTAGTTTCTGGAACAATTTCCTTCTGGCCACTCGACGACAGTTTCTTGTTTCCACAACAGACCGCAAAATGTCCACGAGCTCCACACTTTCCACACTCTTTATTCTTAGCTGGGCAACACGAATCCCTTGCTAAATGGCCTAGACGGTTGCAGTTGTAGCATGCTTTGGGTTGTTCGGCCCCAGGCCCTCACGATCTGATGTTTGACCCTCCTTTCTTAGGGTCACGCCCTCTTCCCTTCGTTTGGAACTTTTGCTGTTTAACTGAATTAACTTGATCTCTGCTACTAACCAGTGACTTGTTCATCGACTCCATCTACGCGTCTACAGCTTCATGACTTCTTGCAATGTCTTGTAAGTCTTTTAAAGTAGCATTCGTTTTCTCCAGAAACTTTCGTCTGAGCCTTTCGTCTCGGCATTTCTCGATCAGTTGGTCCCGAATCGTCTCATCCACGTTCGCAAATTCACATGTAATCGCCGTCTGCCTTAGCCTGCAAACAAACTGGTCTACTTTCTCATGTGATTGTTGCTCCATTTGCCTGAAACCATGGCGTTCAAAAGGCACGTTTACTTTCGGTACAAAGTAGCTATCCAATAGCTCCACAACATCTTTGTAATCTCTTAAATCTTCCTCCGGACCGGCAAGCGTGTAATACAAATCCTGAACTTCTTGTCCTGCGGTGTGCAACAAGAGAGCAACCTTCTGACGATCTTCCACAATCCCTTTTGCCAACACATACAAATCGAAAGAACGTTTCCAACGCTTCCAACGTACCGATAAAGTGTGGGGTTCTGCCCTAGGTTCGAAACAGGGTAGACTTTGTACTTCATTTGTTCAGATCGCTGTTGGCTGACTTGACCCGGCTGGTTGACTAGTGTTTTGTTCGCTCATTACACTCACAAACTGTGTTTCCTTTGTGTGATATTTCAAAAATAATTACGCCAAAAATTCCGTAAATCCCATCCTCGTCGCCAGTGTAACGTTTCACTATCGGATGGCTATTGGAAGCACACTTAAAGCGTGGATAAACACAACTTTAATAAAACTACACGAGGCTATACAACATGGCGGATCTCTCTCTTTAGATACCCATAACTCTCTGCATTACATAGGTCCGCATAGCATACTTGTAAGACACTAAACATAGCACAGAAACGGCACTCTTGAAAGTACAACATGATATCCTTTAAGCCAATGACAATCAGAAATGTGTTGTGCTTCTGTTATTAGATCTGTGGGCTGCATTCGGAACAGAAGACCATCAGCTACACATTGAAAGACTCTCCAATCGGTTTGGTTTGAAAGTTTAGGTCCTCGCATGGCTAAAATGGTATCTGGAAAACCAAACACAAGTAATAATGGTTGACGGAATCAAGTCTGCTGAAAAAAACATCTGCGGAGTGCCTCAACGGTCCGTACTTGGCCTATTCCTGCATGTGTTGTACACAGCACCAGTTGCCGATATTATCAGGCGCTATGGTCTCAGATTTCATTTTTATGCAGACGACACCCAGTCTGACCATCTGGTGTCTTTAGCATGTATTAAACATTGCGTCAAAGAGATTGACACATGGATGCTACGCAATAGGCTGAAACTCAACAGTGAGAAGACGGAATGGTGAGAAGACGGAAATGTTGGTCCTGAGCGCACATCGCCCACATCCAGAAATCAACCATCTCCAAGTTTCCAACAAATACACTCAGCCATGTACCTCAGCTAGAAATATCTGTGTAATCTTTGATCAGCACATGTCTCTTAAGCTGCTTTTTCCATCTTTGTAACATTTCAAAGGTTAGAAACTGCCTCTCGAAATCTGACACTGAAATTCTACTACATGCTCTTATCACCTCAAGATTACATAATCGCAATTCCTTGCTCTACGGACTTCCAAAGTTCCTTATGGATCGCCCCCAAAATGTTCAGAATTCCGCTCCTCGATTAGTGACACGAAAGACGAAATTCCAACACATCACTCCAATCCTCAAGGGGCTGCATTGGCTGCCTGTCTACAAAAGCATTGAGTTCAAGATACTGCAGATCACATTTAAGGCCTTATTGATCTTACCCCTCAGTACATAACTGACATGTTGCAACCTTACTTACAATCAAGAATGCTACGTTCTGCAACAAAATATCTGTTTGTTGTACCCCAAACCAACTTGGTCAAGTATGGGGAACGTTCGTTCTCTTACGCTGGCCCCAAACTATAGAATAGACTTCCAGATAATATATGCGACTCCAAAGACCTAACTGCATTTAAATCGAAGTTAAAGACGTTCCTTTTTAGGACTGTGTTCTGTTAGTTTATTACCCTTAAAAGCTGTTAAGCGCTTTGAGCTTAAGGATACAGCGCTATATAAGTTTATATATTATTATCATGATTATGATTACGATTATGATTATTATTTTTGCCAAAATGGTCAAATTGTTTGCGATATTTTGTTATTTTGCAAAATATTGTGTGCATTTCTGGATATAAGTGAGTTTCTGGAGTCATTGTTTGTAATTCATTTTAATAAAATCATCATAATCATAAGTTAAATAGACCCCTTAACATTTAATCAGACGTGCAGGCCA
>NC_090873.1:18641250-18646250 GCF_036669935.1 Montipora foliosa | reverse complement strand
CAACTTTTTTGAAAGACATGTTTCTCCATGCTTATGCCATCATCAGTTTAATGAGTTCCTTAGTGTGAACAGTTATAAAGTCTACGCATAGATGAAACAATTGCGAGGCCTTGAGATGTCCTGCTTGGTACAAGACGAGCAGTTTCCATTAAGCCATTGCCACTTTATGTGACTTTACTTCAGTTTGCATCACAAGTTTTTTCAGAGGTTATTAGCTTGATAGTTATTTCTTGTAGCTGTGCTCAAAGAATGCAAAGGTGATTGCAACTTACTTGTAGCACAAATGT
Source organism: Montipora foliosa (assembly GCF_036669935.1). Classification (NCBI taxonomy): domain Eukaryota; kingdom Metazoa; phylum Cnidaria; class Anthozoa; order Scleractinia; family Acroporidae; genus Montipora; species Montipora foliosa. The sequence continues at coordinate 18,645,963 of NC_090873.1, read as the reverse complement.
GACAACCCTTGAGGAAATTCTGGCCATTGTAAACTAAATTGGATTGCAAAATCATCATTGAAATCACAATGAGATAACTCAGATTTATTGTGACCCACAGTAGGGCAAACCAGATGTATAAAGGTAGGCGTGTGCTGTTGAAATTCATTAAGCAAAAGGTGTAGATTTTATCTGCTTTTGCTTTTTTCTCTGGAATCGAAACAAAAAAATGCACGCAACCCATAGCAGTGAACAGAGACTCTTAAAACACAGCAATCGGTGTGAGAACTATTGTCATTGTAAAAACTAAAGCCCTTTTTATTCTTGCAGGCTGACCTTTGGTATCAAATGCAGTTTTACATGCCAAACCTGGGCCACAAAAATGGGCGCATAACACATCATACACGGCCTGTACGAATGGTATCAAACTGATGATTCATTTATACAACAACATGCTTTCTTATACCAGTGCATTATGCAACCTCGTCATGCACAGGGATTGGTCGACAGGGAAATGATGTTACAGAGACCCAGACCCCTCAAGGTATAAAATGGAAACAAGACAGGATTTTTTCATTTATCAAACGGTTTAATGAGAAACTATTTTCAGAAAATGGTAAGGGTACATCCCCATGAGGGCAACCACTCCCTGGAGACGACTTAATAAATACACATATTTACAGTAGAGGGCCTCGAAAAAACAAGCAGAGTTCCATAACATCACTACTCAGTCTTTTATCAAACTGCTGCCGCCGCACATCCACCCCCAAATGGTAAAGAAAACTATGTACAGTCTGTGCCTCGCATGCACAGCCTGCAACGTTTTACATTTCCTTGACCAACCCCAGTTCAAACAGAAGACGAGCGCTGGCTGCATCCCTGTCTGATAGAAACTTGTGAGAATCGTCGTTCACATCATCATTCTTGGTAAATCGGTAGGCATAGGGATAGGTGATGGGCATCATCGAATGAAGTATATGTTTGTTGTAAGAGGGCTGATGGTATTTTTGGTGGGCTGAGTTCAAGTCTTGTACTATTTGGAGTGACGAGTGATTTTATGCACTCAACGAATGGCTGTTTTGCACCCTGTCTCCAAAGCACGTTAGAGTTCGTCCAAGGTATGTTGACACAACGCCTCGCAATTGAGTTGACCCTTGACTTTGAACTCAGTCTTGTTGTTGTTGCATCGGTACCCATGGCTTTTTGGCCTGCCCAAACAAGAGTCAGTAATGTGCTGATTGGTTTACCCATAAATTCACCGAGATGGGTGCCCAAGGTGACCTCGGGTTGGCCGAGGTGATGCACATAGAGGACGGTATCGGTCTTCTGGTAGAGGAAACCCTTGCCAAGGAGTTCCAAGGCCTTGCACAGGCGGTAAACGCTGCAATAAACACATTAATGTTGGCATTGAGGTCCTTACACTTGGTGCTTTTCGAAGCAACTGACGTACCGAATATCATGCCGATCAGAATCTATGAAGAGCTGAAAGGCAAGAGGGTCGAAGAAGGGCTTGACCTGCATCAAGTTATCTCTCTGTCCAAACTTACTCCACAAGGAGTTTGGCGTTTCTACACCTTCTGGGGCTCCTACCAATCTTGTCTGGGTCCACACGAATACCCTCGTGACCCTCAAAGTCCTCTACTTAGGCATGACATTGCTCCTCAGTAGTGCATTCACTGAGCCAGCTTACCGCTTCTGTTTTGAGTTTGAGCCAAGTGTTGACATAGTCCTAAAACAATCCGTGGCAAATCTCCTTCAAGTGGCACACTTTGTGGGCGTGTTGAATCAGGTATGCCATCTCCACCGCCTTTTCCACTTTGGGTGTGCACCATGTACCAGTTAGCAATCGCTCATCCTGTGTGATTCCATGAAAGGGATTTCTTGTGCAGAGGTTTCTGGATGTCCTGCTCCACAAAAGCACAACATTAGGGGAAGGTGAGTTCCCCTTACACCAGTAAGGAAAGACCAGCTGAAACAAATCTCTAGGTTTGACAATGGTACATAAGGCCAGCCGAAAGTACTCGGAGAGATCCACGGTGCTGGGTTCACAGATAAACTTGGGATTTTCAAAAGGATACAACCCGTTCTTGTTCACCCATGGATATAACTTCATGTAGTCCACATATCGAATTCTTTTGCCAGTGGGATCTTGTCATACAGTTGGGCTACATTGTTGGAACCCAAAAGAAAGCATTGTGAGGGTTCACGGGTGGAACGATAAAGAGGTTCCACATGAATTCACTCACTTGAGTGTTTGCATTCCCACATCGTCACAACATGATTTTCCATGTCTCGAAGACTCAGGGGGCGTTTCTTGGTGGTGCACTGGACATTAATGGTCGTGGCAGCAGTACGGTTCGTCACAGTTTGGTTATACCTATGCCAAAAAGAGCCCAAGAACTCGTAGACGGTTTTGGTAGGTTGTTCAAACCATCCACCCTCTACCGCAGGCCAGGGATCTGGTACTCGCCCCTGTTACAAGTGCTGGATGCGTTGCTAACGGTTTGGAAGAGGAGTGTCCTCCTGCAACCCATGTTCTTACCACAAGAGCCATTCCATGGCGGTCTTGAAGGGGTTGGTGACCAACCCAACCTTTGACAGGTTTGGAGGCAATGGTGTCTTCCTCCATGCGATTTAAGTGCAGATCATGCAAGGAGCTACCCGCGATGGTCCTTTTGTCAGAGGGACAAAAACCGGTCTGTTCGCAAAACTCACAACGAAAGACCAAACAACCCTTGTGCAGGAGTTTCACGTTGGAAATGCAATAGTCCACGAGGTCAGTATTGTTTGCTACTGGAGCAGTATCCCATTGCTCGAACTCAGTGGACGTGGTTTCGGGGCCATTCTCTTTTTTCTCAGGCATGAGACCTGTATAATTGGCATTGTACAGGTTGTTGAAGAGTTGTGGAAAATACCCCTTTTTGAAATCGTTGGGATGGAGACCATGCGTTTTCAAAAACGAAGCTAGAGGCATTGTGAAGAACGGCATGGAGTAGATAAAACGGATGCAACCACCCTTGTAGGAGAGTTCCAACAGTTTGCTACCCGTATGCGTGGGCTTAAACTTTTGTTTGCGCTCTATTGAGCACGTCAACAAAAAGTAAGAGTCCTACCTCTTGAAATTGTGGGTGAGAGCTGTGACGTGTGACGGGTTTCCTGTTCCGTCAGTTCTTCGATCCATTGCAGAAATTGTTCAATGCAATTCTCGCCAAAAATACAAAAGGCGTATTGTCCTCTGCCCTTATCCCCACCACCATATGCACACCCATGTCCTGCATGACCTGTGTCCCAAATGGTCAGCAAAGTTGGATGATAGGTATTGTCCTCCTTCTCACCCTCCGTGACAGCATCAGAACCATTCTTGTTGCATGCCTCATGGTCGAGTGGGATTCGTTTAGTAATTTGAATGATGCTTGCTTGATCCTCGAGCTCCTAAGGGTCAGCGGGGACTTGCACAAAGCATTGTTGTTGGTTCAAGTCTGTCGTTTCATGGCACAACGGACATTCACTGTACCTGCATTGACACTTGGCTTGTTCATTTACTGAATGAAGGAGCGTACAGCAGTTGGTGCTTTTCCTTTATTGGGACCACTCGCTGGAAGCACGCATACCTGTAGACTTGACAACAGCAATGACGACAGGAGATGTGGGCAGGACGTTTTTGCAAGTATGCCTTGACATAATCCTCGAACTGGTCTTGTTGACAGCTGGGGAAATGAATATCTTTGCCTTCTGAGCAACGGCAATGACCATGGGCACTGTACAGCTTGAGGCACCATCCCCCAAATTAACTAGTACCAAAAAATCCTAGCAACAAGGTCAACATATCATTATGGTTGTCCTCTTGGAATATAGCTAGCAGGGTGCCTCCATCACCAAGTGCAAAACATTTGTATTGACGGTTGGCATCCATGACAATGATCTCATAGTTGTGGAGACTGGGTGCTTGAGCTAAAGCCTGAGGAAGTCTGACCTCATCCAAGAGGTTATTGACCCCACGGTCACAACATCGTTGACACTTGCTGGTCCACTTGTCACATTCCTTGTGGTCGGAGCTCCCCGTTGAAGACCATGGACTTTTTTTGTTTAATCTAAATTGAACCGAGCAGTCGTGGCTGCGGCATTTCTGTTTGGATTGACCACTGCCCTGAGTTCCAGCCTGTAGGTTGACGAATTTCAACTCAAAAGGCTCGTCGGGGTTGTATTCTTCACCCGAGGCAGATCATCCAAAGAAGTAGTCACTGTGTCTGGTTTTGCATTGTCCAAAAATGTTTTTGCGGCACCATGTAATCCTTGTGCCAGGGCCTGTTGTATGTTTTGGCGCCATGAGTCCAAAACCCTCTTTGTTGTTTCAAGCATGTCTGAAGGACAGGTTCATGCTCTCCCATCACATTGGACTGACGTTCGACTACAGGGTCCAAAACAAAATGAAAATGGCCTCCACTGATTTGATAAACAGCAGCAGCCAATTGTGTGTTTGTCTCGTCATCACTAGATAAGAAGTAATCCTCACTGTCCACGGTTAAACAAATGAATTAAGAGGGCAGCAGCGCATCGTCTTTCATGAGGAAAGAGATCACATGATCGAAAAAGTACTGAACTTGGATGAATTTGCGTGCGCATGCTCTAGAAGAAAAAACGAGAGAAAGAAAGAAAGAAACAACCATCATGTGAACCCCTCGCGGGTATGGGTACAAAGGTGAGTTGAGATCAGCTTACCTGTTTCACAGAATG
>NC_090873.1:18618750-18633750 GCF_036669935.1 Montipora foliosa | reverse complement strand
ATAGAAAACTCTACTTGTCGGATCGTCCAAAAATGTCTCTATTCACCAAATAGAACAAATCGGTCGAATAGAACTTCTGTTTTTTCCGATAGAATCCAGTTGACAGCAATTGTCGAATAGAAAACTCTCCTTGTCGGATCGTCCAAAAATGTCTCTATTCACCAAATAGAACAAATCGGTCGAATAGAACTTCTGTTTTTTCCGATAGAATCCAGTTGACAGTATTGGACATGTATGGGCCTTTGCAGATCAGCTGAGGGATTGCCAGAACGCATTAGAATCAATCGGGTACTTGGACGAGATTAACAGCACCGATAATCTGAGAAGAATAGTTGACAGGCTCCCCTTTCACCTTAAAACGAAGTGGCTTGAGATCGCAGACAGTATCCAGAAAACTGGTCAGCGACCGAGAATTCATCACATTTCCCAGTTTGTCACTACTAAGGCGCGAGTGGCCAACAATCCAGTTTTTGGAAGTGCATTAACTAACGACAAAGAAAAGGGCAATCCAAGAAACAAATCTTCAAATCCCGGAGCAAAAATGACTACCTATACCACCAAGGGGGGTTCAGAGCACCGGTCTCTCCCAGTGCACAAGTTGAAAATGTGAAAGTGGACCGAAGACTCTCTTATAAATTCGGGATTAACGCCTCGCTTAAAAGGTGTCTAGTTTGCCATGGTATGCACCAGCTGTGGAACTGCGAACAATTTAAGAACAAATCGTACAGCGATCGTATTAGGATCGTTCGCGATGCGAGGTTATGTGAGAACTGTTTCAAAATAGGCCATATGGCCAAGGGATGCATGCAGAGAAGTGGTTGTTACGTCGAGGGTTGTGGAAAGAAGCATATGACCGTTCTCCATCCACCAGTTCAGCCTCTTCCAGTTGGTCACGGGACACAAGATAGTCGCCTTGCCGATCATGAGCTCGGCCATAGTGAAAGTTCCACCTCGGGTGTTGTAACAGAATTGTCCAGCCAGAGTCATGTCATTGGGGCCGGCGTGAATAGTCAGAATGGTACTGGCCATATAGCTGATAAAGTCCGTCTAAGAATTGTTCCTGTTAGAGTACGTGGTAATCAGCCCGGTAAAGTGGTAGAAACGTACGCCCTGTTAGATAACGGCTCTGATGTGACCCTTTGTGACAGAAAGTTGGTTGATGAATTGGGGATCACAGGGCAACCACGAAGTTTCATGTTAACAACCCAAGAAAGCAAGAACAGCGAGAGATCTGGCCTAGAAGTTAAGCTAATCGTTGGCTCAATCAACGGAGATTCCAGCCTTGAAGTACCTAGGGCGTGACCGTCGATCACCTAAACATATCTGAGTGTAGTATTCCAAGAGATCATGATGTCACTAAATGGCAGCACCTTAACGGCATCGAACTCCCAGAGATCGACGGCAAGGAAGTAAGAGTGCTGATAGGGTGTAACGTCCCCGAAGCGTTTTGGGTGCTCGAAGAGAGGCGCGGCGGTAGAGGTGAACCGGTTGCCATCCGTTCGTTGTTAGGTTGGACCCTTATAGGACCAACTGTGAAGGTCAATGAAGAAAGCAGTTTCTGTGTGAACTTTGTGCGTTTGAATGATGAAAGCGACTCCAGAGACGAAACCCTACTGGTGCAAGTTAAGAACTTCTGGGAAACTGATTTTGCTGATTCGATATCTAGTTCTAAAGTCGCCATGTCCGTTGAAGACGAAAGAGCATTGGCAATCATGGAATCCTCTGTCAGAAGGGTCTCCGGACGTTATCAAGTGGCCCTTCCATGGAGACGGCAACCTCCTTACCTACCAAATAACCGTGTCGCAGTTGAGCAGCGATTGTCTTTGTTGAAAAAGAGATTTCATCGAGATCCAGAGTTCTTCGCACGCTATAGAGCAGCTGTTAACGACTATGTCGCAAAAGGTTACGCTAAGCAAGTGCCTGTGGAGGAACTTTACCCTAATGGCAGGCCCTTATGGTACCTACCACACCATGCCGTTTTCCATCCCCACAAGCCAGACAAGTTAAGAGTAGTATTTGACTGTGCTGCATGGTTCAATGGTACTTCTCTGAACGATCAGTTATTACATGGCCCTGATTTGACCAATAGTTTGTTTGGTGTTGAAGCTATGTTCCATCAAGTGAAAGTTGACCCCCTGGATTCAGATGCCTTGAGATTTTTGTGGTGGCCAAACGATGATTTATCTGCACAGACTATTGAATACCGGATGGAAGTCCACCTTTTTGGTAGTACCTCGTCACCGAGTTGTGCAAACTTCTGCATCAGGAAGACTGCTCAATACAATATTGGAAATTTCTCCCATCAGGTGATCGATACAGTTCTGAAGAACTTTTACGTTGACGACTGTCTGAAATCTGTGCAATCCTCCTGTGCTGCCATCGATTTAAGAAGTCAGCTCTGCGAACTGCGTCAAAAGGGCGGATTCCGATTGACTAAGTGGTCGTGTAACTCTAAGGATGTCCTAGAGACCATTCCAAACGCCGATAGAGCCCCTTCAATCTTCGATCTTGATTTGAAGGCTGAAGAACTTCCCATCGAGAGAACTCTCGGAGTTCAGTGGAGCATGGAGACAGATATGTTCATCTTTAAGTTGCTGCCAAAGGATAAGCCCTACACACGTTGAGGGATTTTATCAGTGACCAGCTCCATTTATGATCCCCTCGGTATCATTTCGCCAGTTGTTCTTTCGGCCAACAAACTAATTCAAGATCTTTGCAAGCAAGGGCTTAGTTGGGATGAAGAGATTAAAGAAGACGAAGCTATACGCTGGAAAAAGTGGCTTTCAGAGTTACCAAAGTTGTCCCAGATTTCTTTGGCACGATGTTTGAAACCAGCTGACTTTGGTGTCGCAGATGTCACGGAGCTTCATCACTTCGCAGACGCGTCACAGATCGCGTATGGTGCAGTCTCGTATGCAAGATTTGTCAATAAAGAAAGGAATGCAGTCCACTGCAGTTTTCTCGTTGGAAAGTCCCGTTTAGCTCACGTCAAGCCAATGAATATTCCCAGGTTGGAGTTATCAGCAGCGGTAGTTGCCGTGAAGCTGGACCGAACATTAAGAGAAGAACTGGAGATAAAGATTGACAGATCAGTGTTTTGGTCGGACTCTACAGCTTTTTTACAATACATCAAGAATGAGGACAAGCGGTTTCATACGTTTGTTGCAAATCGTCTGGCAGTGATCCACGATGGCTCAAAACCATCGCAGTGGAATTTCGTTGAGTCAGCAAGGAACCCTGCAGATGATGCCAGCAGAGGTTTGACTCCGGAAGAGTTGCTTCTTCAGGATCGATGGTTCAAGGGTCCCGAATTCCTTTGGAAACTAGAAGAGTCTTGGCCAGTTCCTTCAAGTCCTTTACCAAGTATACCTGACCAGGATCCAGAGATTAAGAGTCAAGGTCAAACCAATAGAACAACCATAGTTTCTGAGGAAAGTCATTTAAACTCAATGATCCAGCGTTACTCGTCTTGGTACGAGCTTAAGAGGGGCGTGGCCTGGTTGTTGCGTTTCAGAGAGTACATCCGAAGAAAGTGTTATCCGCCAAACGACGCACTGCCACAAGGCGAGCTTTCACTGGAGGAGTTAACGTTCGCAGAACTTCACATCGTGAAATACGTTTAGAGATTGTCTTTCCCCGAAATATTTAGTGCACTTCAAGCTTCAAATTCCGAAACCCAAGAGAAACGTGCCCTGAGGACTTCTGGCTCGTCTGGTTCCATCTACAAACTACGTCCAATGCTTGATAAAGAAGGAGCGTTAAGGGTTGGTGAAAGACTTGTGAATGGCTCATTGAATTATCAGTCAAGGCATCAGCTGCTACTGCCTTACAATCATCACCTTTCCAGATTGCTGATTATGGCACATCACCAATCCGTGGGACACCTAGGTCAAGAATACGTGCTGACAAGTTTACGAAAAAAGTACTGGATCATCAAGGGAGGAGCTGCCGTTCGTAAAGTACTCAGTGGTTGTTTGACATGCCGCAAGCAGAACTCTCTCCGTGGCCAACAAATGATGGCAGATTTACCCAAAGAAAGGTTAACTCCCGGAGACCCGCCATTTTCCCATGTTGGTATCGACTATTTTGGACCACTGTTCGTGAAACGAGGAAGAAGTATTGTGAAGCACTACGGATGTTTGTTCTCGTGTCTTACCCTTCGAGCCACCCACATTGAAGTAGCCGAGTCTCTTGAGACAGAGTCTTTTATTAGCACATTGCGCAGATTCATCAGTCGAAGAGGAAAGCCAAGGGTCATCATAAGCGACAATGGTACTAACCTTTGCGGAGGGGAAAGAGAGCTAAGAGAAGCAGTGGATAGTTGGAATCAGCAGAAGATCAATTCATTCCAGCACCAAAGAAAGTTTAACCCTCCTGGAGCCTCTCATATGGGAGGAGTGTGGGAGCGCATTATTCGATCTGTGCCCAAAGTTCTGAGAGTATTGTTAAGAGAGCAGTTGGTTTCTGGAGAAGCGTTGCAAACATTGATGGCTGAAGTTGACACACATGTCCAATATACATGAACTGAGTCGGGTCGTCAATTGCTGTTGACGGCCCGACTCACCGGATGTCGGGTCGTGAAGTTTAAAAGGGAAGTAAGATTTACTGCCGGAAGTCGAACTGCCTGAGGCAGCTTCAACTATCTCGACGGATCGTGACGATCCGATCAGGTCGTGACGACCCGTCATTTGAAAAGTCGACCCGACTTTTGGAAGTAGCAGGTGGTGAGAGAAAGAAAAACTTCGATGAACAAAGGAGGCTGTGCTGCTCAAAAATGTTGTATGCTTCGTTCTCAAAGAGTAGCCACTAAAATATCGATATACGCGTAGAAAATTATAAACATCGACCAGAACAGCATTCACAAATGTTGCGAATATGTGTCCTTGATACCCTGACAACATGCTGTTCAGAAACAGCAATAATGACTGATTGTAATAGCGCTCCGAAATGTTGAATGCCTCGTTCTTAAAGCGAAGCCATGGAAGTGTCAGGTGGTGAGAGAACGAAGAACTTCGATGAACAAAGGAGGCTTTGCTGCTCAAAAATGTTGTATGCTTCGTTCTCAAAGAGTAGCGACTAAAATATGGATATACGCATAGAAAACTATAAAAATCGACCAGAATAGCATTCACAAATGTTGCGAATGTGTCCTTAATATCCTTATACCACGTTGTCCAGAAACAGCAATACTGATTGACTGTAATAGCGCTCCGAAATGTTGAATGCTTCTTTCTTAAAGCGTCGCGAAATCACCGGACACTTCCTCAAAACATATAGTGACTAAAATATCGATATACGCATAGAAAATTATAAACATCGTCCACAACAGCAATCACAATGTTGCGAATGTGTCCTTAATAAGCTGACAACATGCTGTTCAGAAACAGAAATAATGACTGACTGTAATAGCGCTCCGAAATGTTGAATGCCTCGTTCTTAAAGCGAAGCCATGGAAGTGTCAGGTGGTGAGAAAACGAAGAACTTCGATGAACAAAGGAGGCTTTGCTGCTCAAAAATGTTGCATGCTTCGTTCTCAAAGAGTAGCGACTAAAATATGGATATACGCATAGAAAACTATAAAAATCGACCAGAATAGCATTCACAAATGTTGCGAATGTGTCCTTAATATCCTTATACCACGTTGTCCAGAAACAGCAATACTGATTGACTGTAATAGCGCTCCGAAATGTTGAATGCTTCTTTCTTAAAGCGTCGCGAAATCTCCGGACACTTCCTCAAAACATATAGTGACTAAAATATCGATATACGCATAGAAAATTATAAACATCGTCCACAACAGCAATCACAATGTTGCGAATGTGTCCTTAATAAGCTGACAACATGCTGTTCAGAAACAGAAATAATGACTGACTGTAATAGCGCTCCGAAATGTTGAATGCCTCGTTCTTAAAGCGAAGCCATGGAAGTGTCAGGTGGTGAGAGAACGAAGAACTTCGATGAACAAAGGAGGCTTTGCTGCTCAAAAATGTTGTATGCTTCGTTCTCAAAGAGTAGCGACTAAAATATGGATATACGCATAGAAAACTATAAAAATCGACCAGAATAGCATTCACAAATGTTGCGAATGTGTCCTTAATATCCTTATACCACGTTGTCCAGAAACAGCAATACTGATTGACTGTAATAGCGCTCCGAAATGTTGAATGCTTCTTTCTTAAAGCGTCGCGAAATCACCGGACACTTTCTCAAAACATATAGTGACTAAAATATCGATATACGCATAGAAAATTATAAACATCGTCCACAACAGCAATCACAATGTTGCGAATGTGTCCTTAATAAGCTGACAACATGCTGTTCAGAAACAGAAATAATGACTGACTGTAATAGCGCTCCGAAATGTTGAATGCCTCATTCTTAAAGCGAAGCCATGGAAGTGTCAGGTGGTGAGAGAACGAAAAACTTCGATGAACAAAGGAGGCTGTGCTGCTCAAAAATGTCGTATGCTTCGTTCACAAAGAGCAGCGACTGAAATATGGTATAGGCATAGAAAACTATAAAAATCGTCCAGAATAGCATTCACAAATGTTGCGAATGTGTCCTTAATATCCTTATACCATGTTGTTCAGAAACAGCAATAATGACTGACTGTAATAGCGCTCTGAAATGTTGAATGCTTCGTTCTTAAAGCGTCGCGAAATTGCCGTACACTTCCTCCAAACATCCAAACGTAGCAAAAATCGCAGCAAGCTTCCTAAACGCATCAAAAAATGGTGAATGGTTCGTTCTTTCGTAGCGAAATTAATACCCAGACAACATGCTGTTCAGAAACAGGGATAATGATCGTTCATAAATGCGAGGATCATAGCTTAACTTGAAAACAGTTACTGTTTATTAATTTATTAATTTAAAGAACGACAACTCCTATGATACTGCAACGAGAAAGTGGCTACTAACACGGAAACAAAAATGCTGGGCAAATTCTTTCCCAAAAACTCCATCCTTAATTCACACAGATCTAGAAGCAATGATATTTCCAAAATCATTACTTCCTATCTGAGAACAAAGTGACGATTATAGCAGCATTTTTAGTTGCTTTCAGCTTAACAAAGTCACCAGCACCAACACGGTATCCTAATGACTTGCGGTTCTATCTTTAATTTGGAAAGTCAGACTTAAAATTCTACTACCTTACTCTATCATGTACGAATTCTAAGAGTTACGTTGAAAAAACCCCTTCCACACCAGCACTCATTAAAACACTTACGCCCAAAAAATGTACAAACAACGGCCCGCATTTTCCACCCCCACGTCCGGCGTCAAGAAATTATGCATTCACGTTGCGGAAAATCCACAAATAAACCGTAAACCAGCACTATTGCTACAAAACAGACTGAACAGACAAAAGCAAATAAAGAACTTCAAAACTATTGCCCAGTATTAATCACCTAAACGCGTCGAAGTCGTTATCAGATTTAATCTCTTCATGAAAAACGGAATGATGCTGATCTGTTGGAAAAACGCAGCATAACAATTCATTTCATGAGTTTTACGTCCTTTAAATCAGTATACCCCAAACGGCAACCTCGCGTTGTCGCTGCATGCTTCACGGTCACACGTTTCATAAAAACCCCCAATAAAGTATATATTTTCTGGAAGCTTAGGAATTGTAGATTCCGATTATTAGTTGATTTAAGGCAAGAAATAAAAACCTTTCCTAAAATAGCCCTCATTTTTAAAAAGTATATAGTTTCACAAGTTGAGTTCGTTTCCGGTCAGAATTTAACCGGAAACTACGTTTTCTTCACACCTTGATCTAAGAAACAAAATTTTGATTAATTGTCTGGTTTGTTTTATTTGTTTTTTTTTTTTTTTTCGCTGTTAAACTTTCAGTTTTTATAAGACACGCAGTAGCTTTTCTTAAATACTCATCACTTTCGAAGGAGGCAACAAATAAAAACTGCCCGACACGGGTTTATTGCCACATTATCGGGCAACATTCTTGCCAAATTTCAGTGAAAAAGGATGAAAACTCGCTGTAAAAGTGCGCCTCATTCGATGTAATTTGCATTTGAGTGTTGAGAAATGGTCATTTGTGGACAGCTTCTAATTAGAGAATTTATTGATAGAGTCATTTTTCCTTTCTAACTTTGTCTAGAAGAAACCTTTTTTCGCAAACTTTTTGTTATTAAAAAAACTCTATGAGGTGTACCTGGAAATATCAAAAACTAAAATGGCAAAATTATCAATTTTGGGGTATACCGATACCTTACAACATCACTCTCACGGGACCAAACACAATAACAAACCTCCAACACAGTTTTGCCAAATTCATTTCCCTGCCACAATTGTAAGCTCACAGCCGCCGTACTTTTTACTATCCTGTGTCTTTAAAATGTTTAATTTGTGTTTCACCTCAGAGGCTAGCGCTTCAATATTACGCGACGATCGCAAACGAGTAACAAATATGAATAACGAAACAACTGTCTCCCGGTGGATTGATATCACCACCTCAAATGACTTCTCGTCCCGAAGTACACGGGTCGTCACGACCCGTCAACATTTTCAGCCGGCCTCAAAGCCTCCAGTGTCTTCACAAATACACGATTTTTTTCTAAGTCTCTCACCACCTGACATTTCCAAAAGTCGGGTCGACTTTTCACATGACGGCTCGTCACGAACTAGACGGGTCGTCACGACCCGTCAACATTTTCAGCCGGCCTCACCGCCTCCAGTGTCTTCACAAATACATGTTTTTTTCTGAGTCTCTCACCACCTGACATTTCCAAAGGTCGGGTCGACCTTTCATATGACGGCTCGTCACGAACTAGACGGGTCGTCACGACCCGTCAACATTTTCAGCCGGCCTCACCTCCTCCAGTATCTTCACAAATACACGATTTTTTTCTAAGTCTCTCACCACCTGACATTTCCAAAAGTCGGGTCGACTTTTCACATGACGGCTCGTCATGGACTAGACGGGTCGTCACGAACCGTCACCATTTTCAGAAAGTTCCTCGCACCTTCTTCCTGTTACTTTACTTTCGCAAACACCACGACCCGACTTCCGCTTGACGGGTCGTCTTCACCAAAAAGTCGACCCGACTCAGTTCGTGTGTATTGGACAACCCTCGAAGTTGAAAGTATCCTGAATGGACGACCATTAACCGGCAACAGTGATGACCCGGCTGACATGGAACCCTTGACCCAAAATCATTTGCTTCTCATGCAGTCAAATTTGAATGTGCCACCTGGTGTATTCGTGAAGGGAGATCTCTATTGCCGAAATCGTTAGAAACAAGTGCAATATCTTGCTGACGTATTCTGGAAAAGATGGTTGTCGGAGTATTTGCCTTCCTTACAAGAACGCCAGAAGTGGTTAAGGCCACGTCGAAATTTTGTAGTCGGAGACCTGGTGCTTATCGCAGATGAAAGAGTTCACCGTGGACAATGGCCGTTAGGTCGCGTCGTTGAAGTTCACCCGGGAAGTGATGGCCTAACAAGATCCGTGAAGGTTGCGACAAGAACGACGGTCCTATCAAGACCAGTCACGAAGTTATGCTTACTAGAACAGGAACATTTATCTTAAGCGAAAGAGTTTTGAGCTTCAATTGAACAATGAACTGCTTGATAGCGTTAGCTCAACGAACCTTGAACTGCAATATACAGAATTGTAGCTGCAAGTGAAAATGCTTTAGTGAACTCTATTAGTTCAGGGGCCGGAATGTAGCAACTAGAATAGGAAATTTTTATGTGTTGATTGCGTTGTCCGTTGTCAGGTGTGTATTGCTGCGTGTATGTGTTGTAATTCTGTCTAGGTGTTAACTAGTATACCATAATTATTCTCTGTAGTCTTTTTTGCACGTTCGTTTGTAGGTATATAAGTTTGTTTCGGCGTTATTACGCATAATTTTCTCTTCCAAGTTCGGTCGTTACATTATCCCTCTAAAGTTCTAGATTTGCGTTAGTCTCTGTTTTCACCGTTCTCGGCAGTCTTCTGGCTTATCTCAATTCGCATCACAGTTTTTGAATCGCATGCAGTTGCAAGAATTAAATAGCGTATTCAAAAAGTGGTGTTTAAATGCGAGCAACAAGGATTTACGACCGTTCAGCTGATATGTATTTCACCTCGAAACTTGCAAGCATGCGGGAGTACGTCGTGTGCAAGTCAAACCCCCCTCTAAAAAAGTCATAAAATGTAAAAATGGATCCTTACCAAAAAGATGACATCACTGTAAGTCAAGCATTCGAAAATCAAATGACGTACTCCTACGTGAAAGTTCCTTAACCTTTATGGTTTTCGCCTGTCCTGATCAAGAACAACAGTAAAAGTATGTGGATGTGCACGTAACTTCAACGGCACTGCTTGTCTAAATCCAGTCCACATCAAAAAATTAGAATTCAAAAGCCTTTCTCATACGAAAGTGTTAAAGGAGTCAATGTCTTATCATTAAGTAGATCTTTGGTATACTTAACACCTTTTGATAAATAACGTTTATAAAACACACTTTTGCCTTCAATGTTAATTTCTCTGTTGTTCCATGTAATATATTTATATTCGGCATCGCAATCAACGAGATCTCGTAATTCCGACCACCATAATAGAAGCTCATAATAAAACTCAGGTAAAATATTTAAGTTATCAACAGCATAGTTACAATCAAAAATGAATAACCCCCATAACTGCTTAGGACACCAGTTATTCTTTTTAACCAACTTAACCTTAAGGCCTTGACCAAGTTTTCATAATCAACCACGTTGACACCACGAGAATCATAGGGCACATAGGTAGTGTCTAGTGACCTTATCTTTCCCATTCCATAGGAAGTGAAATACTTATCTATTAAATTCTTTTATAATCTCAGGAGGAGTAGTCAAAACAGAGTTAGGGTAAATCATTTTTGAAAGCAAGAACGCCTTGATAATTGATACTTTACCATGGACAGACAGCCCTCTGACTTTCCAAATATTAATTACATTTTCGATTTTCTTTAGTCTTTGTTTAAAATTATTTTCAACTAAAAGCTTAATGTCATACGTTAAATGAATTCCTAAAAATTTAACGGCAGGTTTGCCATTTGACTCCCAGCGGTTGATCTTGACAACTCCTAAGAGAACCAATCCACATTGCTTCAGTCTTTTTAACATTCAGTTTAAAACCAGAGGCCTTCTCAGACTCTTCAAGTAAGCTAAAAAGGGCATTAGCAGAGTTAAAAGAGTTAAAATAAGTATCGTATGGTCAGCAAACTGTAAGAGTTTAGTCTCCAAATTATTGATTTCAATTTCTTTGATGATTTGGCAATAGCCAAAATTTCAACTGCCGTTACAAACAGGTAAAGAGAGAGAGGGTCACCTTGTCTCACTCTGCGCTCCACATTAAAGTAGTGAGAACACAATCCATTATTTATGACACAGCTTTGAATATTTTTATACAAGATATTGACCCATCTTATAAAATCTGGTCCAAAGTTGAATAATTCTAGACATTTATTAAGAATGTCCCATTCTAAACTATCAAAAGCTTTCTCAAAGTCAATGAAAAAGAACATACCAGGTTTGTTCTTGTCTTTTGTATATTCCATTATATCGAGGATTGAGCGAATATTATCGCTAATACTTCTACCTGAGATGTATCCTGACTGATTCTCATGTATTAAATCCGGCACCACATGCTTCAATCTTTCAGCAATAACTTTATAGGCTACTTCATCTCTTAATAAAGAGCAGTTTAATTTCCAAAGTCCAGGGCCTTTAACACCATCACAGTTATTCCGGATTAGAATTGCAACCCCACGAGAATTATTAGCCCCATGCAAACAAAAGAAAGGAGCACCCCATTCCCTTTTCCACAATAACTCGTTATCCTTTGTGGAGTGCGTTTCCTGAAGAAAAACAACATCCACTTTTTGCTTTCTACACCAAGTAAATATTGTTTTTCTCTTGAGGAAGTTGCTGATCCCTCTTACATTTACAGAGATAAATTTATGCGCCACCGTATGTTACGGATAATAACACAAACCAAGAGCAATAAACTTAAGACAAACAAGGAAGATGGATCTAGAATATATTTTGTACACAGGAACTAAAGACACATTAATTATCGTGGATAAACAATTCAAAATTTTGGAAAACGAGGCGAAGAAAATTAGTCCACAAGAATTTGACTTAAAAATAGAGTGAACATTAGAAGATAGGACAACAAAAAATTTATAAATACATAGTTCACGCCTGTGCCTAGCACAAGCCGTCTGAACACTAGCAAATTCGTTACAGGGTGTTCACTGCAAAAAGCGCCGCTATTGTTGTGCTCCAACTCGAGTAAATTTATTAACAGTTATTCAACTGGTACAACCTTACCGTCTATGAAAAGCTTTCCTTTCGTAAATCGCACTTTCTTGCCATGGTCAAAGGTCTCTTTCATATTTGGGAGTGCCTTTTTTCCGAATTTCGAAATCATAAGGGGTAAAGTCTGACTCCTTTCAATGCTTGTTTACTATACTGATGTCACTCATGTCCGACCCTTATTTTGTCATCTTTTCTTTTAACCCTGGTTCAACTATTCTTGCTTTTCGTAATCTCTTTCCTGACCTAAGTCTTGCACCAGACATAAAGCCCCTATAATAACACATAAGGCTTAGTCAAATTCAAAAACAAGTTTTACTCAGCTGGAAGGCAAATCAACGCGTCTTCACTCCATCGTGTCCAGTCCCCTCCTCGTGGAGAATTGCAGGCAGGATGTTCCCATTACTGAACGCAAAGAATGCATATTCTCGGTTGGCATTGACCACGATGATCTGATATTCGTGAAGATTGGGTGCATCAGCCAAAGTTGCTAGTTCCTGGAGACCCATGGGACCTGGATGGAGTCAGCTTTCTTCTTGGCGGATCGGGCCGTCCCTTCCATCATCTCAGCCACACGCTCACCCATTATGGGATCTCCACCAAAAAATGCTAGTTCCTGGAGACCAATGGGACCTGGATGGATTCGGCTTTCTTCTTGGCGGATTGGGCCATCCCTTCCATCATCTTAGCCACACGCTCACCCATTATGGGATCTCCACCAAAAGGGAGCTAACCCCAGTCCACGAGTGGGGTCATCATCTTGGGGGTGGCTTTCTTCTTCTTTGCTTTCCTTTTGGGTACCGGCATCGTCTTTTTAGGGGTCACAAAACGAAAAGGTTTATTCACTTTAGGAAGTGGACCCGCAGCGGCTGGCATGGGTAAAGTATCCACCTCAGCTGTTGCTGCCAGTCGCTTCTTCTTTTTCATCAATTGCGTCAACCATTCTGTAATGGGCCTTGCGTAAACGAATCTCCTTCCACGCCCTTGTCCTCGTCAGCACCACCACCAGGATCTCCTCCAAAACCCACGGGACATCAAACAGCTTTGGTCCATTTATGCACTTTGCGCGACAAAGGCTTGACCAATGCCTCCTTCATTGCCGGTGGGATGTCCTCTGCCATGAGAAGGGCGGTTTCTCTGGCAGCCAGATGCACAGCTTTGGTCACTTGAGAATTATCGGTCAAACGTTCCTTGTACACTTGCCCCAAGTGACGGAGCTGTTCCGGATCCACCAACACACGTTTTTAAAACCCATTGTTCTATGAAGTACTCCATTAAGTTAAAAGCTTGGAATTTATTCACACATTGATGCTTATACATACTATTGTCACCGTCATCTTTATCTACGAGACTAATGCCTCTTTCCACTGTTGTTAAATTATAATTTAATAATAAAACAGAAAGGAATCCCATAACCTACTTCCAGGCTAATATAATTAAGAGAAATTCATGAGCAAAAACAATGGCTTTGCACTTGCGTGCGTAAGACTTTACTGTAGGTACAATAGAGAATGAGTAAAAGCTCCAATACAAATTTATTATTTCTCCTGGGAGACTTATGCTCATACAATTATTACAGAGAGAGCTGTAATGCTGAATGTATACAAACCGTTTTATGATAACTTACAGTAACAATTATTACAAATTTAAGTGTCCTATTGTCCATACAGTACATCTATTGTCATTCACCGTACTTCGTTACTGTTCGCAACACTTGGAAACTACGAAAAAGCGTTTTTTCAGAACTGTACTGTTAGTAGTTCCTTTCCTTTCAAATCCCTGATTCGAATGAAGTATGTAGTGTAACTGAGATGTACAGTGCTCAATGTATCTGAATACAGTCTATGAGTCAGTTTGGAAACACTGGGCCAATTTTTAGTTAATGAACATTTCAAAGTGTCAGTGGAGTCAAAAAAATGATGTCATTGTGGAGACCTCTATTATAAGGACATCTGACACTGGTCACTGGTCTAATACTGACACTGGTCTGTCCCTTTGGTGTCCGTATTAGAGAGGTTCGACTGTACATGAGAACCTGGGATGTGTATTTAAAATCTTGTGTCAATGTCTTCCATGTTATTTCTCTGCTCATTGAAACAAAACGTTTTAGAAATTTTAGAAAAAGAAAAAGCTCTCAAAACAGTCTGGAATTTTGCATCCAAAAATCTGTACTGCAATAAGAAAAAGATGATTCTGTTGCACTTGTGGTATGCCATACAGTACGTATGTAAAACAAAAAAAGCACAAAATTAAGAATACAACAATGAAAACCGTTAGTACAGATGCAGTTACAAAATGCGTCACCTGCATTGTACGAGGTGGTGCCCTTTTTAAATATCTGATGTCAATAAGGAAAATAAGTAACTTGTAGGTTGGTATCTAAAATATCTAATTAATGACTTAAAACACTAGTGAATCTCGGTATCATTCTTTCCATATCGTTGACAACTAATCACTGTTATTTAAAATGTTAAGTTGGAATTTTTTGACACCCTGCTGATTAAGTATCCTGAATTGGTACTTGACCCCACTTTCCCGATTCCTTCCAAGGATTGTCACTGAAAGAATGCAATACTCCACTGCAAAGAGCTACTGAAATACTGAAAAAAAAAAAAAAAGGAAAATACAAAATAAGGTGTAACCTGTCTCCTTGTACTCCCTGAAATGATCTAATACATTTGATACATTTGATGGCAC
>NC_090873.1:18591250-18613750 GCF_036669935.1 Montipora foliosa | reverse complement strand
ACGCTAGCTTGTACAGCCGAACGATCTTCACCATATTTCGTAAGTATAGCTTTGTTTTTCTTGTTGTCACTCTTTATACAGGTTTTTAGGTATTTCTTTCGGTTCAATTTCAAGGATGGCTAACAATAATACAACTCAACAACCTGGCAGCTCTGAAAGCGAACTAGGCTCCACTGAATGTCAACGTGGCACACTACGTCAACCTGACCATGCCCAAAGTTCTCCAAAGGACAACATGGACAATCTGGCTCAAACCTTAACACAACTCTCTCGGAGATTAACTCCAATATGGAAACGATGGCTACACTTTTGAAACAACTCCTAGTGGGTGGTGGCTCTGATACGGACCACCGACTTTCCCAATCAGGGACAAAAAGGAGCCAAAGTTACCCGTCTTCTGAATCTGACAATACTGAAGACGACATCGCAGTCATCGACCACAGTTAAAGGCCAAGATGCGACGACAAACTCAGTCTTTCACCCTCAGAGGCCGACATCGACACCCTTCTTGGTGTGAATGCTTCGGAGACAAACGGCACCGATAGTGCAGAAAGCACCAATGGGACAGCCACTGAAGATGAGGCCTATTTGAAAAGTCTAGAGGACGGCCTAAATGATGAAGATCCTGTTGGTGGTAATGCCCAACAAGCCTTACAAAAGGCCACCTTTGCCATCCTAAGGTGTTGTGACACTTTACTTTGCACAAAAACTAATGTGAACAAGGAAACCTTAAGCCACAGCATTGATGCCATTTCCCTTATCGGTCACTCAGTGGGAGAATTATTCCCCCGTACACAAGGAACAAATCAAACCTGCCTTGAAGCCCGAATTTTATTAATTATGCACTAGTGCCAATGGTTCGAACACGCATTTGTCTCTGCTCTTCGGCCAAGACTTAGCCAAACAAATCTGTGACGCCAAAGATGCCACCAACATTGGCCAGAAGATGGGCACGAACAGAGGTAGCCCGCAAAGAAATTTGTGCAATTCTTATCACCATAACGATAAGAAGCACCCTTTCAAAGGGTATGGCTCAAATGATTACAAGCGGCCTTTTTTAGAAAAACACCAGAAAAAATCGGGATACAAAAAGTCAGCTGACAAGAAATGATTGACGCTTTGGATTGCATCAAACAATCTGTCAGTAACTTTGCCTTTATTGCACCTGATCTCGCAAACTACCTTAAGGGGAAATGTGATTTTAGAGCCAGTAATAATGCCAACTTTTTCTCTGCTTGGCAAGCATTAACTTCTGACAAGGGAATTCTAACAACTGTGAAAGGGGCCACTATTGAGTTTGACACCCCTCCTTATCCTGTAATCTCTCCCAATGTCAATTTCTCTTGAGACGAAAACACCATAATTGATGACAAAATTGAAAACCTTCTAGCAAAGGGAAAAGGCCGCCCATGACCCTGATGAAATATTGTCCAATATTTTTGTGAGACCCAAAAAAGACGGCGGCCTTCGACTTATCCTAAACCTCAAACGTCTTAACCAGTTCGTCACTTTGAATCATTTCAAAATGGATACTCTTCACTCTATGCTCAAGTTAGTTGAAAAGAATTGTTATATGGCTTCCCTTGACCTCCAGGTAAAGTCACTGCTTACGAGCCAGAAGGCCCATCAGGCCGGCGCTTATCTCCAGTTTCCATAGCATGAGGCAACTAAGATGGATGGGATGGGATGCTAGTCCATCGCAGGGTTACCCCCAGCATTTCGCCGGTACCCATTTATACACCTGGGTGGGGAGAGGCACTGTGAGAGTAAAGTGTCTTGCCCAAGAACACAACACAATGTCCCCGGCCAGGACCCAAACCCGGACCACTCGATCCGGAGTCGAGTACACTAACTATGAGGCCACCGCACCTCAAGGATGCATACTACTCCGTAGCTGTCAAAACATCACACCGGAAATGCCTTCACTTTTTGCGGCAAAATACCCTCTATCAGTTCACATGCTTACCTAATGGGCTGTCATCTTGCTGCACGAAATTCACGAAATTGTTCAAACCACCACTTACCTCTCTACATAAGAAAGGCCACACTGTGTCTAGCTATATAGATGACCTTTTTCCTCTGGGCCGAACGTATAACACTTGCACCAGAAATGTCGTAGACACTTACTACCAATTTAACTCTCTCTGGTTTATTATACAGTATTGTGAAAAAGTAATGAGAACGTAATTCGACGAAATGCGCGAATTTTGGGGCTTTTCGACGAAAAATGGCGAATTTTTGTCCAGCGCGAAAGTTCGCAGAAAATTCGCCGAATTTTCGCATTGCCTATTGTTGTAGTTGACGCGAATTTTCGAGCGAAAATTCGCTTTGATCGATAATTCGTTCCGAAATTTCGAGCGAAAATTCGCTTTGACCGACAATTCGTTCCGAAATTTCGAGCGAAAATTCGCTTTGACCGACAATTCGTTCCGAAATTTCGAGCGAAAATTCGCATTCACTGATAATTTGTTGCGATATTCCGAGCGAAAATTGGAGTCCCAAGTCATACCAGATCACAGCTCGTTTTAATACACTCTGGCCTGTTGCTGTCGTGACAAAAACTTGACAACTCACACATGTGTAGAATGAAAGTCGAAAGGCGTACAGTGCTCTTCCCTGGTCAAAAAAATAACAAAGAAGCTGGGATCATGCAAGGCTTTTAAGCTATATATATGTAAAAGTCTTTTACCGCTGAATTCAAAGTTTCTCATCGAATGGAAATGGAATCATTGATGTTTTTTTCACTGCGGTGACTTGCCCGGCGCCTGCCAAAAGGTTAAAAGTTATCCCGAAAATTGGTAAGTAAGCTCTTCATATGTATAAGACATCATGTCAATAAACACTTCTGGTGTAATACAAATGTAGACCCGGGAACCATTTTTGCCGCTGTGACACTACTAGATAACACTCGCCGGCTCTTCTATATTGACAGGCTTTGCATTGTTGACAACAGTTTGTCCTCACAACCAAAGGATTGAAATTGCATATGTTTTGTCGAGTCTTCTCTGCCGAGAAAGATGAATAAAAACACATTACAAAGGGCGAATTTTGTAGAGAATTGAAACGGACACAACTACTGAACTATTTCCAAAATACATGTACTGATCATCAAAGTGCTGTCAAAGTGACTGCAGTTGTTTACAAACCTGAATAGCCGATCGATATGTGATCGATCTTTACAAACCACACTACGAAATTTTGCGTACAACAAGCGAAATTACGCTTTTGGTTTTTCGCGCTGGTCTCGAAAATGCGGCGAATTTTCTCTCTTTGTTTTTCGAGCGAATTTTCGCGCTGGTCTCGAAAATGCGGCGAAATTTCTCTCTTTGTTTTAGCGAATTTTCGCGCTGGGCTCGAAAATGCGGCGAATTTTCTCTCTTTGTTTTAGCGAAATTACGCTAGAAACATCGCGAAACGACGCTCGAATTTTCGAGCGAAATTTCGTCGAAAGTTCGCTGGGACAAAGAACGAAATTCGCGCATTTCGCTCTCATTACTTTTTCACAATACTGTACCCTACCAAAGGCTGGTTTTGCTCGGGTTTGTTATTCATTATGTAACTATGACCATCACCCTCACCCCTGAGAAAACTCTGAGTGTTAAAACCGCCTGTGCTTCATTACTTAGAAGGCAATTCGCTTCCCACCAGAAGAGAGGTTGCCCAGGTAATCGGCAAACAAATTGCATCCTTCCCTGGAGTCATGTATGGCCTTCTCTATTACAGATCACTCGAACACGATAAAACAAATGCTTTAAAAGAGTCTAGAGGTAATTTTGACAGGCGTATGGCTCCGACATCTGAGTCCCGTCAAGAACTAAACTGGTGGATCGCAAACATTGAAAAGTCATTAAATGTTATTTCCCACGGGCAACCTGTTGCTCTACTAACCACTGACAAGTCCTGTACAGGTTGGGGTGCAGTTTATGGAACAGCTGGTACGGGGGGTGTGTGGTCTGATAGGGAAAGATCCAACCATATCAATTATTTGGAACTCTCTGCTGTCTTCTTGGGAGTACAAACCTTTGGCAAATCACTCAAAAATACCGACTTCTCATTGACAATACCACTCGGATCGCGGTATTAAATCACATGGGGACAAGTCATTCGGAACCCTGTAACCAACTAGGGAAAGAAATTTGGGAATGCTGCATTTGCAGAAACATTTGGATTAGCGCTGGACATATCCCTAGGGTTCAAAATACAACAACAATCTCCACAACAGAATGGATGATTGACAGGACTCTCCTTACTCGAGCCCTTGCCAAAATTAACTTCCACCCAGTTATCGACCTTTTTACATCCAGGCTTAATGCACCATTCCCCCGCTATGTTGCATTCAAGCCAAACCCTGGGGCAGCAGCGATCGATGTGCTTGCATGGTACCCAAAAGCGATGCAGATGTGCATAAGCCCCCCCAATCAAACTGGGGCCGGGAAAAACCCTGCTGCGACTGCCAGGAAAGACGTCAAATAATAAATGTCTGGAATCTCTAAAGTGACGAGTAATGGTCTTTGACAACAATTGCATTTTTCGATGTTGCTTCTTAAGGTACCGGAAGAACTCCAAGGAAGATGGCAAAGGCACACATACCGTTTCAAATCACAACATGGTGTTGACTACCTATCATTCAAGAGAATGCACAAGAACGGAATGACCCATTCTTATCCATAGAGAGCCAAGAGAGGAAGACACCTGTCAAACCTCCAATCGAACCTAATGGTAAGCCATCCTTTGAACAAGGCCTCACATCTCATGGGCTGAAGTCTGTGGCCCGCCCTGCTGAAGCCATTGACCTGTTGACTCTCACAAGAGCCATGTTAGCCACAGCGAATCTACATCTACGTAAGATAGCATCCAGTCATCCAGAAGTGACTCATGCCTTTCCAAGAGAAGATCAAGCCTCCGACCTCTGCGACCTACAGTCTGTGACAAAATTCGTTGGAACAGTACACGACTATACAGATCTGAAGCTTTCGCAGCGCACTCTCCCCTCACAATGTTGTTTTAACGCGAGTTTCTGAGCCCAATTACCAAAACAACATTGTGGGAGGGCAAGAAATTGTAAAGTGTTTCAACAATTTTGTCTGAGACTGTATTTTTGAGGAATTTCAGTTATGAAAAGAATTGGCGGGAAATATGCTGCATTTTAGGAGAAGGAAACCCTTGATTTATTGCAGCCTAGAGTGAGATGTTGCGCCATATTTGTAATAAATTCGACAAGAAATGGAAACATACATCATGTTCAGGTTTGTTTGAATTAGGTTGGTTGTTTCTCGTTCAAAAAAGAAAGCCTTTTCATAAAAGGTTGACTGTGGCTGAGCATGTTCTGCTTAGGAACGACCTTAACCAGGATGAATTAGCAGAGGCCGTTCGAGTTTTATTGCGTGAAGGAAAATATCGTAATATCTTGGTAACTGGGGTTGCTGGTTGCGGCAAAACACTTTATAACTCCTGTAAACTCTGTTTTCCAACCGTTTTGTAATCGTGGTACGACCACGATCGCTTTGGTTGATACTGTAAGTACTGACAGCGATGAAGTGATTCTCTCAAATGACCTTCGTTCGTGTCCCTAAATTAACGCACGGCACGATTTTTCACTTCTTTTGGAAGGTCACAAAGTTCATTTACCTACACTCAAATAACATTCCGCACGGGATATTGACTGTTAACCCGATTCTCCAATATTTTGCACCAGCAAGGAAGAGTTCACCTTTGTTAGATGCGCGTTCCCTGGTTGAAAGTCTTTTCATTCATTTCATGCGGCACAAATTCCCGAAAAAGAACAACAGTGTATTTCTCCATGCTCCCGTTTTATTCGGCCTTGATCTTCTCACAAAGTTAATTAGCGTGCATCTGTAATTCAACGAGTCACCAACGAGTCACCATTTTTAAGAAAGGTTTTTTGGTGAGAAATATGCACAATTGAACCACGACGATAAAACAGTCAGAAAGGGCAGTGAACACACAAGGTGAATCGATTGTTTTGGACACTATAGTAGAGAAAATAGCCATTTTTGAGGCAAATGTGCATGGTGACGTTGTCAATGCACTGAGAAAAAGGATCCTGCTAAATTTAATTAATACAGTGGTGACTCGTGCACACTAACACAATGTCATTGTTTTCTTCTCTTGTTGGTTTGTCTAGCGAAATTCGACTTGAAAAATTGTTAAGCGGTATCAAATTAGCCTACAATGGAGTTGTTATGAAAAAAACAGTCAGTAGAAACCGTCTAATACAGTAACGTTTTCAAACTGCGTGTCACCATTTTGGTACAAAGTTGCTCACGCAATGAACTAAAGTAAACAAGCTTTTACATCACGTGTCATAAGTTTCCATCCCTGTGCAAAATTAGTGTTTTTCATAACTATAACTTGTGTTTCCTGTATTTCCATGTCTCTCACCGACAGAAATTGTCGAAGAGTTATAAAATAAAAACTGTACTAACATAAAAAGTATTCTTTTAAATTTCTCGGGTCTTACGAAGTTTTACTCGCGTAACATGGGCCGGGTAATACATATATGTGCAAACTAATTTTAAGCCGTAACAATATTTGACAGTTGGCGATACATCGTCATTTTATGTAAAATACCGCATCAGTTAGTATTTTATACGACCTCCTGAAGGAAGCTACATCAAGGTAAAAGGCAATATCCTTCGTCCATATATATTCAGTATGTTGTCATCTCATTCTTAGCGCAAATCTTAATCTGTTTAGCACATCCAAGAAGTCGAAAGTCCTTTTCTGTTGATTGTAGGCAGTATTATCCTTTAGAAGTTGGAAAGGACCAACTTTTCTCACAGATACAGCAATTGTAGAAACCCCGCCTCCCTTGCCTTCTATAACATAACTTCCATGGGCGTCCTCTGTTAAACAATGGCTGGATAGGTTTTCTCTTAACTGTTAAACCTTTGTATGTGCTTTTCTTTCCAGGAAAATCGTCACTGATTAATCTCCAATCGCTTTTAGGAAAAATGTAGCGCGTTTTAGCTACTTTACGAAGAGAAAACCTTTGAATGCGAGATATAACAAATACGCTCGTGCCCTTGTCACGCTATCAATGGCAGCAAGAAAAACCATATTTCAGATCATGACTCTCTTCTTAGCTAAATGCAAACAATTTCGCTTATTTTATCATTGTGGATATATAACAAAAGAAATTCGAACACTGTACATCAAACTCAGTTACGAATAAAAACGTTAAACAGCACTATCGTACCGGTTATAAAGGCGACTGTAAAGTTGTGTCACTTATGACCCTGTCAGCACGTCCTATAAATAGTTTAAATTCCTCACAAATGCAGTCTGTGACAAAATTCGTTGGAACAGTACACGACTATACAGATCTGAAGCTTTCGCAGCGCACTCTCCCCTCACAATGTTGTTTTAACGCGAGTTTCTGAGCCCAATTACCAAAACAACATTGTGGGAGGGCAAGAAATTGTAAAGTGTTTCAACAATTTTGTCCGAGACTGTAGACTTCTCACTAGATGCTGTGCCAGTACAGCATGCATTAGTGGTGCAGTGGGACATATCAGCAGATGCATTCACCTTCAAAGCCTCTCCGGGGAAGAGGCCATTTACAAGAGGAGTGCTCTCCGTCCTCAATAGTCTGTACGATCCACTGGGACCAGTTATTGTTAGAGGGAAGCTTCCTCTTAGATCCATGATGGCAAATCTCAGCAACCTTCAGCCAGAAAGCTGGGATGAACCATTGCCAGAAGAGCAAAGGCCGGCCTGGGAAGCATGATGCAAAGCTTTGCAAGCTCTAACGCTCTTGATAGTCCCTCGTGGCTACACAATGGCTTCATCTACAAGAGTCAGAAGACAGGAACAACATACCTTCTGTGACGCGTCAAATGATGCCAATGGAGCAGTTTCATACCTCAGAACTGTCCAACACGATGGAAGCATCCACGTGTCTTTTGTCTTTGGCAAGGCAAGGCTGGCCCCATCTCATGCCACAACCATCCCTTGTCTTGAGCTGTGTGCAGGCACTCTTGGCATTGAAATCTCAAAGGTAATCAACCAGGAGTTGGACATGAAGCCTGACACAGTTGCATACTACTCTGATAGAAGAGTAGTCCTTGGCTATATTACCAATGAGACACGGCGCTTTTATGTGTACATCAGCAGTCGAGTGGAGCGCATTAGGAAATCTTCATCTCCTGAACGATGGTATTATGTACCTTCCCCTTGGAATCCAGCCACACGATCAGTGGATGCTCAGAACCTGAGTAGCAGTATGTGGCATTATGGACCTACCTTCCTTCACCATCAGGAAGCATCTGTCAACAAGAATGCCAGCCTAGCTTCAGAGACTGCAGAAGATGACCCAGAAGTCCGTTTAGTGGTACAGGCCCTAGCAACTCAAATTCTGCCAAACAAACCTCTAGGGGCCAGCCGCTTCTCTAGGTTTTCACAGTGGGCAACTCTTGTGAGTGCAGTTGGAAGACTTCTCTCCTTTGTCCAGTCACATTGTCAAAAGTCCCTGGAGAAGTCTAGTACCTCAGAAGGTATAAAGCCGATGCCATCCGCTTGTCTCCTAAACAGAGCGAAGTTCTTGATCATACATAATGTTCAACGTGAAGCTTATGAACAGGAAATCAGCTGCCTCAACAACTCTGATGGGTTGCCTAAGACAAGCCCTCTTCTCGAGCTAAGCCCAATGGTTGATAATGCTGGACCTGTAAGAGTTGGCGGCCGACTACAGAGAGTCTGAGCTATGAGGAGAGCCACCCATTGATACTGCCAAGTTCACATCACGTACCAAGTCTCCTGATAAAGAATTATCACAAAAAGGTACAGCATCAGGGACGACATTTCACACTTGGCCTGATCCGAAGCAGTGGGTTCTGGATAGTTGGAAGCAAGTGAGCTGTGAACAGCGCCATTAAAAACTGCATTAAGTGCAAGAAGCTGAGGGGTCGGCAACAGACGCAAAAAATGGCCGATCTTCCCATTGATCGACTTACTCTTGCACCCCCATTTAGCTATGTTGGCCTTGACGTCTTTGGACCGTGGCTCTTCAGCGCTCAACGGACAAGAGCAGGAATGGCCAACAGCAAACGTTAGGCTGTACTTTTCACTTGCCTAACCACAAGAGCTATTCTCACCCCAGCCACTTTGCTAACACAGAAGTCCAGAGCCTTGAAATCCATACCTGGGAATTTCAGCAGCACAGAACTGTACAGCAGGCAGTGGAGGCAGGTCCAACATTTAGCCAACATGTTCTGGACCAGCTGGTGTAAAGAATACCTGACGACACTTCAGCCAAGAAGGA
The DNA here is from genome assembly GCF_036669935.1 of Montipora foliosa. NCBI lineage: Eukaryota > Metazoa > Cnidaria > Anthozoa > Scleractinia > Acroporidae > Montipora > Montipora foliosa. Next base: position 18,604,467 of record NC_090873.1, on the reverse strand, counting down.
AGTGGCAAAGCGAGACCAGGAACCTAGAAGAAGGAGATTTGGTTCTCCTTCACTATAAAAAGTCACCTAGAAACTCTTTCCTGGATCACCAAGGCTTAAGTTTCCGCAGACGGTAAAGTACGCAAGGTCGACTTGGTGACAACGAAAGACGGCTCTACAAAGAGTTACACCAGGCCAGTCATTGAGGTTATCCTACTTACAAGCGAAAAAGTTTTTGAGAAGATGAAAACTAGCTTTGTGCTGGAGACTAGGACTGAACCCTTTAATTTAGGACGTTACTGTTTCGTTTAGATGTTGTAGTGGTATTTTCTAATACCAGACGGGGAGTGTTCTGTCACGCGTGTCACGCGTCTAGCATTGCTGCACAGTTTAGCATTGTATTTCAATCGCAAGGTATCCTGTGTTGATTTTTTCCATGTGATTGTAAGGGATTGTAATTGTCACGTTCACAGGTGAAAACCCTTTCTCGTTTCCCCAAGAAAATTTACTTCGAATAAATCTGGTTACACTGACTGATGAAGGATTTACCTTTCATTTGTTACGGAGAACAAGCTTATGGATTAGGGTCTGAAAGACCAGAACAGGGACACGGAAAACACCTTGAGTAGTCTGTGTTTACAATTATCTGGCTATTTATAATTTTATTTGATTGTACTTAACTCTGCACAGTCTTCAGGTAAAAAAAAAATTATTGAAAAATATTTGAAGGAAAGCTTGTTGTCCATTTTTGCTTCATTATTGAAAGAAATGGTTCTTTAGTAAAGGGATTGATCAACATTGTTCCAGATAAAAAGTCCGGTCACGGGCCAATAACCTGCCAAACAAGGCTTGCCAACCAGACAGATGAAAGAATTATAAATATTCAGTTAAATATTACAACAAAATTAAAAACGGAAGACGTAAAATTCTTGGCTAAAAAGTATGTTGTTTAGCTCTAAAAGCAACAAACGTTCTTTATTCATTAAAACAAGAACCTTGACACAAGGTGATCATGTGCACCTTTGTGGTTGCCTAGCACGTGATTGATCTCTTCCTGCTGACAGAACATTGTGCCCTTCCCCAGGAATTTTAGTGTTTGTACGATCGATAGTCATTAACCTTTCACTGACAAATTCGAAATTAGAGTTCTACTGTTAAATAATAACAATAATAATAATTTATATAGAATTTTACAAGTTTCAATGCTTGACACAATAAAAATAATAATAATGATACTCATTTAAATGTGAAAAAAAAAGACCCTATCACCATAATGTTCAGAGTTGGTTCTAGGTAGAATTAGCAAGTTCTTGTCAGCAGAATGAAGTTTGTGCGTTGGTTTGTATTTTGTTAAAATTTCAGATATATAGTCTGGAGCCTGATTATTTAATGCCTTATATGTAATAAGTAGAATTTTAAAATCAATTCAGGCGCTGATTGGCAGCCAGTGAAGCGTTTGTAGTACAGGTGTGATGTGCTCCTGTATCTTTGCGCCTGCTAAAGTCTGGCTGCAGCATTTTGCATGCGCTGTAATTTGTTTATCACTTTATCCATTAGCCCTGTGAGAACACCATTACACAAGTCTAATTTAGATGTTACAAACACGTCCACAAGGCTAGCACAACTTTCTTGGTCCAGATGACGCCTGATTTTGCCAATGTTTCTTATTGCATACCTGATTATATCTGGCATTCGTGCGTTTACAACTGCTTGCCAGCGCATTTTATTATGGATTTTCATTACGCTTCTCATTGAATCGTTTTTGGTCACTTCAAATGTTACTTTGTAATTTCAGTGTACATGACACGGCTGTGAGACACGAAAAATCCCTAAACATACACCTTTTTGTTTCTAATAGGCTGCAACCCGAACTTTGCATAGCCAGACAACAAGACTGTGTTTTATTTTATGACATTACTTTTTGAACGCATCATTGAACCTTTTGTGATGGCAATACTTCAGAAAGTTATTGACTTTGGTCAATGTGTTTGCTTTTGCGTTGAAAAGAAACACAAACACGTTGTAAGTCAAACGAAAACTGGTTGAAGACTAGTTTGTAACACGTTTGATGGTTTGCTTATCTCTAAACTCTACTGTACTTCCATATAAACTACATTGCTTTCTGGGGCTAGAAATGGGAGCTCCACTTTTGGGCTTGGCTGAATCTACATATTATTCTATCTATAATCAATGAATTGTGAGCAGCTTTTGATACGGTCAAGTTTACCAGGGATGGATCTGTATTGAAAACAGAGGTGTTAGTGAAAGACAGGACACAAGTTTCAATACTTATGATGAAAAGTTAATAATCCTCTGTGCCATGCATTCTAGTTGAAAGTGCAATGTCATTCATTATGCTGAAAGGCCAGCAAAGCCAGAACAATGAGATTTTGTGTAGATTTGTCTTAAAATTTAATGCTAATCATACAGCTGCTCACTCACTTTGCTCGATCTGGTGCAATAAACAATAAACTTAATATTTGTATGATGTGTAGATGAGTAGATGTTAATGGAGCTCAGGAGTGCAAAGCGGTCCAGCGAAGCACCATGGGTAAGATTTCAACAACCACATTTATAGGCTTTTTGTGTGAAATGCATGTTCTGTTGTGAGCTGCATGAGGAAATGTGGTGTAGTGAATTTACTACGCTTTAGGTTGACTTCTTAATTAGTTAGATTTTTGCCATTGTTTTGAACTGAAGAGATGAGGGTGGGGGGGGGGGGGGGGGGGTAAAGAATATCAGGCAAACGGAGAATGTTGTGAAAGAGATTCCTGTGCATGAAATTTCAGTTTTGGTTGTTGATTTCAATTGTTGGTTATCGTTTGCAAGGTTTGTTTGTTTACTGCTGTGAGCTCACTGTAAACTGTACACACTAATGATGATGCACTTTATGCAGAAGCATAATGATTTCCATAAACACTATACACTCCTATTTTAAAGAACCTTTTTTATAAGAATGTTGAGGCTGACAAGTAACTATATGATGAGCCATATCATTGGTAGAAGGGAACCCATCACTTTTTGGCATAGAAATACTACACATCACTGTGTAGTTTTCGCGGGAAAAGGCGAATTTCGTTCTGTTTTTTGTCCGCCATAACAAAACAACATGGATAACTTTCTTACTTAAACGAAACAAAGTGAATAATTTTGCTTTCTGGAGTTAGAGATGGGAGATCCGCTTTTGGGCTTGGCTAAATCTATATACAGTGGAACCCCACCTTGAAGACACCTCGGCAATCAGGTCACTTCGTTATTGCTGCCACTTTTTTTGGCCTGGCAAAATGGCCAAGGTTTCTCTTATAGAAATCCCTTGTTAATGTGGTCACCCCTTAATATGGCCAACAGCCACAATTTCACCCCATTAATGCAGCCACTTGGGCTAAATTTAGAATACCAAAAAGCCTGTGATATTTTAATTTCATTGACCTTTGTAATTTACCACGATAATCGAACAGCCAATTTACTTTACAAAGTACTGTCAGCAACACTCCTCCCTGTTTTCATTACAAACAGATCTTGACACTACTGTGACATCCAGTAAGGCAAAATGTGTGCTTTTATCAAAAACAAGATTGATACTAAAGCATAGTAAGCTGGGATTGTTCTTGTTTTGATTTTAGGCTCAGAAGGTACAAAACACATACATTGTAACAATTTTAAGTTGTTTACTTACTGAGCAAAGGTTCAAGTATGTTAAACAACTTCTGTACGTACATTCCTTGTTAAAAAGAAAAGTTGTTCTGGAAGTGCAAATGTGATATTTGTCATTACGGCCCTTTAGTCATGAATTTTACCCTACCTTGGTGATGGGAGGCGCGGTGGGCTCATGGTTACTGCGCGCGACTCCGGATCAAGTGGACCAGGTTCGTGTCCTGGCCAGAAACATTGTGTTACGTTCTTGGGCAAGACCCTTAATTCTCACGTTGCTTCTCTCCACCCAGGTGTATACATGGGTATCGGTGAAATGCTGGAAGTAACCGTGCAATGGACTGGCATCCCATCCAGCGGGGAGTTAAAAATACTCCCAGTTGCTTAATGCTACAGAAACCGGGGATAAGCACCGGCCTGATAGGCCTTCTAGGCTCGTAGCAGACTTTTTATACCTTACCTACCCAGTAATACGGACATTCCATTAATACGGCCAATATTTTTGGCCCGATTGATGATTGTATTAACAGGGTTCCACTGTATTATTTCAAGGATGTCACATACCTGTGCATGAAATACTAATTGTTTGCCTTTGTAGAGGGATTTGATGGAAGGGATTTTGTAATACATAAACTCACCTTATTAAGGCTCTTTAATTTTTCCATGTAATTACTTGATTGTGTGCCTAACAAAAAACCATGATAGATGCTTAGGAGTGCTCCAGAAACACCACTGCAATGGAAGAGGGAATTCACGTTAGGTCAAGTGACTATATTTCAACTTCATACACCTAAAATAATAGAAGAACCAACAAGAAAGAAGTTAGTTTCAATTACAGGAAAACAAGAAGTTCGAACCTTGTAAGTAGTTATCAAGCAGATCAGTGGCCAATGATGATATTAATCACCATCCACCACCATTAATCATCATTCACATTAAATTCACAATCAACTAGATGCCTAATCGTGAATTCACATTCAATAACGAACATTGCAGTTATATTCAGGCCTACTGGAATTATGCATGGATGCGGGGCTGCATAATTTGGCTTTTTTCAGACAATCCCGCAAAATCTTGAAAATCCTGTATAATTAAATATATAAATAAAGTATCATAAGTTGAAGGACTAAAGAGGACGCATCTGTTACTCTGAGTTTTGCACCTAAGCGCTCGTCAGAGAGAACTTTATTCAACTAAGATCATACCTTCTTATATACAAATTAGATAAGTAGCTAATTAATTCATTAATGTGATGATCTGATCTCTGTGTGAAATAATGTTTTTTCAGGGCTATTGTTGGCGGCTTGTGAAATTTGCTAAGGAAAACTTATTCTCGTGGCGGCATTTAGAAATGAGTTCTGTTCTATTGTTTAATAAAGACGGCTTCTTGGCTCTAATTAAATAAAGTTTTCCTGTCAGGCACAAGTGGCGCCGCTTGCTTTTGTTGCTGTACACAGGGGCGGTCGCTAAAATACTCCAGTTAATTGTGAAATGGTGTTGCTGTCTTTGAGTGTCCAGATATGTTTTGATAGTTCCCTGCTGTTTGAATGGTTTCTGTTCTGAAAAGAAAGTTTGTGCTGCGTGTAACGTTGTTTAAAAGTTCCTTGTGTTAGTCCAATGTAGTTCTTTCCGATGGGGTCGCTTTCTGTTGTTACGTTGGCGTTGTAGACGACGCTTGAGGTCAGACAGCTGTTTTTCAGAGGGCAGTTGTTTTTCTTCCTGCGCTTACAGTTGCTTTCCGTGGAGGGTGTCTTGCTTGATTGGAGGATTTTTCTGTTGTGCTTCTTAATTGTGGTCTGTGCAGCTATAACTGGCTTTTATGTTGTTTTTGTTGAAGATCTTGTTGTACCAATGATTTTTCGAAAACTGTTTGCAGACGAGGTTCAGGAACTCTCTGCCCATGTTTGTCTGTACGTTCATGCTGTAGGGCGGATTAAACCAAATTATGTTTCTTGCGGCTGTTCTGTGCAGTGTGAGTTACAGGTTTCTTGCGTTCAGTGTACATTAATTTTTCGTCGTGTCCACTTTGTTTAAGTGCACTTTTGTAGTGTGGTTTGGCTTTGTTGAAGAGTTCTTTGTTTGAGGAAATGTTGGAGATTCGTCGGCCAAGGTTGACTCGACCTCCAGATTTAAATAAAGTATCATATTTTTATTTACTAAGGACTTCTCACCTCGTTTTAACAGTAAAAAAGGACAAAATCTGAGGCATTTTTCCTGAAATCGCTTGTAGAACGAAGTGTTCACTTCGAAAATGACTAGGCGTGCATGTGGCCAGGCTTGCTGACAAGTAACTATATAACGAGCCATATCATTGGTAGAATGGAACCCATCACTTTTTGGCATAGAAATAATTAACAATTATTCGACGAGGTTGAGCAAAATATCGTGATTTGTCAGTGGCGAGCAGATAATAATTGATCTGCAAGACACTGACAAATCACCATATTTTGCGATAACTGAGGTCAATAATTGTTTCATCATTCAATCACCGACTTTTTAGCTGTAAGCGCGTGCTGCCTTGCAGAGTCGAGTAATGGCACCAATCAATTGGTTTCTTTCTCAGAATAATTATATTTGTAGACTTCAAATTGTACTTACAGTCGAACATTCAATAACACTAGGCATCAACAAAGCTGAAGAATTTCACAGTTTTCAAAGTGTATCCCGACAAGTGAAGCTTTGGTGTAAAGCTTGCCATTCTTTTTTCTGGCTTCAGCATAAAATCTCTTCAGTACATACATGTATGCATTCGCCAACTTGTCTTTCGCATCGATGACACAAGTGACTCTTTGTCTTTGTCTGTTTTTTGTCCGCCATGACAAAACAACATGGATAATTTCTTACTAAAACAAAAGTAAGAAAAAAACAAGAGCCACAAAGCGAAAACAAATTAGGCCCTTTTACATTTCCACAGTTAAAGGAAGTGGAGATTGCATATCAGTGCCTTAAACGAAACAGGAAACTGAGAAGTTGATTTCACTCAGTGACTCCAGAAAAAGGGACACTCGTGTATTGACAGTATTTATTAAAGGTACATGAAGAATGCTGCATATGAGACTCAAACAAGACTGTGCAGCTATCAAGAAACAACTTGTTTATATCTATAAGAAGTAGTGCTTGGATGACACTGAGTTTTGTTCCAATTATATTACGAAGAGTACATTTCTGTAACAGGCAAAGAATTAAAAGACGTTTAACTCTTATCTGACCCTTTATTTATTAATCTGATATACCATCAAGACTTCTGAAAGTGTTCTAGTTTCTTGAGTGATTCAAGGTCAGCATAATTTTTGGGCTTGGAGCACCATTTTCTTGAGCGAGGTTAAGACTGCTTTGCTTGCGTAGTCCCTACTTTGGCGAACGTCTGTGAAAAGAAAAAAGCCAGAGAAGTGGGAAAGCTACAACGATGGCACACCATTGTCGTGCCTTTGGGGCTCCTGTTGCGCCACTCATTTCTTTTTTTCTGAAGGACGTTTGCCAACGTACGGACTATAAGCAGTCTAAAATACAATTTTCAAAAGCCCCCAAATATTTAATTTGACTTGCACCAGGCATCAGAAACTGGCTCTCTCTCTTCTTATCTTCCACTCCTGATCACTGTGACGTATAAAAAGACCTTCTTGAATGAGCTGTACTCGTTTAGTGACTTTTAAAAAGCGCTTTTACTGTTTTTTAAAGGAAAAATTCTGCCTTTACCCCCTACAAAAATGTTGTGTAATCCGCATAATTTGCCAAAAAAATCCCGCAAAATTTCTGCATAATTCCAGTAGGCCTGTATAGTAGTACTTGTAAAACAATTTCTAAACAGCAATTTTACAGTGTCACAAAATATGCTGTGCTATCTGAGAGATCTGAAATTGCATCCGTATGAAATGACTGCTGTCATATTTTATGATTTCATTAGCTATTTATCAATTTTTTCATTACATAAATATAACACGGTTAAGAAAACTCACCAATGCAAAATGATCAAAACCTGACTCAAAGAATGCTTCATAAGCCAAGCAATTATAAGCCATGAGAGGTTTTGCTATCAACAGTGAGATGAAAAATTACATTCACAGGAAATGGACAAGCCACATCCTGTGAAAAATCTTACTTGTAGGTTATTCCATTTCCAGTCATTTTGACCTACATTTGCATATATAACTAGTTTCATTCCAGAAAAATTACGAACAGCGTATGTGCTAGAAAGGTTGTTAACAGAAACTGCAGTAACACCTATATAACTAACCAACACAGCTCTTAATCTACTATAATTCAAATATAACTCTTACCTCCCCAAACACCAAAGATGAAAGTCTGAAGAGTACAGATATGGAAACTCAATCAGTGTAAAAAGCTCACCTTTTAAAAAAAATGTCCTCTTATTACATTTTAGCAGGAACTGTTTCAAAAGGAGATATCACTGGACGTTTTTAAATTAATGTCAACTACTCTAGTACAATTTTACCCAACTAGGTTCATATAAGAGCATTAAACAGACTTAACTGATTAGAGTGTAATGTGAAGTGCTAGTATTCTACCCCACATGAACCATGTGAGTGTTAGCCCTACTAATGGAAATGGGCCCACATAAGGACTGAGAAAAACTATGACCAGGGAGGGAATTGAACCCACAACCTTCGGGTTACATCACCACTGCTCTACTGACTGAGCTACAAGGTCAGACGGGAGCAGGACGTGGGAACTGAACATGTTAAAGTCACGGCAATGAACACAGCAATGAACATGTTTTTGCAAGAGCATTAAAGCCTACTTTACAGTAGGGATACCCTACGTTAGGACACATATGAATCTCATTTATACAAACCAGTTGTTTCCCACTCTAAAAATATAGGACAACTTGAATTCTTGATCACAACATCAAATGTTTCAACAAACTTTTGAATTAAAAATGTTTAAATGTTCAAATGTTCAAATGTCGTTTTTAAAAAAAACAACAGTTGTGAAATTGAGTAATTGAAATTGTGTAATTGAGGGGCATCATCTGCCCCTGCAGTTACCCCATCCGGTGTACCCCAAGGAACAGTCCTGGGACTACTACTGTTCTTAATTTATACAAATGATTTGCCTGATGGTATTAACTCTGACATCATCATGATGCATTGTTATATGGGACAATTTGTTGTGATGAAGACAAAGAACAATCTCCAAGACGACTTGTATAGATTACAAGATTGGCAAAAAAAATGGAAGATGCAATTTAATCGTTCAAAGTGCAGGATCTTGTATTTTACAACCAGGAGAGATCCACCAAAGTGGGAATACGTATTCTGTGGAGAAATCCCAGAAGAAGTTGAATCTCACTCTTATCTGGGGATAGTGCTCGATAACAAAATGAGTTGGTCACCTCATATTGAAACAATCACATCTAGGGCAAATGAGGTCTTGGGACTTATCAAGCAAAACCTGCTGAACTGTCTAAAGTCAGTGACAGAAACCAGGTATACGACACTTGTGAGACCAAAACTCCAGTGAATACCTGTAGCACATGGGACCCACACTACCAGAAAGATAAAGCCGCTCTAGACTGGGTAGAGTGGAAAGCAGCCTGCTTTGTCACTGGAAATTACGATCGAACAACAAACGTTCAACAAACGATTGAACAACACTTGAAAGAATGAGAAGACACGCAAGGCTCTCCACTATATATAAGATGTATCATGGCATCCTAGATGGGAACTGGGGGAACTATTTGATAACAAGTAGAGAAAGGAAAACCCGGGGAAGCCATGATTTCAAATTTATTAAACCAAAAGGACATAACGATATTTTTAGATTTTCTCTCTTCCCCAGGACAATAGCCAAAAGGAACAAACTTCCAGAAAAACCTGTTTCCAGCTACTAAATCAATACTTTTAAAAGCAAACTCCTGTAGTTTTAACTTTTACCAGTAGTTTTTAACAGTTTTTTAAAACTAGTTTTAGCTTTTAATATTATATTTTAGTATAGTTTTATTTGTCATTACTTTAGACCATAATTAAGAAAAGTACGATCGTCCGGATGAGTGTAGTCCTGAGAAGGACTGTTTGAGATGACATTGACTGACGTTTTGACAACCTGAGCGGAGATCATCTTCAGAGTGAAGTGATTTGTGTAACGTCAGTAGATACTATAAGAACTCCAGTCGTATATGTTATTGGTCAACTTTTCGTGATGTTATGGGTCGACTGTCAGTTGAGCCTAGATGTAATAGGCTGGGAAGAGTAAACAGTGATTGGTGGGTTTCGATCTGTCTATAGGTCTAAGGTCTGTACACGTATCGAAGAATACCTTGGGCACTACAGTGATATAGTAAATCAGTGTGTTGTTTGTCTGTTGATGTTGTTGATGAGTTGTTTGTAGGGTGCAGGAAGTTGTAGGCATCAGTTTATTGGTGTCTGTTGTAAGTTAGTAAACCAGGTTTCCAGTACAATCCGTTGGTCCTAGTTACTGCTGTAGGTAACATATGCAGCAGAGGTCATGGGTTCCCCCCTGCTAATTTCTGACAAGTCCCAAATGTAAGGAATTTTAAGTTAATATCTTCCCGTATATTCTATAATATAAGTAAACTTATCATAAAATCGAGAAAGGGAATAAGAAGGATACAAACGTGAGCAATGGCTGGAAAACTTCATATTACCAACACTATTCACATTGTGAACAGTGTGCAATTTAGCATGATGCGTGCCGTGTTTGGTCACTGGGATGGTTGGTCCGTATTTAGTTTCCTTTTTCTTCTCTTTGGACAAGCATTGGTCGTGGAAAACTGCTCAAAAGACCATTGTTAACTCACATAGCCTTCAAGATTAAAGAGTTCGACTTAAGTCTTTTGATGATATGATTAATAGTTCTGGCTTATTTGAGGAAAATACTAGTCTTCCATCATTAATCACGAGGTACGATGTTGTCCTTTGAGAGGCAAGCTCCGATAAAGTCTCTCACGGTAGTTTACAGGCCCAATGCTCCATGGTACAATGAGGATACAGCCATTCAGAAGAGAATTTGACGTTGACTTAAATGCAAGTGGCGTTCACCTAGCCTTGCACATGACAAAACAAACTATTAGAGACAATGTTCCGTAAACGTATCTCTGTCTACTGGGGTAATGAACCATGACTTGAAGGTACCCTAAAAACACCACTAATTAAAAACTTTAGGTGATTTCGAGCTGTTTTCCAATTTTCGTCCAGTATCAAACTTGAAGTTTCTATCTAAACTGATTGAAAAGTCTGCATATCTTCAACTAAACAAATATTTGAACTTGCATGAGCCATTACAATCTGCTTATAAAGTTTGTCATAGTAGGGAGACATTCTGCCCTTCTTACCATCACAGACGACATATTACTGTCTTTAGATAGAGGAGAGAACGTCTTTCTGGTACTTTTAGATCTATCGGCAGTGTTTGATACAGTTAATCATTCTCGCTTGTTGTCTAGACTCCAAATTACTTTTGGTAACCAAGCCACAGTTTTGGAATGGTTTCGGTCATACTTCTCCATTAGAACCCAGTTTGTCAGCATAAATAGCAAAAAATGTTCACCAAGAGAACTTACGGTTGGTATTCCACAGGTATCTGTGATGGGACCAGTATTACACTTACTTTACACTGCACCACTTGCTGAGGTTATACAATCATATGGTCTTGATTACCACATGTATGCTGATGATAGTCAATTGTATTTTTCTTTTAAAACGCAAGAGGTTGACTTAGCAAAGTCTAAAATTGAGGAATACATCACATCTACTTGTAACTGGATGAACCTGAGCGAACTCAAGCTCAATCATGATAAAACTGAAATCATGCTATTTCATTCTAAATATCGAGCACCACCACTCGCTCAATCTTTGTGGGTTGGGTCTGAAAGCGTTCCTTTGTCTTTGTCAGCCAGATGTTTGGGTGTGATATTTGATGACACTATGTCGTTTGATGCTCATCTATCCAATGTTTGTAAGTCATCGTTTTACCACCTGCACAACATATCGAAAATCCGCAAGTACTTAAATAAAGAATCTGCTGCTACTATAGTCCATGCGATTGTTACATCTAAATTGGACTATTGTAACTCACTGTTATTTAGCTTGCCTAAGTATCAGTCACGGAGGTTGCAATATGTCCAGAATACTGCAGCCAGGGTAGTGTGCCAACGACAAAAAAACGATCATGTTATGCCAATGTTACAGGAACTCCATTGGCTCACTGTCTACTATCATTATCATCCTGGTATCCCTCGAAAACGAGTAAGATTGTCTATTCAACTTCTAGTTTTGTGCACCCGTTGGTGGCTAAAGAGTCCAATTCTAGAGTGGCACGCTTTGCCACAGGCGGGGCAGATGTAGGAGGCCTGCTGCGACAAAGCAGGGGCAACTTCACGTTCTTTATGGCGTTGGCGTTTTTCCTTCGCTTTCTGATACCGCTCTTTCTCAAATAGCGCCACACTCTCCCGGACTGCATGTCTCCATCTGCTTCTGTCAAATGCCAGATCTTCCCAGGTCGTCAGACCAATGTGGCACACCTTAAAATTTGCTTTGAGATTGTCCTTGAAACGCTTTCGCTGTCCCCCTTATGCTCTGGTGCCAGAACCCAACTCTCCGAAGAGGATCTGCTTGGGGAGGCGCGAGTCCATCAACCTGACAACATAACCAGTCCAACGCAGTTGATTATCGATTATCATGGCCTCACTACTGGTGCATTGTGCTTCGTCAAGGACGCTGGAATTTGTCCGTCAATCCTGCCAGGTCACACCCAGGATGCATCTCAGGCAGTGCTGATGGTACTTTTCCAGGACGTTAAGGTGTCTCCTATAGGTCATCCAGGTCTCCGAGCCATAAAGGAGGGATGGAAGCACGACAGCCTTGTACACAAGGAGTTTGGTGTCTTTCCTCAGACTCCTCTTCGTAAACACTCTCTCACGAAGCCTTCCAAAGGCACAGCTTGCAGCCTTAAGGCGATGAAGAGTCTCTGCAATGTCAGCTTTTGTTGAGAGGACACTGCCAAGACAGGTGAAGGTCTGGACATTCTTTAGTGTGGACCTGCTGATACTCATGAGAGAGGGTGAGAGATGCTGGCCTGACGCAGGTTGGAAGAGGACTTCTGTCTTCTTTACGTTCACCGAGAGACTGAGGCTCTCGTAGGCGAGCGTAAATGCATCCAGAATTACCTGAAGTTGACACTCTAAGGTGGCGCAGACGCAGTTATCATCTGCATACTGGAGCTCAATCAGTGAGGTGGTGGAGGTCTTTGACGGTGCCTTCAGCCTTCGCAGATTAAACAGCCGTCCGTCCATTTCATCGATGATCTCTACACAGTCAAGTAATCTGTCTTGGATCAGGTGAAAGATGGCTGAGATGAAGATGAAAAAGAGGGTTGGTGCAATGACACATCCTTGCTTCATGCCAGTCCGTACCTCGAGGGCCTCGCCACCAGTGCCGCCTAGAACCCTGGCGGACATGCCATCATGAAGGAGTCTCAAGGTAGAAATGAACTTCTCCGGGCAGCCGTATTTAGCCAGGATTCTCCATAGCGCTTCTCGATTGATAGAGTCGAATGCTTTTGTGAGATCAATAAAAGCCATATATAATGGCTGACGCTGCTCCCGACAT
>NC_090873.1:18548750-18586250 GCF_036669935.1 Montipora foliosa | reverse complement strand
GGAATAGTTTCATGTGAATCAAAAACCAAGAACATTAATGCAGCAGGTGATGCCAGGACTGCAGCAATACCTCTTACTAACCGAGTTCGAGGTCCATACTGTAAGTTACGGACCGAGTTTTTTCCCGTTGATTTACGGCCCGCGCGCTTCGCGCTTGGGCCATAAATCAACGGGAAAAAACGAGGATCCGTAACTTACAGTATGGACCGAGAAAACGAGGTTAGTAAGATATTTATTATATCTCTGAGGTTAACCGGCGCGCGGGCAAGGAAACTAGTCAAAGTGAAGCAGAAGGTTCAACTGCCACAAAGAATGCCATGCCAAAATCCCAAAAACTAAATCTTCTTGGCTGTTAAGTTTGAAATAGTTGCTTGCAAGATTCAAACAGTTTTCAGTACAAGTTTATGCAACAGAAATGACATGAAAAACTCGCTAGATGATGTTTCGTCGAAATTTTAAAATTAGTGGGCTGTGCAGCGGGCCGTACTGTAGAATACGGCCCGCTAATTACAGCGCGCGTACTATCTGAGAGATATAATAAATTGAAATAACACAGGCATGTGCAACTATGGAATCATTGAGACTGTTAGAATATCGACATCTAAAACATTCTAGTTTGTCTAATAATCAGGAAGCTGGAGTCTCAAAAAGGCTTTCTTTCATGCATTTGTTCAACCTAAAACACAGAAAAGGTTTGGCAATTTCTTTTGGCAGATTAAGACTTGCCCTTTTTGCTACGTACGCTGTAGAGTCAGATTGTGGAATCAGTCTCGAGATATAAGGCTCTATTTACTGTTACCTAGCAACAAGTACGACAACAAGTACGGCAACATTGGTTTGTCCTAAACATGCCCATAACTGTGATCATTCCTTACTTCAGCACTCTGCTGTATTGTATTGCAGGATGTGAATGTTGATACACTAATAATTGTCTTATCTTTCTTATATATGCGATTTTTGCAACACAAGCATTCGCTCCAATCATGTTTATCAACTTTTGATCCAGAAACTCTCGAAGAAGATGCGTCTGCTTCCTCATTTTCGATATCTTTCTCTGTCAGTTGTTTGGATGCATACTTGTGTACCAAGCATACCACGATACTGCATTTTCATGTAATTCATTCAGCACTGGTAATAGCCTTTGGTCGATATCATCCTTCCGAGTTTTAAACTTCGAATTAGGCTATCAACAAAGGACACTTTTCCTTTCCTGTATCTGATTGACAAATAATGCGTACTTCTTTTGGGAGGTAGGCTACCAATATCACTCTTTTCAATCTCTTCGTCTGACATAACCTAACCTATAACCTAGTTGAATTAAAGATAAAGGTGTAGATAGTAATAAAAAATAAGAATAATAAAGACTTGTATTAACAGATCCATATGGCGGCTCTTCTCTGTTTAAAAATACAAACTTGTGTAAAGGTTTGGGCAAAGCTTCAACTATAAGACTTATTTTGATGCTTTGCTCACTTAAATAAATCATTTCCAGAAACTAATGGCCTGAATAGGCATTTTACATCCTTGTTTAATTCCAAAAAGCAGAAAGATCTTGTACTTACATAAACCATGATTAAATGATGGTCCAGTAAACAACTTACAGTTCTAGTAGAGGAGTGTTCAACAGAAATCAGAATTTATCAATCAATTCACTTTTGAATTTTATTTCTCACTGTTTGAATCTCTTATACAGTGGAAGTAAACTTTTTCCCTGAAAATTTGCCTTAATTCAAATATTTACCTCCTATTGCTTGGGGCATTTAGCAAAACCAATGCTAACCGACCGCTATTTTGGAATTAGTTGGCTGGCCATGATAACGAGGCTAGTTTCATTTTTTTTTTAAAAACTTCTCTATTGTGAAAATTGTTTATATGGACGTCTAAATTGCAAAGCTACTTCATAACATCTGCCCAGAATTTCTTAACATAATCACAAAAGATTAAGATAAGTTCGGGGGATTTGCTCTCCTCTACATAAAGAGAACATACTGGGGAAGGCAAGACATATTTGCATAAGAAATGGTTTGCCGCAAGGTACCTGTTGAATAGTTTAAACTGAAATTCATGCAGCTTTGTATCAGAGGTAAAACAATGTGGGAAGCTATATATATATCTATCTCCAACCATGAGAATCAATCGTAAAGTAATTACTACATTTCTTTTGGGAATAGTGATAACTCTACTTCGAAGTTCATCATAAATAGTTTTTGACACAGCTTTATTAATCGGCACCTTTTGCTTGTTAAGGACGTTTGCACTAACTGTTTGTGTGTAACTTTTACTGCGCAGGTAATGCGACTGTGATATGTTAATCGTTACTTCAAGCATTAGTTAAGAAATTACGGCAACAAAAAGTCTGGGAAAATTTTATTGAAATATCATAGGGGTTGACAAGCCTGACTCACGCTTTCCACCCACGTGTTTTAGCCGTTAAATCTCAGAGTTTAGCTTTTACGAGTATATCTTTCAGAGACCTTCCTTGTTTGTATGATATAATTGGAGGTTCTTTGTAGATCTGTCTGAGTAAAGGCTGTTTCTCTATCAGTTGCCAGTGTTTCATTAGAATGTTTTTAAGGCTGGGAACTGATGGTTGATACTGTGTGACAAAGGGCAAAATGGTTTTTTCTCTTGATGGTTTTTGTCGGAGTGCTTCTTTCCTGTTTTCAAAGTGTATTTCAGAGAGAGTTTGAGTTATTAAGTTTCGTGGATATCCTCTCTCTCTAAGATGCTTTTTGAGTTCTTCTAGTCGGTTTTGAAAGTTTTCTTTTGAGGAATTTGTTCTGAGTAACCGGAATACAAAGGCAAACGGTTTAACAGCTCGTCAATTCTCGACGTACGAACGCATTTCAAACCTACTGAAACTTTCCAATATTCACATTTCACGTCGTGCCACCCTTTAGGGGTCAAGAAGGGCTTTATAAAAGGCGAAGCCCTCCGGTTACTCAGAACAAATTCCTCAAAAGAAAACTTTCAAAACCGACTAGAAGAACTCAAAAAGCATCTTAGAGAGAGAGGATATCCACGAAACTTAATAACTCAAACTCTCTCTGAAATACACTTTGAAAACCGGAAAGAAGCACTCCGACAAAAACCATCAAGAGAAAAAACCATTTTGCCCTTTGTCACACAGTATCAACCATCAGTTCCCAGCCTTAAAAACATTCTAATGAAACACTGGCAACTGATAGAGAAACAGCCTTTACTCAGACAGATCTACAAAGAACCTCCAATTATATCATACAAACGAGGAAGGTCTCTAAAAGATATACTCGTAAAAGCTAAACTCTGAGATTTAACGGCTAAAACACGTGGGTGGAAAGTGTGAGTCAGGCTTGTCAACCCCTATGATATTACTCACTACAAAGATAAACCCCCGATTCCAACACAGTCACTTGAACGAGCGCTCAGACTCATTTTAAAAGAAAACTCATTCCATTTTAATGGAAAAAATTACCTCCAAACACACGGGACAGCGATGGGAACAATGTTCGCTGTTGCTTTCGCAAATATCTTCATGGCGAAAGTAGAAACAGAGTTATTAAAAAAGAGCGCAATAAAGCCTATCTGTTGGAAAAGATATATAGACGACATCTTCTCTCTCTGGGGTACCGGAAGAGAACAAATAACACACTTCATTGAACAAGCAAATAATCACCACGCCACTATTAAATTCACAGCAGAAATCTCTGAGGAAAAAGTCACATTTCTGGATACAATTGTGTACAAAGGCAAACGGTTTAACAGCTCGTCAATTCTCGACGTACGAACGCATTTCAAACCTACTGAAACTTTCCAATATACACATTTCACGTCTTGCCACCCTTTAGGGGTCAAGAAGGGCTTTATAAAAGGCGAAGCCCTCCGGTTACTCAGAACAAATTCCTCAAAAGAAAACTTTCAAAACCGACTAGAAGAACTCAAAAAGCATCTTAGAGAGAGAGGATATCCACGAAACTTAATAACTCAAACTCTCTCTGAAATACACTTTGAAAACAGGAAAGAAGCACTCCGACAAAAACCATCAAGAGAAAAAACCATTTTGCACTTTGTCACACAGTATCAACCATCAGTTTCCAGCCTTAAAAACATTCTAATGAAACACTGGCAACTGATAGAGAAACAGCCTTTACTCAGACAGATCTACAAAGAACCTCCAATTATATCATACAAACGAGGAAGGTCTCTGAAAGATATACTCGTAAAAGCTAAACTCTGAGATTTAACGGCTAAAACACGTGGGTGGAAAGCGTGAGTCAGGCTTGTCAACCCCTATGATATTTCAGCCTTTTGAAATGCAATAAATACGTATCACTGTTTTTTTAACTTTTCGATTGCCCTTTTACATCTCTTCATGAGTTTCATACCCAGTACTTTCCCACGGACATCAGTTTGGCAGGGATCCCTGTTGATGGTTGGGAACAGCTGGCAAGTGGACCAAAGTTCAAGGTACGAGTTCTAATAGACTTATGGATACGTTTGTCACGACAAACTGTTTGCACTCCGGGTATGACAAAGCGAAAGGCGAAAGGTGTTGAATACAATGAAAAGAAACGCAGATGTGTTCCAACCCGAAATGGTTGGAAGAGTTTTCGTGGCTGACAATGGACACAACACATGGTGTCATGAAGTGTAAAATATGCTGTGTATGGCCGAATGTTTCAGACCCAAAAAGCCCACTGGTAATGGGAAGCGACAAATCATGTTGCCTGTGTGATGAGAAATGACCGTATGAAAATAGCCCTCAAGAATACGCCAATTGGTAAAGCTGTGGTTTGTTTGCAAAAGGAACAACATCAAAAGTTCAAATGTCTTTTCAACAGTGTGTACGCTATTGCAAAAAAATTGTCACCCATTTAGGTAAGAAAATTGCATTTGAACCCCTTTTCATAAAATCCCTGTACTGCAACACGCACAATATTCAAATTTATTTTCTTCATAAACTATGACTTCTACTACGTTAGTTTTATAAACTCAATAATTTAAAAACTGCAATTCAGTATCTGGCTGATAAAAAAATTGCCCTCTTTCAGTGACTTTAAATGGCTCACAAATCTGCAGAACAAGCATGGTGTCGATTTTGGTGAAAACTATTTCAATGAGAAACATTGTAAAGACTTTGTCCTAGCTATAGCTGACCAACTACTTGATGAAGTTAGATCCAAGATATCTTGTGCAAGGTTTATGACCGTCCTTGTAGATGGCTGCACAGATGGTTCAGTTGTTGAGCAAGAAACAGTACCTGTGAGGTACATCCATAAGGGAGAACCGGTCACAGAGTTGGCCAAGATTGTGCCACTAGAAAGTGGAAAAGCGACAGGGGTGTGCGAGGCAGTGAAACAAGGAATGAATGCCGAGAAGGGAAACCATGGCGCCTCTCTGATTGGAGCAAACTTTGATGGGGCCTCTGTCATGATGGGTGCGATGTCTGGTGTTAAGGCACTCTTACAAAAAGATTTTTCAGCTATTATTGTATTGTTGCACACAAAGCTGAACTGTCAGTGTTAGATTCACCAAAGTCCATACCCTATATCCAAACTTTTGAGGCAACCATCAAGAGCATATTCAAAGTGACGTCATGAGTTATCTGGGATGGCAGATCTTTTATCCACGATGCTTACTTATTCTTCTGTCAAAGCTGTCAGGTGGGTAGCAAGCAAATCTCGTGCTTTAGTGGCAGTGAAGAAGAACTTTTCTTCAACTGTTATGCACACAGTAGATGCTGCTGGTAGAGCATCACAGGATGCTACAACTAAAAGAAAGGCATCCAGTATTCACAAGATCACCACTATACCTTTCGTAAAGTTGCTTCATTTTATGCCTGATTTGTTGGATGTTATCACAGAAACCTCCAGAATCTTCCAGCATGAGAAGCTTACGATACCTGAAGTCCCAGATAACATACACGAAACCACAATGAAGTTTACTAGCTTGGAACAACACACAGAAAAGCACAGTAAAGAATTTTATCAGAATCTCACTGCTTCTAAGGAATTTGGTAACCAGAAAGTCCAATTTACTGGTGCTCCCCCTCCATCACACAAAGAAGACACTAGCATGTAGAAAGTGCTGGAAAATGGAATCACATACCTCAACTCGCAATTTGATAACTTTAACAAAGCCCCTCGCATTTACTTTAAGATCTTCAACTTCAACTTCTAGCCACATGAACAAGAACAGTTGGCAACTTTTGGTGGGAATGAGGTTCAAAAAATAGTTCACCATTTTAAGGAGCAATTGTCAGAAGAAGAATGCAATAAAATCCCCCAATGGGTGGCACTGAAAACCTATGTTGTACATTTCCGTGGACTTCCACTGCTGCAGGTTTATGGGAATTTGCTAAGAGATCTCCCAGCTCGATTTCAAAACATTCTTGTGTTGGTGGACTTGATGCTCACACTGAGCCCAAGTACAGGAGAGCGTGAGCGCCAATTTTCATCCATGGACAGGATAAAAACATCCTTGCATAATCGACTTTCAAATGATTCTCTAGAATCTCTGATGACAAATAATTGTGATGGTCCTTGTGATGGCGCAGTTAGATAAGCCCACCGATAAGTTTCAAGCGTATTGTTTGGCTTTGTGTAGTGACAAAGATTACACAAAGGTGTTGGAGTGCTTTGCTAAGATGGATAAGACATTTAAGAGCAATGCATCTGGTTCCTCTTCCAATGCACCCTCCCCTCACACCCCTCGTTCGTCAAGAGTTGTTTGTTTCCACTGTGGAATCCCGGGTCATGTTGCCTCCATGTGCTTCCGTAAGCGCCAGCATGGATATCAAAGCAAATTTGGTTCCGGCTCCTGCTTTGTTCCATACTCCTGGCCACTTGGTTTTGGTTCCAGCCCGCGCCCTGGCCAAAGCCAAGGTCCAAGCTTGTGACTTTCATTATTTCATTTTGTTGCTTACCTTCAAGGACTGTTTTCCATTTAATGTTACAATTTGCGATAATTAAATTTCTTTATTGCCTATATTTGTCTACCTTTATTTTTGTATTCCCTTGTTTCCATCCCGCAGCACTCAAGGATGACAGCTTTGAACAGGAGTCTAATTCCTGCTCGGATTACTGAGGCTCAAACAGTCATCCCCTGAGTCTGACCTCCAGTCTTCTTCTTTTTGTTCCCAAGCGTTTTGTTCACCTTATTTTCGACTTCGTCCCTTTAGCCCAAGCGACTGTGCATTCATCCTTCCTTTCTGGATTGGGAATGTACTGAAGCCTTCCGTCCTCCTACTGTAAACCGTACCTCTGCACGTTGGATTGATGTCGATGGGAATTGTTTAGATAAGAATCAGCGGTTGACAGCCAACAACGTGCATATTGAACAAAGTTTTGTAGATGCTGTGGCCGCGGGACAACAGTTGGCCAATGTTTCCATGCTGGCTTTCCGTGATCCAGAGAGCTTTACTGCAGGAAATCTCCATAACCACAGTGCAGTTTGGGAGCATATTGCAGCCACCGCTCCCTATGAACAAACCTCACTCGCTCGTGCTTGATTGGATAAGGAACAAAGGAGAATTCTATGACTCTGAAATTCCCCCTTTGGTGGTTTTTAAAAATTCTGTTTCATGTAAGCCTTATGTAAAGTTTATATCCGAAACTATAGTTAACAGATTACCTTCGGGAGCTATCTCTATTTGGGGTAAAGTTGGGGAGGTTGCTCTCCTCACTTGGTAATGCCCCTTACCGTCGAGCCTTCAAAAACACCTTTGTGCAATGATACCAGGTTTTTAAATCTTTGGACCAAGGCTTCTCCCTTTTAGCTCGAATCTCTCGCTGCCCTCCCTCACTACGTTTTTCCTAATTCATACCAATCTGTTTGTGACGATAAGTCTGGCTATGATCATTTGTTTCTTACTTCTGACAGCCGCACATTCTTCGGTTTTCAATGGGCTGGTTGCTGTTTTGTTAGAAATACTATCCCTTTTGGTTGGAAGGCATGGGCGTACATTTATCATTCAACAGGTCTTCTTTCTTCACATTATTTTCGATCTCACTCTATTCCATGCTCTTTATATATCGACGACCGACACACCAGGGAACTGTGCATACCTTTTCAATCTTAGTTTATGAGAACCTCCCCATTTTGGAGCGTTCTTTTGCGTCGGCTTTCTCTGTGATCTTCATTGTCTGTTATACACTTTTTGCGCTTGGATATTTCCCAGGCCTTAGTAAATAAATTCTTCTTCCTCGCCAAGCTGTTCCTTATTTGCGTTTTATGGTGGATTCTGTCAAGCAGGCCTTTTTGCTTTTGCAGGACAAAAAACCAGAAGTTCTGTGCCCTCATTCGTTTAGTCCTTGGATCTGACTCGCTTCACCTTAAGACCTTGCAATGGCTTTCTAGAATTTGTGCACTTCTTTTGCCTTGGCAGTCCCAGGTGCACCTTTGTTCACAAACGAGATTAATTTAGCTATTAGTAAGGCCACTTGTTCTTCCCACCCCATTACCCTGTCTGAGCCCTTGAAAGCAGAAATTGCCTCCTGGACCTTCTTAGAATCCTGGGAGGGTTTTCTCTCCTGGCGGTCTGAATTTAATTCTCAGATAGTACTCAGCTGTGATGCTAATGCTTTCATGTGGGGGACAGTGCTTAATCCGATGCAAAGTCTGTCGCCATTCGGGATTACTGGCCTTCTTCTCAGTCTTCTCTCAGTATTAACTGTAAGGAAATTCTCGCCTTGTGTAATGCTTGAAGTCGTTTTCTTCTACCGTTAGTAACTGCTGGGTTCACGTATTCACAGACAGTCAAGTGCTCTTGAGAGCTTGGCGCCGCCAAGGAGCTAGATCTCCCTCTCTGATTGCTTCTTTGAAGCGATTGTTTGTTGTTATTTCTGACTCTAACATTCACCTTAACCTTTATCACATTCCCTCCAAGTGTAATGTTCCTGACCCTCCAACAGGGTTTGGGTGAGAATTCAAAGTGCTTCTGGCGGGCCTTCGGGTCACTCTGTTGATTTAATGGCACTCCCGTCGAATGTCCAGACCTCCATTTCAGGTTCTTCCCTTCTCTTTTTCTCTCCTTTCCCAGTTCCTGGTTCTTCGGGTGTCAAAGTCCTTTGTGGCAAAGGGATCTTTTTGCAAACCCTTATGCCTTTCCCCCAAGTATTATTATTCCTGATTTGCTGCGCTTTCTCTAAAGTCAAGCTTTCTCCTGTAAACTAGTTCACCCGGATGTCTGTCCTCATAAATTTTGGTGGCCTCTTTTACCTCAACATGATTCCTTTATCTTTTGCAGGTTCTTCCTCCAGTTGCTCGTTTATTTACACCGGCTGTCAGTTATCCTACTTGTAGTTATCCTAATGACCACACGTTCAATTATTGTCAACAGTGTGGGTTTAGGGTTAGGGTTTAGCAATCGACAACAGAATTTAAGTTCTCCAGCAGAGAAACCTTTCTTCTGCACATTCTAAGCAAAAGCAATCGGTTACAGAAGAGTTTGAGAATTTTTTATAGGCATTCCCTGGACGAAAGAAATTCTTTGATGCTATTCCTTTTGATGTCTGCCGTTTTCTTGTATACAAGGATGCCATGGGTAAGACACAGCCCCACCGCAATGGATGCCCCTATACTGTCCAGCAAGGCGTATTTTCTTCGGAATGCGTCGTCATCCACATCCTGCCCTATGCCCGATTCGGGCTGTTGAAATGTATGTTGCTGTGTCAAGAGAGATTGGTATGGACCTTTCCAGGGGTTACCTGTTCAGGCCTACAGATCAGAAGGGTTGCATCGTTGATCAGCCTCTCACCAGTTCCACGGCTGAATCTCGTTTAAGGCTCTATCTTCGACAAGCTAATATAGATGCTGGTGAAACTCTTCATAGTTTTCGTTCGGGGTGTGCCCTCGCCCTCACTTTTTCTGGTTCCAATCTGGCTGATGTTATGTCCCATGTTGGTTGGCCTTCTCCATCTACCACCCAATATTATTTGAAACTCTCTAACGTTATTCGAGCAGGTTTCCCGTCAATACAGATGAATTTATTGTTCCAGAGAATGGTTTGGAGAATTATATCTGTATCATTAATAATTTCTTCACACTGATTTTTTGCTACAGAGCATTCTTCAAAACTCTTCAAGCAATCCTCATTTAAAAAAATTGTGGTATTGAAAGAAAAAAAAAAAAAACAATCATTTGTATAACATAATAAAATAGAGGTCATGTACGCTGATCAATTTTTGACTATGTACATGCAAACACCCAACAACGTTGTTGGGTGCAAATGTACATCTACATGCAAATGTACATCTAGTCACTGTAGAAAGTATCATGCTGATTTGTTCAATACACCAGGACTTATCGGCATTTTTAGGACAAACCCTCATTGTCGTGTTTGTTGCAAGGTAACAGTAAATAAAGCCTAATATCTCGAGACGGATACCACAATCTGACTCTACAACGTACCTAGCCTAAAAGGGCAGGTCTTAATCCGCAAAAAAAAAGTGTTTAATCTTTTCTGTACTTTGGGTTGAGTGGAAGAAAATTTTTCATGGTCTAGCTTCCCGACTATAAATCTACCCTTTGAGCCAACCAAGGCAGTGCTTGGCTTAATGGAACATTGTATCCTTTAACCTGTTATATATACATACAGCTGTATCTCAGATTGAGCAATTCTTAATTATCCACAAATGTGCGCACAATTGTTTAATGTTCATTTAAATAACACATGACTCTCTACGAGGCAGCTAGGTACAAAAGTCAGACCAAATCAAGTCGGGTTAACACTCACCTCGGATTGACATAAAAAAAATCGCCAAGGCCTCGAGAAATCACCCTAGCACTAATCTTTAAGGTATCCTTGGTGAAATTGGTACAAACATCGAATAGTTTTGGCTTACAAAACTGTTTTTTGCTGGATCTGAGGTGATCGATTTGTGTTGATCCAGTCCACTCTCTATGTGCCTCTAAAGCCCTGTGCAAACACATGCAACATTGTTGACCAAAAACCCCCAACATTGTTGGGTGTAAAATGTTGAATCCGTTTGCACAACCCTGTTGCATTTTGTTGTGAGTTGTTGCCTGAATTTTGAAACTGGTCAAAGCCCCGTGCAAACAGACCCAACATTGTTGGCTTGCAACTCCCAAAAACGTTGGGAGTTGTTGCGTCAGTTTGCACGGGGCTTTAGGCACTGAGACCTACAAGTATTTTTTCCCATTAAATATTCGTTGTAGTGGGCACTTTTCTATCTTTGTTGCATGCGAGTTAATTCTTTTATTTCATACTATTTACATTGTAAGTTCACAGATATAAATTTAAACAACAGATTCTCCTCATTAGTTAAATAAAATAAAAACAGAGCTAATACTATCTTGAATGCATGTGGTGATTAAAGTAGCAACTGCTTTCGAGTTGGCCACCTTACCCACTTGATACATATCGCGCTCTGTATCAATCCTACAAATATATAAGAAAAGGAACAAAATAAAAAACTAACCTGGTGACTGCATTGCAGAACATCTGATCTAGGGCACTGTTATGAGAAAAAAGGTAATTGCATTGTGTTTTTAAATGACATGCTTGTTTGTAACATATGCCGAAAAATTCATGTACTGGATATAGCACACACACAACTGCATTATCACACTGTTTACAGTTTACTGGGTGTCATAAACTAAGTGTAGTTGGCTGAATTAAGTCCAAGAACACAGGTCAATTTTCCCTGAAACTGTTAATTCACTGCAACAAATGTGCAGCTGAAATTAATTTGTTTTTAAAGAATTTGATACACTTGTTTTAAACCTTCACAGTCAAGTTTTTTCGTTTATCATACGGTTTTTAAATGATGGTTTAATTAGGTTATTGTCGTCATGGAGTTTGCACGATGACATGAACCTTCACCCTGCCATCATGACATCATATTCAGGGCACATAAGAATTGTTTTAGTGAGTGATAAACCTGTTTATCAGGATTAAATATATATTACGGAAATACCACTCAGGCCCATGTACATATTTCGGCAAATTGAGTGTCACTTCAGTACTACGATTCTAGCGAGCTAGCACGTGCAGCAGTATCATTGTAAAAATTCTCTTTACCCACCCCACCCTTCCTGGGAGGGTGCTTTAGCGGTGGTCTAGGCAATAAAGACCCACAGAACCCCAAAGAGAGTTGGTGTGTATCTATACACAACTATACAACTATACATTAAGGGCGGAAAAGCAAACAAAGAAGACAAGTAAACATTTAAGTCCATTCTGGCGGTAACATTTACTATGTATAATTCGAATCCCAGGTTTTTCTGATCACTCTTTTTCAAATTTTCAAGAATACACAATTTCTAGGTATTACTATAGCACCTAAAGGAGTTTTTCTTTCTTGAATTTGCATACAGGATGTACAATGCTGTGGTAATAAAAACACATACCAGGTTAGAAGCTACATTTACATGTTAATGTATAAGCATCAAGAGAAAAAAATCTCAAACTCAAAACCATCATGATTAAATGATATTGATACATAATTTGGTTCTTTCAGCAAATAATGTCAAATTAAACTTTCATCCAATGCATAAGTCTAACCAAGTGGAACTTGGGCATTAATAATGTTGTGGGATAGCAAGGGAGAAAACCCAAAACTATTAAATATTTCCTCTTACGCTTCCTACTATTTCTTCCCCTCCTTGCAAAAGTAAGAAAAGAAATTTGCTTTCCTTGTGTACATTTTTGAAGAGGCAGTGATCATTTCCAGCAATTACTCGTACATTTAATCCTCTACTGACCTGAAAATGTGCAATGGATTAACATCCACTTGTATCCTATTTGATCAAACTGCCAAAAAAAAGCAATGCAATACTTAAATGCAAGAAGCATATGAAATCTTTGAAATTGTTTCTCAAAGATACATTCCAACATGCCTTTTAAGACAACAAATTATTATTTTGAATTTAGAACTTAACTTGATAAGATGCTTAGAAGCCAACATAACTCAATCTTACATGTAGATAGTAGGAACAATATGCATCTATATGAGATTAATCTTTTTCCAGGAAAGAAACTTGCAGGTTCTTGTGTTGGTTCTTACATTACAAAACTACTCTAAGCTTTGTCAATATTACACACAGATAAGCATTTACTATTTCAGAATATACTACTTTCAGAGCGCAGCTTAATTACAATTCCTTTCAAAAACTATACTTCATTGACTACTCCTCCTGGGCATTTGGAGCAGGGTCCACTGATTAAGTACGTGTACATACATGGTGGAATTAACAATAGAACATAGGTCCCCTACGAGGTTAACCAACAGGATACACCACAAAAGACAGACCACGACACTGGGAACTTCACCCCCTACTCTTTACCACAAGTGTGCAGGTTATTTTACGTCCCACAGGATTATGAACATTGAAGGGTTGTTAGACGGGACCTCTGGCTTATTGTCCTTATCTGAGAAGACTAGAGAGTCTAACCATTTGCAGATGTAATTACAAAGGCAGCACTTTCTCCTTAGTTATTTAAAAACCCTGAGCGTTGGGCCAGCCGGAGTTGAACTCACAACCTCCCGCGTAACAGCCTTGTACTCAACCAACTGAGCCAGCCGTGCGCGGTAATATATGATTGAATGGTCACAACAGCCAGAAAAGTTCAATATGTGACCCTTCACGCAAAAAGGGGGCTTATCCAAATTTCAAGCTATGGCTATTTTCACAGTCCTGGCTGTGTAAACAATTATTGGAATGTGAGTAAAATTTCCCTTTCACGCCGTGGAAAAGGTCACAGTCACCGTGAAAACAGGTCATAACGTCTGAGATATATTTCATGGTGTGAAACAAAGTGAACTTCTTGCATTACAAACATCAATTTGTTACCATGGACATTATGGCATGTACTAAAACCCAAAACATTGAAACGAAACGACCGGAATGAAACAACCGAAAAGAAACCACTGAAACAAACGAAACAACCAAAACAAATCCGGTCTTGAATGAGCATTGACAATCTCTTCAAGCATGTCTCGGCTACAGACAATGTTCTTGTCGATAGCCCACATAGCGAACCAAACAATTATAAAGCCAATCAACTAGGTACAAAACTCCGTCTGCATCGTTGCCACGACCGTCATTGTTTTCAATTTGGCGAACTATCGAGTGTAGCAATTGGTGAAGAAACCCACGAACTGCTGCATCGTTGGCCCCGTTAGCCGGGTTAGCCACCATTTCTCGAAAGAACAAGCAGATGTGGCCAAGCCTTCTTTACTTGGCAGCGGTAGACTCGGTGCGCGGCTCACAAACAAAATAGATGCCAATGTGAAACAGAATTGAATTTGAGCGAATCATCACTTTGCAAGAGAATATAATTTAGGCAAATTGTCATTTCAAAGTAAAATAGAATTTGGGCGACAGAACTGAATTTAGCAAACACAATTCAAAACAGAATAGAATTTGGAAAATAAAATAGAATTTGATTTTAACAATTTGAACACAGAACACAATTTGAGTACAAACTGAAACGTGTGCAAAACAGAATTTAATGTTGAATTTTGTCTGGAATCACACGCCATAATTTTTCACGTTTTGTATACTTTTACATGCTATTATGAACTGTAATATTTATCTCAACAATTTTTACTATTGTTCTCAGGGTTATTTCCTGGGAAAATCTTGTCAACCGTCAATTTCAGTGCATTAACT
Organism: Montipora foliosa; assembly: GCF_036669935.1. NCBI lineage: Eukaryota > Metazoa > Cnidaria > Anthozoa > Scleractinia > Acroporidae > Montipora > Montipora foliosa. The sequence continues at coordinate 18,571,634 of NC_090873.1, read as the reverse complement.
GACAAAAAAATGACGCTTTTTCTGAAGGGACGAGCTCATAATTTTTTTTAGCGGGGATGAGTAATTTCCAAACAAAATTCCTCCATAGCAAAAACTGCTAAAAAAATCGTGCAGGGAGAACCATGGGAAAACAATTGAGCAAGTGCTTTCCACTAGCCATGTCCTGTGTTTTACTTTTAAAAATCGTGCACAACTTAAAGACAAGATAATTATTTCATGCCACAGAAAATTGCCCACACCCCCTCCCCCTCAAAAAACTTATGATCTATCCCTTATTAGAATGTTTCCTGGAACCGCACAGACAGAGAGGTGGGTAAGATTAAGCCCCTCATTTTGTGCAGAAAAAAAACTATTGAGTAAAAGATAAATTCAGGGAGCAAAGATTTTCCTCCAAATTTCATCAGTCCTTAACAGAAAAAAGTTACAATTCCCATTGGGGAAGTAGACCCGCATCCATACCTGGAGAATAGCAAGTGGCAACATTTATTAAATGACCTTTCAGTTCTAACTATGCGCTACTACAGTTTTACACAAAGTTAATAGCCGTTGAGTTAACTGCAGTTCAGGCAAAATTGTTGCATTTGTGGTTTATTAAGGAGATCTCTGTCAGTAGTGCTAAAGTGGAGGAGATTTTATTGTTTTGATAGTGAATTGAAAGATCGGATAACAAATGTAGTTTGTAGTACTTATAGAGCCGTGTATGGAGCTGCCATGTTGGAGTTCCTCTGAGGTACACCAATATGGCGACCATAAAATAATGTCAACTTACTTTGGCTATTTAGGACATTGATTATGTCCACTGAACGTACTACGATGTCTTAAGTTAACCCTTTCAATCCCAAGAGTGTCACTTATAGATTTTACTCGTCAATGGGGAACCCCACAGGAGTGAAAGGGTTAAATGGCTAAAAATCACGAAATAAAATTTGTCACGCACCGCCATAACTCTGAAAATATAAGAGGGCTGGATTCCAAACGAAGGATGCTATTTAGCTGGAAAGTTGTAAACAGAAAGAATACCTCATGCCTGATGAAGATAAAAACTTTGGTGTTCTTTTAGTTTTGGATTTCAGAATTTGATGACGTCAAGTGAAAACGTTCTATTGAAATCAGAACTTTCCATGTCCCCGGACTTTCCTAGTTGGCTCACGCTAACCCTAACATGTTCGCCTTTACCAAGCCCTGCCCTCACTTGAAAACTTCATTACTGCATGAGCCCTGTTTCTCTTATACTCTTGAACTCACCCATAATTTATTTAGGAAGTATTTACGGGTTAGGGAATGTTTATTTAGCAGCGCACAAGTTATTGCTGTGGAACACTGGGAGTAAGTATTTTACTTTTATTTTCCAGTTGAGAAGGTTAAATTAAGGACATTCACGGCCAAAATGTGTGGATGATCCAATTTCATTTAAACTTTCATTGCAATTAGACAACAACTGATGATGGGCTTTGCTGTAATTTAAAGATTGCTCTTCTACACTATTATACCTCGGCCGGGGAGTAAATCAGAGCCAGTGTATGTGGACAGCAGCTCAGATAATGATAACCTTGATAACTCTGAAGATCTCGGCAGTCTCAGTGTATTCCATGACTCAGACACAGTGACTGGTATTAGACTACATGGAAGAGTAAACAAAGGTAAAGTTGACAAAGTCAAAGTAGAAGTCTCTGAAGAAGAAAACATTAGCAGCGACACAGTGGAGATAGTCTTGTCGCAAAGAAGAAAAAGAGAATGATGATCCTGATGGTTCTCAACCGATTCTGGAAGGAGCTATCAAGGGCTTAGAGCACCTATTTAACATCATTGTGGGACGAGACGTGCCTAAGAAAAAGATTTGTAAGCAGGTGCCATGGAACATTCGGACTCATGCCACATTTGTCGTAGACACTACATCTCTAGAAGCAGTGAACTATGGAGACGATAATTGTAGCTGGACAGGACACGCCACACAAAAGCAAGACAAAAGTACCATGTTGAAATTGATGATGACACTGGTATGTTAATAGAAGAGTTTCAGACGAGTGAAACCCAGGAGTTAGAAGACAACATCTTCACCCTATGTTGCAAGTATTTTCGACACGCACACACACCCCAGTTCAAAAAAGTGATCGCCACAGTGCAGGATTGCAGAGGCAACGTATTGCCGTTAGTTATTTTGAGGAAAGCGTAGAAGTGCCAGTGAAACTAGCAAAACATGGGAATGCAAAAAAGAAAAATTCCTCCCCTTACATGCGCACATCACGTTTTGTTCTAGACAAGCTGAAAAAAAAATGCCCCACAACAACTTGCCAAAAGGCTGTAGAGGAATGCTTTCAAGAGGACGGAGGGACCTGTGGTATTAAAGCAGTGGCAGACCTTCCCAGAAATCGTAAGCAAGCATACAACCTCCATTATGAGATGGGCAAAGAACGTCAAAATCATGGTGGCAAGCAATCCCAGCGTCATCATTTTTATGATGTATTAGAACTCTTGAATCAGGGAACATTTGTTTGAGATTTCACATTTCAACGCTCAGCATCAAAGAGTCACACCCATTCTCGATTGTTTCAGGCAACAGATTTCCACATCACCCAACCTTCCTGCATGTGTTCATCCCAAAAGTGCTCTTCAGTACTTGGAGCTGATGCCACCTTTAATTCTGGCAACTTTTTTGTCACCCTCACCTCTTTTAAGCACAAGATGTTTGTAAACAAACAATCTGAGAAAACCATCCATAATCCACATAACCAAGGAGTTTGAAGACTATCATTATTTGGCAAGTCTTCTCAAGACCCATTGCAAAAACTTTGAAACCTTGACAGCTTTTGGAACGGATGGGGAAATTTACTTGGCTAATGCGTTTGTATGCAAACTCCCAGATGCTATCCACCTTAGGTGCAAGATTCACCTATCTGAGAATATAGAGAGGAAGTTGGTCAAATTATCGTTTGGCAAAGATGGTCAGCAGAACATACTTGGTTCAATATTTGGCGGGCGTAAGGGTAAGTCCAGAACAAAAGTGCTGGTAGATGCTAATTCAGCAAAAGAATTTGACGAGATGCTTGCAACATTGGAAACAGAGTGGCGTATGCTGGAAACCACTGAACATTCTGGTGAATCTCAGTTCTTTTCATGGTTCAAACGTCACATTGCAATGGTGATAAGAGACAGTACGATCGCTCCTGTCTGTAAAGAAGCAGGTCTGGGGTGCCCTCCTGAGTTTTAAACTCAGTAAACGCCAGAATGTTGGAACAGCATGGTTAATGAAAATGCTGGGAAGAAGAAAGAGTGGTCAGATTTCTGCATTTCTCTAGAATCAGCTGTGCAAACCCAGGATGAGGAGTTATTCAAGGCAGTTCATGACATTGGAGAGTTGTGGTTGAGTCCTGATTTTAAGCACCTGCAAATAGATGCAGACAAGAGCTGTCATACAGAGCCTGAGGTAACGGACTGTCAAACCTATTGCCTTTCCGTAAGCTATCAGGACTGTGCTATCTCAACGCTGTCTCACACCAACCTCCAGTGAATGTGGTCTTTGGCGTCAACAATCTTAGAAGAAAAAAATGGCGTGTTGTCACTGCCCTGGGACAAGAGTGGAACGCAGTATATAATGGTGAAGGTGCACCTCCCTGACAAGTCATTGTACAAAAACCTGAGGCTCTAAAGTGTTTGTGTCCGAAGTTTAAGTCTGCAGTTGCAGAGAAGGAACTGTGTCTTGTGTCTGACAGCAGTGCACTGGACATGGCTGGTAACCGCATTTCAAGTGATGATGCAAATGCGAATAAACTGGAACGGTGACATTTAGCTGAGTCATTTGAACTAAACCGTTATCCTCGGCAATGTTTGGCCATGCACACCTTCATTTACGTTGAACTCGTTCGTTTTATTAAGCCTTAAAAGGATTGAAACGTCGGCACATGAAATTTAAACCTTTAACATGCTTGTGGATGAACTCGTTATGTTAATTTAAGGAGACACCTGTTCAATTTTCAAAACGTCTGTATGTGGCTGTATGCAGTTGGGGGAATGTGTTTTGTTGGATTGTCATCGTAGATACTAAAACTCTGAACATTACCCGACACCCTTCCAAATCGATGCACAATAAGACAAGCATTTCTTATTTCGTTTCTCTGCTAAAAAGCATGCAACTTCATTTGCCATGGGTTTTAAACGTCGAATATTTATAAAGAATTTCCATTGTAGTTGGATCTTTACCAGAAATTCAAAAGAATGAGCTCAGTAAAACCATGACAGAAATCAAAACATCACGCGCTGTCTGTAGTTTATGGGATCAGTAAAAATTACATTCCCTCCCAGACATAAGAAACAGACACGTTTGGCACAACAGAGTCTGGCTATAATGGCGTAGCCAAAAATCATTTTCTTCGTGAATAGTTTTTATTTGCTTGCCCAAAAGACTTAGAAGTAATAAAAACTCACAAACTCTATTGGAAAAGATTAAGTTACGGTGAAATTGCAACATAATGAGTTGTGTAGTATTATTTACCTGGTGTTGAAATAGCCTACCGTACGTTTAGATGAAAAGTTAGTTCATCATCCCAGCAAAGAACAGACAAAAATACGATTTAGCTGACATCATGCAGATATCGATTTGACTCTGAGAGACCTCTTGCAAAAAAGTTGAAAAGTGCAAGCATTTATAAGAATCTTGACCATTTAAGTAGTAAAGTTTACAGTATGTCTCAGAGTATATATCGGGAGCAATGATCGAAATTTTAGTGATGGTGTGAGGAATGCCAGCCGCTCAACTAACACAGAAAGTGGGATACTGCACGATTAGTTGAATGTCTTCGTTACTTCGAAAAAAAAAAAATTGCACAGCACAGCAAGAGAAATGCACTAAGCCACGGATAATTACAAACATCAATACATGTACTCTTACAATTTCGGTAATCATTTCCATAATATATACATGCCGTCCCAAAAAGATTAGTATTGACCTATTTCAGGGCTGTCAACAAACCAGGGTAAATGTATGAAAAGGTCACCAGCAAAATAACCGATTTTGCAATTCTTTTGTCGCTTTCTGGGGGTAGAATTTACTTTTTCCTGAGCTTTATAACAATTAACTGGTCATCTGAACTTTCTTTACAATGTGACACTTTCCAGGCGTTAATATTCAGGAATGAAAATTCTTCTCCTTCTTGGGGTTGATCAGCTTTCACAGATTTCTCATACCCTGCGATCATGGATTCTTTTTGTCCTGAGTGCCAAGACGGAGACAGCGTAGGAAAACAAAAGAAGCTTCAGTAGATTATTATCATAGACTTCACTCCCAATTTCACCGCATGAAATTCTACCCTTAATTTCACAGTGTGAAAATTTTCACTGATCATTCACGGCATGATTAGTTTCACACCAAGAGTGAAAACTGAATTTCATGGCATGAAAATTGAAATTCACAGAATGTGACCGTGACCTTTTTGCATGAAGGATCCAATTTATACAAGAGCAGCCGAGGAGTGAAAGATTACCTCTCGGATTACAATTCCTGCTAGTGATCAAATTTGGACCTCAACAAAGAGAGAGAGGTGATATTTCTCCTGAAATTCGTGTGGATTTTCAATTCCAAGAACCTGTCTTTCCTCAAAATTTCTAGGCTGCCGAATAACTTGGTGTCTGAATAATTCTTCAAGTTCTTTCTCCCTCGATGAGAATATAATCAAAATTTCGAAAGATGCTTCCTACAAGTTGTATGTTAAGTTTACAAGTAACTTTTGACATGTAGTTTGCACTTGTAATTAGTTATAACAAGTTGGACGTTTGTAAAGCTTTTCAACTTTTATTACGATGAGTAGCATGATCACGGTACCCATTTCTGTAACATACCTAAAAATTGTGAAATTGTGTTTATTGGGGTGAAAATCACTTATTTTGGCTTATTTCACACCCAGACTTACATATCTTTCTAATTGTTCGGAAAATATTGTTTGGTCCGTTAAAACTGAATTTTTGATTTACCCATGACCCCTTGCAGGCGTGGTCTTTCATACAGATAGTCAATTTTGAGGCAAATAAAAAGTAAAAACAGAAAGCTTTCACTAGATGGAGGATAGCATCCCCTCATTTAGTTCTATTGACACCCTAAACGCTGGCTTTCTGCTCCACCTTTTTGCTCCACTTTGCAATTTGAGGTCAGAGCAGATGTCTCTCTCAATTTCCTCAAAATTGCCCCTGAAAAGACATTGTGGACTTCCCAATAATATCCATAGAGGAAAGGTTACCAAGCCTTGTGAAGCACATGGAAATCATGGCTTCTTTGCGAAGTAGATTTGTGATGTTCACTGCACTCAAGACTAGGTTCAATGTGGCCCGGCATGTTAAAAAAAAACGTAGCGACTCAGTCAAAGGCTAATATTTTCGCGATCCTGAAAGCTACGATGACGAAACTGTGGAAATAGCTAGTGGAACTTGTGAGCATTCAGAAAATGCTTGGTTGGAACCCACTTACGCCTTGCTTGGTTGGAGCAGGAGCAACATTGAAAGAAGTGGTCTCGAAAAATATTATTGCGTAATTGCGGAACAGAAAAAGCGTAGCGACTGTTTTGAGGAGTGATTTCTCCATTCGTAGTGGATCCCTCAAACTAATTTTTCTGTATGTTAAAGCACAAGGTATGAGCATTTAGTTGAGATGGTTTTGAAGCCACAGATATCAATTGAAGACTTGTTTGAAACTATAACCTAGTGAGCGCCAGAATTCCAAAACACAGCGTTACAGTAAGGAAACTACGGAATTTTGAATCTTTTTAATGTGTTTTAATAAACTTGAACTGTTTTAATTTGGCTCATATGTAGTATTTACTGCGTGTTATCACTGGTTATTGTCCGTTAATCCACATAATTGTTCTCTCTTATGAAAAATGGTTTTGAAGACTTTCAATTTGAAAATTGTGTTACGCGTTACACTCAAAATTTTCCTATTTTTCTATCCTTTTCCTTTGTTTTCTCAAGAAAGGAAAGTCGCTTACCCTTTTTACACCCTGTATGCTAATCAACGAGGATAACTTTAGCATTCAGCAAAAATATAGCTTCATTGAAGACGTTAAACCGAATAAATCAGGAAATGTTTCTGAGTCACCCCCAAGTGGGTATGGTGATTGTGCTACACATCTACATATTATGTGTGGATATTAGTGTGATAAAGCTGTGACTAAAAATGATACCCGTGAAGTGATATGATATAATTTCACTGCATTAAAATGATATCACATCACTTCACGGTTGGAATTTTCCAATCAAATAGACTGTAATAATTTGGTTGGACCAATCGGGTTGCATATTATATTTTAGCTGACACCTGGTGTCAAATTTGGCGGGAAGAATTGCTTTGCAGTTTTATCAACAAAATGGCCACTTCAAGATTTGTGAATGTCTCCAATGAACATATTTCTCAGTTTCTCGAAGAAAATGAAAACAAGAACACGGCAAGAAAAACCTCTCAAGATGTATAGCGTTGTTCAAAACCTTTCTCAGGGAAAGGAAACGATATGCTTAACTTTCCCCTCTTTCTTGTATGTACTTACATTCATACACTATTATTAAATGCAACTTTCTTGTACTTCAACTTGGTGGCTTGATTTTTTTTAGGCATGTAATATGTAATAAACAAATTACTACGTGTTAAGAGCCTGATATTGTTTTTATTCACTCATTTTTAATAACACATCGCAAAATGGCTCGATGACTCGCTCGTTTCTGATATGGTATTAGAAACTTGTGAATAAAAATGATATCAGGCTCCTTAACATGTAATAATCTATATTTATTGAATCAAGCACATACCAAATTTTACAGGTGTGGGTCTACACCCGTAATTACCAGTTGAAGTCTTGTAAAAACGACTTGTAACAATGTTTATAGAATTCATTTTTGTGTGCATGTGTAAAAACAAGGATTCAACTTGTAAACTTCACAGGTAGGTATTTTTTACATGTCACCCGCCACAGGTCAGGTTTACAGGTCACTAGAACAATCCTATCCCTTTCCTAATGTAACCTTAGGCATAAATAGTAGTCTTCAGACCTAAGGTTTGCATTACTAGAGGGTTAGCGTTGTTTTATCATTCTTTCAACAGTGACCTGTACACCTGGCCTGTGACCTGTAAAAAATACCCGCTGTAAACTGCACATGTAGTTTAAAGCTTATTGAATTGACCCCAGAATGCCCTCTAGGACTCAACGAATCCTCTTATCCTACAGAAATGAAAATAAAACAAAAGACAAACCTAAAAGTGTACCTTAGTATCTGTTGCAGCCACCATCACCACTGCTAAAGCTGTCATTATTAAACTGTAAACCAAACAACATAAGAACACATTGACACTCTGAGCAATCATATTGCCTTTACTAACTGTCTAAAGCACTAGCCATAGCACGGAATTGAAGGCATCACGCAAAGGAGGTTGCTCAAAAAAAAAAAGCTTCTTTTTGTGGACTTTCACACCTTAGAATGGTCTTTCATTTAGAAGACACTGCATGGAATACTTAAATGTTTAATCCACCTTGTGATGGATTAAGCTTTCCTACATGTATACAGCTGTCGACAGCTGTATTCTCACTAATGGTTGATCTTCCACACTTCTTCAACTTGAAAGAGGTGTTCCAAAAAGATGTCCACTATCACCTTATCTTATGATAATTATGATCTTATCTGGCTCCAGTCAGCTCATGGATTAATTGGATTTAAGGACAAATTCTTCTCAAAGGCTCCTTAGAGGTTAACCTAATGCACTGTCTGCCTTTTCTGTCATGGAGTTACGCACATAAAGAATACAATGTTCTTTTTTCCAAGGTAGAGATTACATGTATATAACCAAATTGATTACATTGAAAGTAGTATAGGAGTTTTCAGATAATGTTCTCAAATAATGGAATTTCTGTGTTGGACTTTGTATGCTGAAATTCTGTGCTGGTTTTTTAGGTCTGGGTCATCATGTGACACAAATTTTGTCTGGATCATAAGCGAAGCCGATTTTATGATTTCCACATACATGTAGTTTAAAAAACTATATTGGAATTTACTTGGGGATTGCCTGCTGATAAGTCTGGACTTGTCCTATTGTGTTCAAGGTCATATGCTTCTCACCTGACAGTCACATGATCTTTTTTAACCCGTCGAAAACGTCACATTTAATTTCATAATTGTGAAACTTTTCAGTGAAAGGTGGTTGTATTTTGTGAAGTGCCAAGATGCCATACTCTTTGTAACAACTTGATCAATGCTACCAAAATGTTTGTGAAAACCTTGAAGCCACCAAGGAATATACATTTCAGTATTTGAAGCCGACTATTGAAATAATGTTCTGGGTTTTTCCAACAATTAGTCAGGGAGCATGTGTCATAAAATAAATTCCCATGGGATTTTTATGGTGAAAGCAAACCACCAACCAAGATGTGTTAAGGGGGCCCTAAGGAACACAAACAATGTTGTCGGCAATTTTTTAACCTGCACCGGCGGCCGCTATGTGGGGTCTATTTTTAGACCTAAATGGCTCAACATGGAATAAAGGCTCGAATATAAAATGGAGTGTAAATACAACTAACTACAATAAATTTCCACAAAAATACCAGAAATCTTTAATATAGTCTATCTAATACATATCCATAGACTTAAGTACTATGTGCCGATCACGTGATCCACACTGCACGAAAGCGAGGCTGGTCGTTTGTTGTCTTCAAATAAGCATCAAAGGCATCAATTTTGGTATCGAAAACTAATCAGAGAGTTAAATTTATCATAGAGAATATTATGTCATGTTTTAAAACTATATTCATATCAATAGCTCATTGAAATCACGAAAAACAATGATTTTGGTCAGCGGTCATTTTCATCATTGTAGAGATCCGCCATGTTGGATTTACAGACCATCTAGAGCGACATGTTTTGTGGTGTTTAAGAAGACATGGAAACGGATTCTGGTTCGAAAACAAACAAACCTGAAGCCCATGGGTTGGATTTACATTTATGTATAATTTGTCTAAGGAAAACTAACGAAAATCTAGTTGAAATGCCCGAAGCTCACTAAAAAGTTCGGGTATCGATCAAGGAATGGAGTAAATACGGCAATCTTCAGTACAAAGCAGCGTGAAATAAGTTGAGGTTTACTTCTGTCCAAGTGCTCGAAGATGGGCGGGCATCATGGGCATTATCAGTGTCCCTTCGCACTGCCATTGGGATATCAGGGAATGATAAGCTCTTGGTTAAACTCAACACATCAATTGCTCCAGACGATGCTCATTCGGTACATATAAAGTACCACAAAAACTGTTGGGCAATTCATGTATCGCACGTTTTACGAAAAGAAACATCCAATTCCTCATCTGAGAAGTTGGCTGGTGAGATTGCAGCACAAATATAATTCCTGACAATGACGGAGATGACTTTTAGGAGTGGAAAAGTGGCTACTATGTCTGAATTACAATATGCTTTTGAAAGCATACTAGAATCTAACAATGCGTAAAATCCAAGGGGCCGACGAAAGGCCTTGAAGCAGTTCCTACTCCGAGAGATACCAGAGATAGAGTTTCATGCACATAAACATGTCAATGAGTCTTAGCGAGTCAGTATCAAGATGACAAGAGATCAAGCAATTCAGATGGCTGAGGATCAGACCGCAAACATAGGCTCCGATATGAAAACTCTCTTTGAAGCCGCCGCAATAATTAAGAAATCTATCACCAAATGTAGGAAGTGAAAGTTTACAGGTTCACTGAAAAACCTGCCTGATGAAAACGTACCAGCAGAGCTTTTCAGTTTTTATACATGGATTATACAAGGCCCAAAACATGAGCTTTCTGCTGGAAAGAAATCTGAGGAAGTGTAAAACCGTGCAATGGCTCTATCCCAGACCACTGTATTGTTGTGTTTGACTGAGAGGCAAGTCAAAAACAAGAAGTCCGACGTTTTAAGATCCTCGTGGGAAATGCCGCCACAGTTAGCCGTTGGGATAGCTGTACACCAGGCCGTGAGAAGCAAGCAGCTCATAACCATGCTACATGGATTTGGACTGTCAGTGGACTACAACAGGATCCTGAGAGTAGAGTCCCAAATCGAAGCTAGCGTTCTACAGTGCATGGAGCTGAATCATGGTCTATATATACCCCCGATGTAGTTTTGGGTAGGCACGTCTTTTTTGCAGTCGATAATGTGGATTTTGCAGAGGCCACTCCTGATGGCAAGAATACCTTCCACGGCACAGCGATGGCAATTTACCAAAGGCAGGAACCAGGCGATGTAGCACAAGAGCTGACCTTGGATCCCGGAGATTAGTGTCGTCACTCAATGAGACAGCTTCCCGAGTCTATGACAACCTTGCTAGAATGCCCTGCGCCCTCCGGAAAGAAAGTTGGTTCCACCTTTCCCCAGTTTGGATTGTGCACCGAAGACCAACTTCCATTGTACATCAAGAAGCAAGATTTCACATGGCTTCTCAGACGCAGTTTGACCAGAACGATCAATAATGGAGAAGTTGAAGACGATCAGCCCCCTAGTACCAACATCCCAGTATGGTCTGGCTATAACTCCACTATGAATAGTCCCATGCCCTTGACTCGAGTTGGCATCCCTCCCCTGATTGTTGCACCAGCACACGAGTGGCAGACACGGCTTACCATTTTGATGCAAGCAATGAATATTAAGATGACGGTTGTAGGGCAGAACAGGAGGACTGTGATATCGTTTGACATGGGACTGAATCAACCGGTAAAGAAGTTGCAGATGACCCGTACAGATCCTGGGCATATAATACTTCGTCCTGGTGAGCTACACATCATGATAGCCAAACTTCGCACAAAATCGGTGCATTCGTTGAGAATAGAGGGCTGGACATGTGCTGGGTTGAGTCAGATCTCTATGGGCCTTCCACTGTGAAGAAGATTCTTGGTGGAAAACACATGAAGAGAGGAGAAGCAGCGCACACGGTTACATTACAAGCTCTATTCAGCCTCTACCAGGAAGCCTTCTTCGTGAGACACCCAGCTGTGTGCACGATTATCGAGAAGTCTGCTAACCAGTTAAGCGATGCGTTTGAAAAAGGCGACAGACAAGATATTAAAGCAAAGTATGAAGAACTGGCACGGAACCATCACTTGAACAGAGCTTGCTGCAAAGATGGAGCAATTTGATGCAGATCAGGAGGATAGTCCACTGTTCAAGTTCACCCGCGGGTACATGGCAATGGTTATGGAGATGATGACGTTTATCAAAGCCGTGCGGACTGGAGATTGGGATCTCCATTTAGAAGCCCTACAGTTGTTTGTGAGTACTTCTTTGCGCACGACTTGTTAAACTACACACGCATGATTTCTGTTTACTTGGCAGAGATGGAGATAGTAAAGGAGACTGATCCTGAAATCTACCAGGAGTTCCAGAATGGTAACTGGGTGGTGAACAAGAATGCGAGGGTAGCATTCTGTGCCATTGGCGCTTACCACGCGCTTGAACACGTTAACAGATCAATGAAAGTCTCAGGTGAATTGATTGGCATCACACTGAGCCCTACTGCATGCATGAGGTTTTTTGATTGCTCCTGAGTTCGCAAGACTTGCAGAACAAGTCAAACTGATGGCAGGTACTTCTTCCAAGACGCAGACTAGCCATCACAACCTCACCACTGCTGTCAGGTTACGTGAAGAAAGGAACGTCCAGCAGCTGACCGCCAGTATTCAACGCTTCACCAACCCGTTTACAGTAGAAGGCCCTGATCTGTTCAACCTAGTGACGAAAGTGAGCCTGCCCGAGAAAGTGAAGAAAGATCTCTGCGATCAAAGCGTCATTGGTAACAAGCTGTTTGAGACATTCGTTAAGGAACGGATACAGACAGCCGAGAAGAGCATCTGGGAGGGGGGTGAAGAATCGCAAGCTCCTAACGTGGAAGACCACTGGGAAAACAGTTAGGGTGGCTACAAAGGATAAGGTCATCGAGCTAAAGGAAGATCGATGTCTCGTGCGGTTGATGGTAATCTGCAAGTCCCGTCCTGAGATAGACATCAAAGAAGTAGTGGAAGTGTACGAGTTCTCGGTAGTTCCACGATCAATGTTTGCCGCTGATGGCAATATGCTGCACTGTTCCGCAAAGAGCGTCTTGATGAGTATTCTAGGGAAGCTGCCAAGTGATAGATCTGTTGAGTAGGCTGAACCCACTCACCAGTTGGCTAATGAGGGTGTGCAGATCAAGATTTCCATTGTAAATGGTATGGCCGAGGTACAAGCGCTGGAAAAACCGGATTGGATTAAGACCTGCTCAGAACTGGGCGAGCATTTCACTGTGACGATCTTCAACAAGTACCGAGATGCAGATGAAATTCGTCTTATTTTCGACACGTTTGTCACTCCCACTGAGATTTACCTTGCAACCTTTTTATTTATATTAGTTATAATTACTTACATTAATGGGCACGTTATTCTGATTTTAGGTATGATGTACATGTATGATGCAAATCTCGCCAGGGAGGCTTGCAACCTATCAGCTACAAGATTACTGACACCACTCAGATTTCCAAGATATACCATCAACGGTTATTCATCCAAAAACAATGATCCTCTTTCTAATGTACTACAAGAATAGATAAAGAGGTAAAGATACTAAAATTGATACACCAAATCTTATGCAGGTGCTGATGAAGATACTTTTGGCACATGTGAGCTCCAAGGATGAACTGACGCAATATCTTGCCAGCAAGACTCTAGAGAAGGGACGTGAGAATGGTTTGTACGTGGTGGTTGCATGGAGCAGTAAGTGTAGGGCCACACACAAGGATATGGCGTACCTCGATAGCAACCAAGAAGAGGCAGATACTAAAATCCTGCTCCACGCGTTAGATGCTACCTCATCATATCAAGATCTTCTCGCTGGACACCGACGTGTTTGTACTGGCCCTTAGATGTTACCCGGAGCTATGCACGGACACTTCATTCGTCAGTGGAAGAGGACAGCGTCACCAAAGTATCCAGCTTTGTCCAATTGTCCGCGCTTTAGGAGCAGCTAGAACGGCAGCACTACTTGGTTTTCATGCCTGGAGTGGAGCTGATGTTACTAGAAACTTTGCATTTGAAGGGAAGCTGGAATGCTGGAAAGCAGATCTCGGCTCTACCATCCTTCGCACAGCGGGCATGTTCTCAGTCAGTCATGGTATCCCTCGAAAACAAGTAAGATTGTCTGTTCAACTTCTAGTCTTGTGCACCCGTTGGTGGCTAAACAGTCCAATTCTAGAGTGGCACGCTTTGCCACAGGCGGGGCAGATGTAGGAGGCCTGCTGCGACAAAGCAGGGGCAGCTTCACGTTCCTTACGCCGTTGGCGTTTTCCCTCCGCTTTCTGATGCCGCTCTTTCTCAAATAGCACCACACTCTCCCGGACTGCAAGTCTCCACCTGGGTCTGTCACATGCCAGATCTTCCCAGGTCGTCAGACCAATGTGGCACACCTTAAGATTTGCTTTGAGACGCTTTCGCTGCACCCCTTGTGCTCTGGTGCCAGAACCCAACTCTCCGAAAGGATCTGCTTGGGGAGGCGCGAGTCCATCAGCCTGACAACATGACCAGTCCAACGCAGTTGATTTTCGATTATCATGGCCTCGATACTGGTGCATTGTGCTTCGTCAAGGACGCTGGAACTTGTCCGTCGATCCTGCCAGGTTACACCCAGGATGCGTCTCAGGCAGCGCTGATGGTACTTTTCCAGGACCTTAAGGTATCTCCTATAGGTCGTCCAGATCTCTGAGCCATAGAGGAGGGACGGAAGCACGACAGCCTTGTACACAAGGAGTTTGGTGTCTTTCCTCAGACTCCTCTTCGCAAACACTCTCTCACGAAGCCTCCAAAGGCACAGCTTGCAGCCTTAAGGCGATGAAGAGCCTCCGCCTCGATGTCAGCTTTTGTGGAGAGGACACTGCCAAGATAGGGGAAGGTCTGGACATTCTTTAGTGTGGACCTGCTAATACTCATGGGAGAGGGTGAGGCATCCTGGCCTGGGGCAGGTTGGAAGAGGACTTCTGTCTTCTTTACGTTCACAGAGAGGCCGAGGCTCTCATAGGCAAGCGTAAACGCATCCAGAATTGCCTGAAGTTGACACTATGAGGTGGCGCAGACGCAGTTGTCATCCGCATACTGGAGCTCAATCAGTGAGGTGGTGGAGGTCTTTGACCGTGCCTTCAGCCTTCGCAGATTAGAGAGTCATTAGAGTATTATAAATTAATGATTGATATAGTCATAAACTCTCAAGTCCGACACTAGAGATCAAGACGACTTTAATGCATTGCCTTCTTTCAGATTTCAGACAAATGGATGCCGGTGATGACGAGACTGCAGCCGGCACCCGACGCTGTTCTTTATCTTGTCAAGTGTGGCTGTGGGAAGGACAAATGCGGAAACAACAGATGCGGCTGTCGGAGGGCAGGTCTCACTTGCACAGATCTATGCAGCTGCAACAACAACGAGACAGAGGAAGCGTGTGACAATGTCGATATGATTGAGCATGATAGCTGTGATGATAAAACATCGGATGAGCAGGACAATGACAGCGAGGAAGACAAGGATGATCAAGGCTGCTGCTTAAGAAAATTTTAAAGGGGCCCTCAGAGCTAAATGCTGAGAACTTAGGAGCCCATCATATGAAGTGAAAGGTTTTGCTGTGAAAAATTAAGGCGCCCAGACCTATTCTTTGGAGCCCCAGGCTACCGGGCTCCTGTTAGGCAACAGCCTTGAGGATGATGAATGATTCTCGCTGATATCCATGTTCTATAGACCGCAATGCATTATGGGATCACTTGTGCTATTTATAAAAAACTGTTATCGTCACCAAAGGCCTGACTAGGTTTTGGGTAGTAATAATTATATATACCTGTAAACCTGCTATGGTTAACATATCGCATAGCTAAGGCCTGGTGTAAATGTCGAGTCAACATTGTGCCGAACCTAATTCCATTTGGTTTGACGATAGCGCGACTCTAGCGCAGGTGAGCTCAGCTTCACTTCCATTTCGTCTTACGTGAACAAAACATATTATCATGTAGTTCACTTGTTGTAGTCATATTTCTGAACAACTCCAGAAAAAGAAATATGCCTTTGATGCTTATTTGAAGACAACAAACGACCAGCCTCGCTTTCGTGCAGTGTTGATCATGTGATCGGCATTTAGTACTTAAGAGTATGGATATGTATTAGATAGACTATATTAAAGATTTCTGCTATATTTTGTGGAAATTTATTGTATCTAATAAGTAGTTTGTTGGAAAATAGTTTTGAAATAAAAATTGTGATGAAAAAACCGACGTTTCGACGCACCCTGCGTCATTTTCAAGGTGGGTTAGAAAAAAGTCAGAAATGAATAAATTTAAAGTTCGTACAATCCTCTAGGGAGATGTCCGTATTGTTCAGCCTAATTGAAAATTTTTTCCTTCAGCGAGTCTGATTGGATGTTTCGCGATGGTTTTATATCCTTAATATACAACATCTCATTTACCAAACAGTCAAATTTTGATACGCATCGCTTCACCACGGTGAAATTCTCCTCAAAGCCGTTTAGGCTGTTGTGACAGTTCTTGTAGTGCGTTCCAACTGCAGTAGTTTTGTGTTCCTCTACCCTCTGCTGTAAGTGTCTACATGTGTACCCCACATAACCTGCCTCGCACAGGTCACACTGAAAAAAGTAAACAACATTCTGTCTACTTACAAGTGGGTGTTTTTCTTCCTTCAAACCAAAGTTGGTGCCGAGTCAGCAGTCAGATGATGACAAAGTCGTTAGATTCTCTCTTCCATTCAAAAACCAATTTTTCTGTGAGAACGTCAAAAAACAACTAGGGCAATTAAATAGTAAGATTAAGGTTCAAGTAGAGCCAGTGTTTACAACCAGAAAACTCGGCACCAAAGTTGGTTTGAAGGAAGAAAAACACCCACTTGTAAGTAGACAGAATGTTGTTTACTTTTTTCAGTGTTACCTGTGCGAGGCATGTTATGTAGGGTACACATGTACATACTTATACCAGAGGGTAGGGGAACACAAAACTACTGCAGTTGGAACGCACTACCAGAACTGTCACAACAGCCTAAACGGCTTTGAGGAGAATTTCACCGTGGTGAAGCAACGCATATCAAAATTTGACTGTTTGGTAAATGAGATGTATATTAAGGATCTAAAACCATCGCTAAACAACCAATCAGACTCGCTGAAGGCATAAATTTTCAATTAGGCTGAACAATACGGACATCTCCCAAGAGGACTGTACGAACTTTAAATTTATTCATTTCTGACTTTTTTCTAACCCACCCTGAAAATGACGCAGGATGCGTCGAAACGTCGGTTTTTCATCACAATTTTATTTTAAAATTTCTTGTAGTTAATTGTATTTACACTCCATTTTATATTCGAGCCTCTATTCCATGTTGAGCCATATAGGTCTAAAAATAGACCCCCATAGCGGCCGCCAGTACAGGTTACAAAATTGCCGACAACATTGTTTGTGTTCCTTAGGATCCCCTTAACACATCTAGGTTGGTGGTTTGCTTTCACCATAAAAATCCCACGGGATTACATATGCAACCTGACTAAATCTCAACACCAAAACTTGGAGGATACTGAAACCAAGCTTGATGTCACTCAAGAGACGATTCATTGGCAGAAGTTATGGAAGTACTATGAGTATTTCAATGTTGGCTTGAATGGAAGCTACTGATTCTCCTGAGGGTAACTGTTATTTCACACAACAACCCACAAGGTGTCAAAGCAGCTTACACAGAATTCTCGCTCATTATTTCAAATACTATGTCATTATTTCAAAAGCAATATATGCTCCTTGGCTTGTCAGAAAAAAAAAAGTCATCTACTTTGTTTTCTGATTAATTCCTTTACCGATAAGCTGTAATAAAACAAAAGGGTAATTTAAGCAACAACTGAAACGGAAAATTACTCAATGCAGATCTCTACTGAAATAATTTGCTGCGACAGTAATAATTATGTTCACTGTTGACAGCAATGGTTGGCGTTTCAAACACAGATAAACATCTTTTCCTTCGTTTCAAACACCTTGGGTTTCAAGCAGTTTCCAACACATTTCAAACAGTTTCAAACAGTTTCAAACGCATTTCAAATGTGTTTCAAATACAAACGCACTACAAACGCTTTTTAGTTGAGCATCCTTTTCATCTGGATGGTTACATTCGAAAACACCTTTGTACTTCTTATCAGATTTACAAAATGTTTTTTCAATTACAAAGTGCCTTACAGTGGGGTCTTATGACAGTTATATATTATAAGGTATTAATTAATTGTTACCTTAACTGCACTTTTATCGGCAGATCCTAAAATATAAAATGTAAAAAACAAGCTCAGGAGGAAAGGAAATAAACAGGAGCAATTAAGATTTTAAATTGTATTTATACCAAAGCACTCACCTGCCTTAAGACGATTGATTCAACCAGTGTCTGAAGAATTGTGGAGATGTAATGGATTGCACAAAATACTGGCACTGGCTATGATAAAAGGAGCAGATTTAACAAGCAGAAAAGTTAGTTTATCTTCTGAATGGAGGCATGTGAACCCCACAACACAGCACTGTTTGGATTTCAGGTCAATTAATTGTTGCATTCAGGAGAATGTACACATTGTCTCTGCAATGAAAGCACATCAGTATACTGTCACTCTGCATATCCAGTAAATAGAATAGAGAAAATGAAGCGGTTGTTCTTTGTTATTTAATAAATGGAACATTATTGTATTTGGGTTAGTTTTGTGGAGCATTAAATATAAGATCCGTTAAGAAACCTTTATGTAAATTGCATGATAAACAAAAGCCTAGACACGAAGAGAAAAATTGCTAGACTCATTTTACTAGACTCATTTTATTTATTTATTTTACAACACTTAAATAAATAATACTTAAACTAAGTATAGCACCAAGAACATGCATATGAATTACAAATAATAATTAGAGTAAATTATTACATCAACAAAGTCAATTTACCATTTATTTTCTTAATTCTTTTGTTCTTGGTGCATAGTTTCATACTTAATATTAACTTAGCGATAACACTACTTATATTCAGAAGTACCTCACTCCTTCTTTTGCTTCATAAGTAGGTTTTTCCAAGAATTATTGAGTAATAGACCAATTTCGAGTATATTAAATTCAATCCTAAACAAAAGGCATCATCTCGAGGCTCTGAGGAATAAACAGAAGGATCTAATGAGTTTATTCCCCAGAGCCTAGAGATGGTGCCTTTTGTTTAGAACCGAATTTTAATATATCAAAAGTAGGGTATTGAGTAAGGGGCATTCTCATATCAGGATACCCATCAAAACATCTTTCAACGTTAATTGGACTCATTTTTTTTTTTTCAAGCCAAAGAACAGTTAAAAAAGAGATGATTGATAGTTTCTGATTCATGTTTACAAAAAGAGTACAGTGTTATAAGGTGAAAAAAGTTTTCAATAGGATTTATATCAGGGCTTCAGGGAGGTATTCTTAATTGTGTAGCTCTTTTGCGATGCAACACTCTGTTAACTAAAGACAAATTTTGATTTGGCGCATTGTCTTGAAGAATAAGCATGATCCATTTTTCCCCGCTCTTACAACATAGAGTCAAACTTTTCATCTACAAAAATTGCAAACGTCTCACTGTTCAAGTCTTCATATGGTTGACATTCAATGACGCCTTTCCCTACTTATGCTACCATCAATCGCACAACGCGTCCCCACTACCCTCTTTGCTT
The DNA here is from genome assembly GCF_036669935.1 of Montipora foliosa. NCBI lineage: Eukaryota > Metazoa > Cnidaria > Anthozoa > Scleractinia > Acroporidae > Montipora > Montipora foliosa. Next base: position 18,551,929 of record NC_090873.1, on the reverse strand, counting down.
CCTTTTGAAGTACAGCCCTGCTTCAGCCCTTCCCTGTGTTTTCTCCACACACGCCCACTTGGTGCTCTGGTTTGATCGAATGGATTCTTTTATGATAATAGCTAACGCCATCTAGGTAAAACGCGACTGAATTTGTCCACACGTCTAATGGCTATCTCTTTTTATCTCTTTTTGCAAATTGCAGACAGTCCGTGCTTGTCTTTTTCAGACATCAATCCTTTTTTTCTTGCCTGCAGATACTGTAACCCAATTTTGAAGGAATTGCCTAACAGTTCTGTTAGTCACTTCTAAACAATTGATTCTGTCCCTCTGCATAAGCCTATTGATGGAAAAATGGCCTCTCCTTCTCAACTGCATAAACTTCGTGTGATAAGTCGTTGTTGCCGAATACCCAGCTACTTAGACGTCCTCCAGTGTGTTTCTTTTGTGCACTTTTTTTTCCTTAAAAGGCGTTTTTCTAATCCTATAAACCGATGATTTCGCAACATTGCACTTTTTCGACGATCTCTTGCGTTGGAATATCCTTGTCGTGCTAAAAAGGCAATATATGCCCGTTTTTCAGGCGCAATAGTGCTTGAAAACCATAATGGTATCTTGCTGCTCATGATTAGCACGCTCCCTCATTGTTGAGTCATAAATAATTCCAGTCCATACATGATGCCGTAATTGCAAAGGACAATAGCGCAAATTAGCCGCACAGTAGGACGTCACATTCATCATAGAAACAGTACTAGTGGCACTAGTACATTTTCAATTATTGACATACAATGTTATTATGTTGTTTTGATGTCATTTTTTTAAAGGAAGATGTACAAGTAATAAGCCCCAAATAAGTCCCAGACTTCAGCGGTAGCGGTAAGCGAGACGGCTGCGTATTTTCAGCTCTGCTGTCATTCAGACTTCTTACTGTTTATTTTACATCTTTTTATGTCGCTAATCGTGTTTTTTGAGTGTGTGTGTGTTTGTCAATATGGGCACGTTGAGGAGAGTCGAAAAATGGATCGTCTGTTAGCGAAGATCAAGATTTTGAAACTTATGTTCGGGAGTGTCTTGGTTCTATGCTCCGTGATATGGAATCTATCAAGTCCAACCAAGCTGTCTTCCAACAAGACTTGGCTGAAATGAAGCGAACTTGAACTTTACACCACAGCAGAGTCGCTGAATTTAGGGCCGACTATGGAGCTAACTCAAGGCCTATTATCGCCAAGTTCCTTATCGGCCCGAGCGCCTACAAGTGATCCAGAAGAAGACAATGTTAAAGAATGCATTACAGTGTCTGACGATTTAATCTTGGAAGATAGACAAACAAAAAAAAACAGCTGAAGGATGTCATGCAACAGGCTTACGAAGACGGGAAGAAACTGCGTTTCCACCATGGTAAATTATTATTGACAGGGTTTTATATACAATGACTCTTACCTATATATATATATATATATATATATATATATATATATATATATTATATTGTGACCTGTCCAGTTTCTTATGTATGCATTTGCAATTGTTCTGCGACTTGCTTGCTGCGTTCATGGGCCCCATTGGAGTATTCTGCTTTTTTTTTTTTTATTTTTTTTATTTATTTAAGTTTTTTACGGCATTGTTTAAGGGCCCTGCTTTGGGACCTTGTTGTGGCTCCCATTATGATCATTCAGACGTTTAGAGGCCTTCTGCGGGAAATTCGTTACGTTTGGCTTGTCGCGTACTTTTGACACTTGCTTTTATTTTAACTATTGTAATTAAAACCTCTTTGTATTTTCTAATTAAGTTGCCTATATAAGCTTTACTTCCATACACGCAGCCATTGTAAATAGTTTTTAGTTTTTAGATTTTAACTTTCATCTGAAGAAGGCTGAATAGCCGAGACCGAAGACGTTGTGAAACCAAGTCATACCAGTTAGAGTTTACCCCACTATTTTCCCTCATAATATATATATGATATAATAATAGTATATATGCTATATATATGATATATATATATATATAGTATATGGTATATATATATACATATATAAACTGTCAGACAGGTACTGTTTCGGCCTTCTGGGTCGCATCATGCAGTTGCGGATGGTTTTGGGATGGAGGTTAAGCGATACAGCCACCCCAAATGTCCCACACCATGTGGTACATCTAAGCCATGCCAGAGTGCTCAAACTACAGCGGGCTGGTGAGCAAGTACGCGCAATTGCTAGCGTCAATGGCCTCATCCCAGATATAGTTCGTGCGAATTTGGACATGGAGAAGCAAAAGGCTTTGTAATGCCAAGAGCTATATATCTATATGTGTGTGTGTGTGTGTGTGTGTGTGTATCTTATGGTTCCGTATTATTGATCTTATAGAATGAATCGAATTATTAATGGAGGTCTGATCTTAATTTGCAATCCTTTAATGATCAGTAGTGGTGATTTTCATGTTTCACAATGAGATGAGTTAAATGAACGTCTTCCTTTGTTAAACCACACTTATCTGCATTTCCCTTTAAATATAGAAATCTAAATCAGCAGCACTTCACTGAATTATGTAACTTTCCTAGATCACACTCCTTTTGTTTTTGACTTCATTGGATGCTTGGAAACTTGGATCACTCCTCAAATCCCCCCTGATCTGGATTGCCTTTAAAATTGCCTGGCTACACTTTTTGTCAATGGCAATCACACTTTCTGCATGCTGGTGGTGGGAGTAGGGCTATACAGCAATCTGATCATCACTTTCGATTTTAGGGATGACTTAAAATGGATGTGATTGAAAAATATGTGGATTGAAACCCTAGAATTATTTATTGGCATTGTATACAAACCAACGGCTTGAAGGGAAGCTTTAAAAATAAAAATTTAGTTAAAAGCAAAGAAGAGACGCTTGATCATGGGTGACTTTAATATTAACACACTCAAGCAAAGTACCTTATCTAAAAATATTTTAAGAACCAGTCCACGTAGACGTTCAAGTAATTTTGGAATGGCGCGCAGATAGGATAGGCACCCCTACCTCAAACTTTGCATGCTGAAAAGGTTGATTCATGCGCTAAGTGATCAAATGGCCATCAATTAGTCTCCATAATGATATGTCCCGGGCGGCCAGCTAATTAAGGTGGGGTTTAGCCCCTGGGGACCCATTGTTGTTAAGGATGAAAAATTTGAGCATGAAAATGGCTAACTTATTATGTCTCTTGCCAACACACA
>NC_090873.1:18520003-18542697 GCF_036669935.1 Montipora foliosa | reverse complement strand
CTGGATTCCAAACGAAGGATGCTATTTAGCTGAAAAGTTGTTAAACGAGAATAATACCTAATGCCTGATGAAGATAAAAAACCTTTTCCCTTTGGTGTTCTTTTAGTTTGGATTTTCAGAATTTGATGGACGTCAAGTGAAAACGTTTTCTATTGAAAATCAGAACTTTCCATGTCCCCGGACTTTCCTAGTTGGCTCACGCGCTAAACCCCTAACCATGTTCGCCGTTTACCAAGCACCACTGCCCTCACCTTGCAAAACTTAACTTCATTTCTGCATTGAGCCCTGTTTTTCTCTTATACTCTTGAACTCACCCATAATTTATTTAGGAAGTAATTTACGGGTTAGGGAATGTTTATTTAGGCAGCGCACAAGTTATTGCTGTGGAACACTGGGAGTAAGTATTTTACTCTTTATTTTCCAGTTTATTGAGAAGGTTAAATTAAGGGACATTCATGGCCAAAATGTGTGGATGAATCCCAATCTCATTTAAACTTTCATTGCAATTAGACAACAACTGATGATGGGCTTTGCTGTAATTAAAAGATTGCTCCTTCATACACTATTATACCTCGGGCCGGGGAGTAAAATCAGAGCCAGTGTTATGTGGACAGCAGCTTAGATAATGATAACCTTGATAACTCTGAAGATCTCGGCAGTCTCAGTGTATTCCATGACTCAGACACAGTGACTGGTATTAGACTACATGGAAGAGTAAACAAAGGTAAAGTGACAAAGTCAAAGTAGAAGTCTCTGAAGAAGAAAACATTAGCAGCGACACAGTGGAGATAGTCTTGTCGCAAAGAAGAAAAAGAGACTGATGATCCTGATGGTTCTCAACCGATTCTGGAAGGAGCTATCAAGGGCTTAGAGCACCTATTTAACAGCATTGTGGGACGAGACGTGCCTAAGAAAAAGATTTGTAAGCAGGTGCCATGGAACATTCGGACTCATGCCCACATTTGTCGTAGACACTACATCTCTAGAAGCAGTGAACTATGGAGACGATAATTGTAGCTGGACAGGACACGCCACACAAAAGCAAGACAAAAGTACCATGTTGAAATTGATGATGACACTGGTATGTTAATAGAAGAGTTTCAGACGAGTGAAACCCAGGAGTTAGAAGACAACATCTTCACCCTATGTTGCAAGTATTTTCGACACGCACACACACCCCAGTTCAAAAAAGTGATCGCCACAGTGCAGGATTGCAGAGGCAACGTATTGCCGTTAGTTATTTTGAGGAAAGCGTAGAAGTGCCAGTGAAACTAGCAAAACATGGGAATGCAAAAAAGAAAAATTCCTCCCTTACATGCGCACATCACGTTTGTTCTAGACAAGCTGAAAAAAAAATGCCCCACAACAACTTGCCAAAAGGCTGTAGAGGAATGCTTTCAAGAGGACGGAGGGACCTGTGGTATTAAAGCAGTGGCAGACCTTCCCAGAAATCGTAAGCAAGCATACAACCTCCATTGAGATGGGCAAAGAACGTCAAAATCATGGTGGCAAGCAATCCCAGCGTCATCATTTTTATGATGTATTAGAACTCTTGAATCAGGGAACATTTGTTTGAGATTTCACATTTCAACGCTCAGCATCAAAGAGTCACACCAATCTCGATTGTTTCAGGCAACAGATTGCCACATCACCCAACCTCCCTGCATGTGTTCATCCCAAAAGTGCTCTTCGTACTTGGAGCTGATGCCACCTTTAATTCTGGCAACTTTTTTGTCACCCTCACCTTTTAAGCACAAGATGTTTGTAAACAAACAATCTGAGAAAACCATCCATAATCCACATAACCAAGGAGTTTGAAGACTATCATTATTTGGCAAGTCTTCTCAAGACCCATTGCAAAAACTTTGAAACCTTGACAGCTTTTGGAACGGATGGGGAAATTGACTTGGCTAATGCGTTTGTATGCAAACTCCCAGATGCTATCCACCTTAGGTGCAAGATTCACCTATCTGAGAATATAGAGAGGAAGTTGGTCAAATTATCGTTTGGCAAAGATGGTCAGCAGAACATACTTGGTTCAATATTTGGCGGGCGTAAGGGTAAGTCAAGAACAAAAGTGCTGGTAGATGCTAATTCAGCAAAAGAATTTGACGAGATGCTTGCAACATTGGAAACAGAGTGGCGTATGCTGGAAACCACTGAAAATTCTGGTGAATCTCAGTTCTTTTCATGGTTCAAACGTCACATTGCAATGGTGATAAGAGACAGTACGATCGCTCCTGTCTGTAAAGAAGCAGGTCTGGGGTGCCCTCCTGAGTTTTAAAACTCAGTAAACGCCAGAATGTTGGAACAGCATGGTTAATGAAAATGCTGGGAAGAAGAAAGAGTGGTCAGATTTCTGCATTTCTCTAGAATCAGCTGTGCAAACCCAGGATGAGGAGTTATTCAAGGCAGTTCATGACATTGGAGAGTTGTGGTTGAGTCCTGATTTTAAGCACCTGCAAATAGATGCAGACAAGAGCTGTCATACAGAGCCTGAGGTAACGGACTGTCAAACCTATTGCCTTTCCGTAAGCTATCAGGACTGTGCGATCTCAACGCTGTCTCACACCAACCTCCAGTGAATGTGGTCTTTGGCGTCAACAATCTTAGAAGAAAAAAATGGCGTGTTGTCACTGCCTGGGACAAGAGTGGAACGCAGTATATAATGGTGAAGGTGCACCTCCCTGACAAGTCATTGTACAAAACCTGAGGCTCTAAAGTGTTTGTGTCCGAAGTTTAAGTCTGCAGTTGCAGAGAAGGAACTGTGTCTTGTGTCTGACAGCAGTGCACTGGACATGGCTGGTAACCGCATTTCAAGTGATGATGCAAATGCGAATAACTGGAACGGTGACATTTAGCTGAGTCATTTGAACTAAACCGTTATCCTCGGCAATGTTTGGCCATGCACACCTTCATTTACGTTGAACTCGTTCGTTTTATTAAGCCTTAAAAGGATTGAAACGTCGGCACATGAAATTTAAACCTTTAACATGCTTGTGGATGAACTCGTTATGTTAATTTAAGGAGACACCTGTTCAATTTTCAAAACGTCTGTATGTGGCTGTATGCAGTTGGGGAATGTGTTTTGTTGGATTGTCATCGTAGATACTAAAACTCTGAACATTACCCGACACCCTTCCAAATCGATGCACAATAAGACAAGCATTTCTTATTTCGTTTCTCTGCTAAAAAGCATGCAACTTCATTTGCCATGGGTTTTAAACGTCGAATATTTATAAGAATTTCCATTGTAGTTGGATCTTTACCAGAAATAAAAGAATGAGCTCAGTAAAACCATGACAGAAATCAAAACATCACGCGCTGTCTGTAGTTTTATGGGATCAGTAAAAATTACATTCCCTCCCAGACATAAGAAACAGACACGTTTGGCACAACAGAGTCTGGCTATAATGGCGTAGCCAAAAATCATTTTCTTCGTGAATAGTTTTTATTTGCTTGCCCAAAAGACTTAGAAGTAATAAAAACTCACAAACTCTATTGGAAAAAGATTAAGTTACGGTGAAATTGCAACATAATGAGTTGTGTAGTATTATTTACCTGGTGTTGAAATAGCCTACCGTACGTTTAGATGAAAAGTTAGTTCATCATCCAGCAAAGAACAGACAAAAATACGATTTAGCTGACATCATGCAGATATCGATTTGACTCTGAGAGACCTCTTGCAAAAAAGTTTGAAAAGTGCAAGCATTTATAAGAATCTTGACCATTTAAGTAGTAAAGTTTACAGTATGTCTCAGAGTATATATCGGGGAGCAATGATCGAAATTTTAGTGATGGTGTGAGGAATGCCAGCCGCTCAACTAACACAGAAAGTGGGATACTGCACGATTAGTTGAATGTCTTCGTTACTTTCGAAAAAAAAAAATTGCACAGCACAGCAAGAGAAATGCACTAAGCCACGGATAATTACAAACATCAATACATGTACTCTTACAATTTCGGTAATCATTTCCATAATATATACATGCCGTCCCAAAAAGATTAGTATTGACCTATTTCAGGGCTGTCACAAACCAGGGTAAATGTATGAAAAGGTCACCAGCAAAATAACCGATTTTGCAATTCTTTTGTCGCTTCTGGGGGTAGAATTTACTTTTTCCTGAGCTTTATAACAATTAACTGGTCATCTGAACTTTCTTTACAATGTGACACTTTCCAGGCGTTAATATTCAGGAATGAAAATTCTTCTCCTTCTTGGGGTTGATCAGCTTTCACAGATTTCTCATACCCTGCGATCATGGATTCTTTTTGTCCGGAGTGCCAAGACGGAAGGACAGCGTAGGAAAACAAAAGAAGCTTCAGTAGATTATTATCATAGACTTCACTCCCAATTTCACCGCATGAATTCTACCCTTAATTTCACAGTGTGAAATTTTCACTGATCATTCACGGCATGATTAGTTTCACACCAAGAGTGAAAACTGAATTTCATGGCATGAAAATTGAAATTCACAGAATGTGACCGTGACCTTTTTGCATGAAGGATCCAATTTATACAAGAGCAGCCGAGGAGTGAAAGATTACCTCTCGGATTACAATTCCTGCTAGTGATCAAATTTGGACCTCAACAAAGAGAGAGAGGTGATATTTCTCCTGAAATTCGTGTGGATTTTCAATTCCAAGAACCTGTCTTTCCTCAAAATTTCTAGGCTGCCGAATAACTTGGTGTCTGAATAATTCTTCAAGTTCTTTCTCCCTCGATGAGAATATAATCAAAATTTCGAAAGATGCTTCCTACAAGTTGTATGTTAAGTTTACAAGTAACTTTTGACATGTAGTTTGCACTTGTATTAGTTATAACAAGTTGGACGTTTGTAAAGCTTTTCAACTTTTATTACGATGAGTAGCATGATCACGGTACCCATTTCTGTAACATACCTAAAAATTGTGAAATTGTGTTTATTGGGGTGAAAATCACTTATTTTGGCTTATTTCACACCCAGACTTACATATCTTTCTAATTGTTCGGAAAATATTGTTTGGTCCGTTAAAACTGAATTTTTGATTTACCCATGACCCCTTGCAGGCGTGGTCTTTCATACAGATAGTCAATTTTGAGGCAAATAAAAAGTAAAAACAGAAAGCTTTCACTAGATGGAGTGATAGCATCCCCTCATTTAGTTCTATTGACACCCTAAACGCTGGCTTTCTTGCTCCACCTTTTTGCTCCACTTTGCAATTTGAGGTCAGAGCAGATGTCTCTCTCAATTTCCTCAAAATTGCCCCTGAAAAGAACATTGTGGACTTCCCAATAATATCCATAGAGGAAAGGTTACCAAGCCTTGTGAAGCACATGGAAATCATGGCTTCTTTGCGAAGTAGATTTGTGATGTTCACTGCACTCAAGACTAGGTTCAATGTGGCCCGGCATGTTAAAAAAAAAACGTAGCGACTCAGTCAAAGGCTAATATTTTCGCGATCCTGAAAGCTACGATGACGAAACTGTGGAAATAGCTAGTGGAACTTGTGAGCATTCAGAAAATGCTTGGTTGGAACCCACTTACGCCTTGCTTGGTTGGAGCAGGAGCAACATTGAAAGAAGTGGTCTCGAAAAATATTATTGCGTAATTGCGGAACAGAAAAGCGTAGCGACTGTTTTGAGGAGTGATTTCTCCATTCGTAGTGGATCCCTCAAACTAATTTTTCTGTATGTTAAAGCACAAGGTATGAGCATTTAGTTGAGATGGTTTTGAAGCCACAGATATCAATTGAAGACTTGTTTGAAACTATAACCTAGTGAGCGCCAGAATTCCAAAACACAGCGTTACAGTAAGGAAACTACGGAATTTTGAATCTTTTTTAATGTGTTTTAATAAACTTGAACTGTTTTAATTTGGCTCATATGTAGTATTTACTGCGTGTTATCACTGGTTATTGTCCGTTAATCCACATAATTGTTCTCTCTTATGAAAAATGGTTTTGAAGACTTTCAATTTGAAAATTGTGTTACGCGTTACACTCAAAATTTTCCTATTTTTCTATCCTTTTCCTTTGTTTTCTCAAGAAAGGAAAGTCGCTTACCCTTTTACACCCTGTATGCTAATCAACGAGGATAACTTTAGCATTCAGCAAAAATATAGCTTCATTGAAGACGTTAAACCGAATAAATCAGGAAATGTTTCTGAGTCACCCCCAAGTGGGTATGGTGATTGTGCTACACATCTACATATTATGTGTGGATATTAGTGTGATAAAGCTGTGACTAAAAATGATACCCGTGAAGTGATATGATATAATTCACTGCATTAAAATGATATCACATCACTTCACGGTTGGAATTTTCCAATCAAATAGACTGTAATAATTTGGTTGGACCAATCGGGTTGCATATTATATTTTAGCTGACACCTGGTGTCAAATTTGGCGGGAAGAATTGCTTTGCAGTTTTATCAACAAAATGGCCACTTCAAGATTTGTGAATGTCTCCAATGAACATATTTCTCAGTTTCTCGAAGAAAATGAAAACAAGAAACACGGCAAGAAAAACCTCTCAAGATGTATAGCGTTGTTCAAAACCTTTCTCAGGGAAAGGAAACGATATGCTTAACTTTCCCCTCTTTCTTGTATGTACTTACATTCATACACTATATTAAATGCAACTTTCTTGTACTTCAACTTGGTGGTTGGATTTTTTTTAGGCATGTACTATGTAATCAACAAATTACTACGTGTTAAGAGCCTGATATTGTTTGTTATTCACTCATTTTTAATAACACATCGCAAAATGGCTCGATGACTCGCTCGTTTCTGATATGGTATTAGAAACTTGTGAATAAAAATGATATCAGGCTCCTTAACATGTAATAATCTATATTTATTGAATCAAGCACATACCAAATTTTACAGGTGTGGGTCTACACCCGTAATTACCAGTTGAAGTCTTGTAAAAACGACTTGTAACAATGTTTATAGAATTCATTTTTGTGTGCATGTGTAAAAACAAGGATTCAACTTGTAAACTTCACAGGTAGGTATTTTTACATGTCACCCGCCACAGGTCAGGTTTACAGGTCACTAGAACAATCCTATCCCTTTCCTAATGTAACCTTAGGCATAAATAGTAGTCTTCAGACCTAAGGTTTGCATTACTAGAGGGTTAGCGTTGTTTTATCATTCTTTCAACAGTGACCTGTACACCTGGCCTGTGACCTGTAAAAAATACCCGCTGTAAACTGCACATGTAGTTAAAGCTTATTGAATTGACCCCAGAATGCCCTCTAGGACTCAACGAATCCTCTTATCCTACAGAAATGAAAATAAAACAAAAGACAAACCTAAAAGTGTACCTTAGTATCTGTTGCAGCCACCATCACCACTGCTAAAGCTGTCATTATTAAACTGTAAACCAAACAACATAAGAACACATTGACACTCTGAGCAATCATATTGCCTTTACTAACTGTCTAAAGCACTAGCCATAGCACGGAATTGAAGGCATCACGCAAAGGAGGTTGCTCAAAAAAAAAAAGCTTCTTTTTGTGGACTTTCACACCTTAGAATGGTCTTTCATTTAGAAGACACTGCATGGAATACTTAAATGTTTAATCCACCTTGTGATGGATTAAGCTTTCCTACATGTATACAGCTGTCGACAGCTGTATTCTCACTAATGGTTGATCTTCCACACTTCTTCAACTTGAAAGAGGTGTTCCAAAAAGATGTCCACTATCACCTTATCTTATGATAATTATGATCTTATCTGGCTCCAGTCAGCTCATGGATTAATTGGATTTAAGGACAAATTCTTCTCAAAGGCTCCTTAGAGGTTAACCTAATGCACTGTCTGCCTTTTCTGTCATGGAGTTACGCACATAAAGAATACAATGTTCTTTTTTCCAAGGTAGACATTACATGTATATAACCAAATTGATTACATTGAAAGTAGTATAGGAGTTTTCAGATAATGTTCTCAAATAATGGAATTTCTGTGTTGGACTTTGTATGCTGAAATTCTGTGCTGGTTTTTCAGGTCTGGGTCATCATGTGACACAAATTTTGTCTGGATCATAAGCGAAGCCGATTTTATGATTTCCACATACATGTAGTTTAAAAAACTATATTGGAATTTACTTGGGGATTGCCTGCTGATAAGTCTGGACTTGTCCTATTGTGTTCAAGGTCATATGCTTCTCACCTGACAGTCACATGATCTTTTTTAACCCGTCGAAAACGTCACATTTAATTTCATAATTGTGAAACTTTTCAGTGAAAGGTGGTTGTATTTTGTGAAGTGCCAAGATGCCATACTCTTTGTAACAACTTGATCAATGCTACCAAAATGTTTGTGAAAACCTTGAAGCCACCAAGAATATACATTTCAGTATTTGAAGCCGACTATTGAAATAATGTTCTGGGTTTTTCCAACAATTAGTCAGGGAGCATGTGTCATAAAATAAATTCCCATGGGATTTTTATGGTGAAAGCAAACCACCAACCAAGATGTGTTAAGGGGGCCCTAAGGAACACAAACAATGTTGTCGGCAATTTTTTAACCTGCACCGGCGGCCGCTATGTGGGGTCTATTTTTAGACCTAAATGGCTCAACATGGAATAAAGGCTCGAATATAAAATGGAGTGTAAATACAACTAACTACAATAAATTTCCACAAAAATACCAGAAATCTTTAATATAGTCTATCTAATACATATCCATAGACTTAAGTACTATGTGCCGATCACGTGATCCACACTGCACGAAAGCGAGGCTGGTCGTTTGTTGTCTTCAAATAAGCATCAAAGGCATCAATTTTGGTATCGAAAACTAATCAGAGAGTTAAATTATCATAGAGAATATTATGTCATGTTTTAAAACTATATTCATATCAATAGCTCATTGAAATCACGAAAAACAATGATTTTGGTCAGCGGTCATTTTCATCATTGTAGAGATCCGCCATGTTGGATTTACAGACCATCTAGAGCGACATGTTTTGTGGTGTTTAAGAAGACATGGAAACGGATTCTGGTTCGAAAACAAACAAACCTGAAGCCCATGGGTTGGATTTACATTTATGTATAATTTGTCTAAGGAAAACTAACGAAAATCTAGTTGAAATGCCCGAAGCTCACTAAAAAGTTCGGGTATCGATCAAGGAATGGAGTAAATACGGCAATCTTCAGTACAAAGCAGCGTGAAATAAGTTGAGGTTTACTTCTGTCCAAGTGCTCGAAGATGGGCGGGCATCATGGGCATTATCAGTGTCCCTTCGCACTGCCATTGGGATATCAGGGAATGATAAGCTCTTGGTTAAACTCAACACATCAATTGCTCCAGACGATGCTCATTCGGTACATATAAAGTACCACAAAAACTGTTGGGCAATTCATGTATCGCACGTTTTACGAAAAGAAACATCCAATTCCTCATCTGAGAAGTTGGCTGGTGAGATTGCAGCACAAATATAATTCCTGACAATGACGGAGATGACTTTTAGGAGTGGAAAAGTGGCTACTATGTCTGAATTACAATATGCTTTTGAAAGCATACTAGAATCTAACAATGCGTAAAATCCAAGGGGCCGACGAAAGGCCTTGAAGCAGTTCCTACTCCGAGAGATACCAGAGATAGAGTTTCATGCACATAAACATGTCAATGAGTCTTAGCGAGTCAGTATCAAGATGACAAGAGATCAAGCAATTCAGATGGCTGAGGATCAGACCGCAAACATAGGCTCCGATATGAAAACTCTCTTTGAAGCCGCCGCAATAATTAAGAAATCTATCACCAAATGTAGGAAGTGAAAGTTTACAGGTTCACTGAAAAACCTGCCTGATGAAAACGTACCAGCAGAGCTTTTCAGTTTTTATACATGGATTATACAAGGCCCAAAACATGAGCTTTCTGCTGGAAAGAAATCTGAGGAAGTGTAAAACCGTGCAATGGCTCTATCCCAGACCACTGTATTGTTGTGTTTGACTGAGAGGCAAGTCAAAAACAAGAAGTCCGACGTTTTAAGATCCTCGTGGGAAATGCCGCCACAGTTAGCCGTTGGGATAGCTGTACACCAGGCCGTGAGAAGCAAGCAGCTCATAACCATGCTACATGGATTTGGACTGTCAGTGGACTACAACAGGATCCTGAGAGTAGAGTCCCAAATCGAAGCTAGCGTTCTACAGTGCATGGAGCTGAATCATGGTCTATATATACCCCCGATGTAGTTTTGGGTAGGCACGTCTTTTTTGCAGTCGATAATGTGGATTTTGCAGAGGCCACTCCTGATGGCAAGAATACCTTCCACGGCACAGCGATGGCAATTTACCAAAGGCAGGAACCAGGCGATGTAGCACAAGAGCTGACCTTGGATCCCGGAGATTAGTGTCGTCACTCAATGAGACAGCTTCCCGAGTCTATGACAACCTTGCTAGAATGCCCTGCGCCCTCCGGAAAGAAAGTTGGTTCCACCTTTCCCCAGTTTGGATTGTGCACCGAAGACCAACTTCCATTGTACATCAAGAAGCAAGATTTCACATGGCTTCTCAGACGCAGTTTGACCAGAACGATCAATAATGGAGAAGTTGAAGACGATCAGCCCCCTAGTACCAACATCCCAGTATGGTCTGGCTATAACTCCACTATGAATAGTCCCATGCCCTTGACTCGAGTTGGCATCCCTCCCCTGATTGTTGCACCAGCACACGAGTGGCAGACACGGCTTACCATTTTGATGCAAGCAATGAATATTAAGATGACGGTTGTAGGGCAGAACAGGAGGACTGTGATATCGTTTGACATGGGACTGAATCAACCGGTAAAGAAGTTGCAGATGACCCGTACAGATCCTGGGCATATAATACTTCGTCCTGGTGAGCTACACATCATGATAGCCAAACTTCGCACAAAATCGGTGCATTCGTTGAGAATAGAGGGCTGGACATGTGCTGGGTTGAGTCAGATCTCTATGGGCCTTCCACTGTGAAGAAGATTCTTGGTGGAAAACACATGAAGAGAGGAGAAGCAGCGCACACGGTTACATTACAAGCTCTATTCAGCCTCTACCAGGAAGCCTTCTTCGTGAGACACCCAGCTGTGTGCACGATTATCGAGAAGTCTGCTAACCAGTTAAGCGATGCGTTTGAAAAAGGCGACAGACAAGATATTAAAGCAAAGTATGAAGAACTGGCACGGAACCATCACTTGAACAGAGCTTGCTGCAAAGATGGAGCAATTTGATGCAGATCAGGAGGATAGTCCACTGTTCAAGTTCACCCGCGGGTACATGGCAATGGTTATGGAGATGATGACGTTTATCAAAGCCGTGCGGACTGGAGATTGGGATCTCCATTTAGAAGCCCTACAGTTGTTTGTGAGTACTTCTTTGCGCACGACTTGTTAAACTACACACGCATGATTTCTGTTTACTTGGCAGAGATGGAGATAGTAAAGGAGACTGATCCTGAAATCTACCAGGAGTTCCAGAATGGTAACTGGGTGGTGAACAAGAATGCGAGGGTAGCATTCTGTGCCATTGGCGCTTACCACGCGCTTGAACACGTTAACAGATCAATGAAAGTCTCAGGTGAATTGATTGGCATCACACTGAGCCCTACTGCATGCATGAGGTTTTTTGATTGCTCCTGAGTTCGCAAGACTTGCAGAACAAGTCAAACTGATGGCAGGTACTTCTTCCAAGACGCAGACTAGCCATCACAACCTCACCACTGCTGTCAGGTTACGTGAAGAAAGGAACGTCCAGCAGCTGACCGCCAGTATTCAACGCTTCACCAACCCGTTTACAGTAGAAGGCCCTGATCTGTTCAACCTAGTGACGAAAGTGAGCCTGCCCGAGAAAGTGAAGAAAGATCTCTGCGATCAAAGCGTCATTGGTAACAAGCTGTTTGAGACATTCGTTAAGGAACGGATACAGACAGCCGAGAAGAGCATCTGGGAGGGGGGTGAAGAATCGCAAGCTCCTAACGTGGAAGACCACTGGGAAAACAGTTAGGGTGGCTACAAAGGATAAGGTCATCGAGCTAAAGGAAGATCGATGTCTCGTGCGGTTGATGGTAATCTGCAAGTCCCGTCCTGAGATAGACATCAAAGAAGTAGTGGAAGTGTACGAGTTCTCGGTAGTTCCACGATCAATGTTTGCCGCTGATGGCAATATGCTGCACTGTTCCGCAAAGAGCGTCTTGATGAGTATTCTAGGGAAGCTGCCAAGTGATAGATCTGTTGAGTAGGCTGAACCCACTCACCAGTTGGCTAATGAGGGTGTGCAGATCAAGATTTCCATTGTAAATGGTATGGCCGAGGTACAAGCGCTGGAAAAACCGGATTGGATTAAGACCTGCTCAGAACTGGGCGAGCATTTCACTGTGACGATCTTCAACAAGTACCGAGATGCAGATGAAATTCGTCTTATTTTCGACACGTTTGTCACTCCCACTGAGATTTACCTTGCAACCTTTTATTTATATTAGTTATAATTACTTACATTAATGGGCACGTTATTCTGATTTTAGGTATGATGTACATGTATGATGCAAATCTCGCCAGGGAGGCTTGCAACCTATCAGCTACAAGATTACTGACACCACTCAGATTTCCAAGATATACCATCAACGGTTATTCATCCAAAAACAATGATCCTCTTTCTAATGTACTACAAGAATAGATAAAGAGGTAAAGATACTAAAATTGATACACCAAATCTTATGCAGGTGCTGATGAAGATACTTTTGGCACATGTGAGCTCCAAGGATGAACTGACGCAATATCTTGCCAGCAAGACTCTAGAGAAGGGACGTGAGAATGGTTTGTACGTGGTGGTTGCATGGAGCAGTAAGTGTAGGGCCACACACAAGGATATGGCGTACCTCGATAGCAACCAAGAAGAGGCAGATACTAAAATCCTGCTCCACGCGTTAGATGCTACCTCATCATATCAAGATCTTCTCGCTGGACACCGACGTGTTTGTACTGGCCCTTAGATGTTACCCGGAGCTATGCACGGACACTTCATTCGTCAGTGGAAGAGGACAGCGTCACCAAAGTATCCAGCTTTGTCCAATTGTCCGCGCTTTAGGAGCAGCTAGAACGGCAGCACTACTTGGTTTTCATGCCTGGAGTGGAGCTGATGTTACTAGAAACTTTGCATTTGAAGGGAAGCTGGAATGCTGGAAAGCAGATCTCGGCTCTACCATCCTTCGCACAGCGGGCATGTTCTCAGTCAGTCATGGTATCCCTCGAAAACAAGTAAGATTGTCTGTTCAACTTCTAGTCTTGTGCACCCGTTGGTGGCTAAACAGTCCAATTCTAGAGTGGCACGCTTTGCCACAGGCGGGGCAGATGTAGGAGGCCTGCTGCGACAAAGCAGGGGCAGCTTCACGTTCCTTACGCCGTTGGCGTTTTCCCTCCGCTTTCTGATGCCGCTCTTTCTCAAATAGCACCACACTCTCCCGGACTGCAAGTCTCCACCTGGGTCTGTCACATGCCAGATCTTCCCAGGTCGTCAGACCAATGTGGCACACCTTAAGATTTGCTTTGAGACGCTTTCGCTGCACCCCTTGTGCTCTGGTGCCAGAACCCAACTCTCCGAAAAGGATCTGCTTGGGGAGGCGCGAGTCCATCAGCCTGACAACATGACCAGTCCAACGCAGTTGATTTTCGATTATCATGGCCTCGATACTGGTGCATTGTGCTTCGTCAAGGACGCTGGAACTTGTCCGTCGATCCTGCCAGGTTACACCCAGGATGCGTCTCAGGCAGCGCTGATGGTACTTTTCCAGGACCTTAAGGTATCTCCTATAGGTCGTCCAGATCTCTGAGCCATAGAGGAGGGACGGAAGCACGACAGCCTTGTACACAAGGAGTTTGGTGTCTTTCCTCAGACTCCTCTTCGCAAACACTCTCTCACGAAGCCTCCCAAAGGCACAGCTTGCAGCCTTAAGGCGATGAAGAGCCTCCGCCTCGATGTCAGCTTTTGTGGAGAGGACACTGCCAAGATAGGGGAAGGTCTGGACATTCTTTAGTGTGGACCTGCTAATACTCATGGGAGAGGGTGAGGCATCCTGGCCTGGGGCAGGTTGGAAGAGGACTTCTGTCTTCTTTACGTTCACAGAGAGGCCGAGGCTCTCATAGGCAAGCGTAAACGCATCCAGAATTGCCTGAAGTTGACACTATGAGGTGGCGCAGACGCAGTTGTCATCCGCATACTGGAGCTCAATCAGTGAGGTGGTGGAGGTCTTTGACCGTGCCTTCAGCCTTCGCAGATTAGAGAGTCATTAGAGTATTATAAATTAATGATTGATATAGTCATAAACTCTCAAGTCCGACACTAGAGATCAAGACGACTTTAATGCATTGCCTTCTTTCAGATTTCAGACAAATGGATGCCGGTGATGACGAGACTGCAGCCGGCACCCGACGCTGTTCTTTATCTTGTCAAGTGTGGCTGTGGGAAGGACAAATGCGGAAACAACAGATGCGGCTGTCGGAGGGCAGGTCTCACTTGCACAGATCTATGCAGCTGCAACAACAACGAGACAGAGGAAGCGTGTGACAATGTCGATATGATTGAGCATGATAGCTGTGATGATAAAACATCGGATGAGCAGGACAATGACAGCGAGGAAGACAAGGATGATCAAGGCTGCTGCTTAAGAAAATTTTAAAGGGGCCCTCAGAGCTAAATGCTGAGAACTTAGGAGCCCATCATATGAAGTGAAAGGTTTTGCTGTGAAAAATTAAGGCGCCCAGACCTATTCTTTGGGAGCCCCAGGCTACCGGGCTCCTGTTAGGCAACAGCCTTGAGGATGATGAATGATTCTCGCTGATATCCATGTTCTATAGACCGCAATGCATTATGGGATCACTTGTGCTATTTATAAAAAACTGTTATCGTCACCAAAGGCCTGACTAGGTTTTGGGTAGTAATAATTATATATACCTGTAAACCTGCTATGGTTAACATATCGCATAGCTAAGGCCTGGTGTAAATGTCGAGTCAACATTGTGCCGAACCTAATTCCATTTGGTTTGACGATAGCGCGACTCTAGCGCAGGTGAGCTCAGCTTCACTTCCATTTCGTCTTACGTGAACAAAACATATTATCATGTAGTTCACTTGTTGTAGTCATATTTCTGAACAACTCCAGAAAAAGAAATATGCCTTTGATGCTTATTTGAAGACAACAAACGACCAGCCTCGCTTTCGTGCAGTGTTGATCATGTGATCGGCATTTAGTACTTAAGAGTATGGATATGTATTAGATAGACTATATTAAAGATTTCTGCTATATTTTGTGGAAATTTATTGTATCTAATAAGTAGTTTGTTGGAAAATAGTTTTGAAATAAAAATTGTGATGAAAAACCGACGTTTCGACGCACCCTGCGTCATTTTCAAGGTGGGTTAGAAAAAAGTCAGAAATGAATAAATTTAAAGTTCGTACAATCCTCTAGGGAGATGTCCGTATTGTTCAGCCTAATTGAAAATTTTTTCCTTCAGCGAGTCTGATTGGATGTTTCGCGATGGTTTTATATCCTTAATATACAACATCTCATTTACCAAACAGTCAAATTTTGATACGCATCGCTTCACCACGGTGAAATTCTCCTCAAAGCCGTTTAGGCTGTTGTGACAGTTCTTGTAGTGCGTTCCAACTGCAGTAGTTTTGTGTTCCTCTACCCTCTGCTGTAAGTGTCTACATGTGTACCCCACATAACCTGCCTCGCACAGGTCACACTGAAAAAAGTAAACAACATTCTGTCTACTTACAAGTGGGTGTTTTTCTTCCTTCAAACCAAAGTTGGTGCCGAGTCAGCAGTCAGATGATGACAAAGTCGTTAGATTCTCTCTTCCATTCAAAAACCAATTTTTCTGTGAGAACGTCAAAAAACAACTAGGGCAATTAAATAGTAAGATTAAGGTTCAAGTAGAGCCAGTGTTTACAACCAGAAAACTCGGCACCAAAGTTGGTTTGAAGGAAGAAAAACACCCACTTGTAAGTAGACAGAATGTTGTTTACTTTTTTCAGTGTTACCTGTGCGAGGCATGTTATGTAGGGTACACATGTACATACTTATACCAGAGGGTAGGGGAACACAAAACTACTGCAGTTGGAACGCACTACCAGAACTGTCACAACAGCCTAAACGGCTTTGAGGAGAATTTCACCGTGGTGAAGCAACGCATATCAAAATTTGACTGTTTGGTAAATGAGATGTATATTAAGGATCTAAAACCATCGCTAAACAACCAATCAGACTCGCTGAAGGCATAAATTTTCAATTAGGCTGAACAATACGGACATCTCCCAAGAGGACTGTACGAACTTTAAATTTATTCATTTCTGACTTTTTTCTAACCCACCCTGAAAATGACGCAGGATGCGTCGAAACGTCGGTTTTTCATCACAATTTTTATTTTAAAATTTCTTGTAGTTAATTGTATTTACACTCCATTTTATATTCGAGCCTCTATTCCATGTTGAGCCATATAGGTCTAAAAATAGACCCCCATAGCGGCCGCCAGTACAGGTTACAAAATTGCCGACAACATTGTTTGTGTTCCTTAGGATCCCCTTAACACATCTAGGTTGGTGGTTTGCTTTCACCATAAAAATCCCACGGGATTACATATGCAACCTGACTAAATCTCAACACCAAAAACTTGGAGGATACTGAAACCAAGCTTGATGTCACTCAAGAGACGATTCATTGGCAGAAGTTATGGAAGTACTATGAGTATTTCAATGTTGGCTTGAATGGAAGCTACTGATTCTCCTGAGGGTAACTGTTATTTCACACAACAACCCACAAGGTGTCAAAGCAGCTTACACAGAATTCTCGCTCATTATTTCAAATACTATGTCATTATTTCAAAAGCAATATATGCTCCTTGGCTTGTCAGAAAAAAAAAAGTCATCTACTTTGTTTTCTGATTAATTCCTTTACCGATAAGCTGTAATAAAACAAAAGGGTAATTTAAGCAACAACTGAAACGGAAAATTACTCAATGCAGATCTCTACTGAAATAATTTGCTGCGACAGTAATAATTATGTTCACTGTTGACAGCAATGGTTGGCGTTTCAAACACAGATAAACATCTTTTCCTTCGTTTCAAACACCTTGGGTTTCAAGCAGTTTCCAACACATTTCAAACAGTTTCAAACAGTTTCAAACGCATTTCAAATGTGTTTCAAATACAAACGCACTACAAACGCTTTTTAGTTGAGCATCCTTTTCATCTGGATGGTTACATTCGAAAACACCTTTGTACTTCTTATCAGATTTACAAAATGTTTTTTCAATTACAAAGTGCCTTACAGTGGGGTCTTATGACAGTTATATATTATAAGGTATTAATTAATTGTTACCTTAACTGCACTTTTATCGGCAGATCCTAAAATATAAAATGTAAAAAACAAGCTCAGGAGGAAAGGAAATAAACAGGAGCAATTAAGATTTTAAATTGTATTTATACCAAAGCACTCACCTGCCTTAAGACGATTGATTCAACCAGTGTCTGAAGAATTGTGGAGATGTAATGGATTGCACAAAATACTGGCACTGGCTATGATAAAAGGAGCAGATTTAACAAGCAGAAAAGTTAGTTTATCTTCTGAATGGAGGCATGTGAACCCCACAACACAGCACTGTTTGGATTTCAGGTCAATTAATTGTTGCATTCAGGAGAATGTACACATTGTCTCTGCAATGAAAGCACATCAGTATACTGTCACTCTGCATATCCAGTAAATAGAATAGAGAAAATGAAGCGGTTGTTCTTTGTTATTTAATAAATGGAACATTATTGTATTTGGGTTAGTTTTGTGGAGCATTAAATATAAGATCCGTTAAGAAACCTTTATGTAAATTGCATGATAAACAAAAGCCTAGACACGAAGAGAAAAATTGCTAGACTCATTTTACTAGACTCATTTTATTTATTTATTTTACAACACTTAAATAAATAATACTTAAACTAAGTATAGCACAAGAACATGCATATGAATTACAAATAATAATTAGAGTAAATTATTACATCAAAAAGTCAATTTACCATTTATTTTCTTAATTCTTTTGTTCTTGGTGCATAGTTTCATACTTAATATTAACTTAGCGATAACACTACTTATATTCAGAAGTACCTCACTCCTTCTTTTGCTTCATAAGTAGGTTTTTCCAAGAATTATTGAGTAATAGACCAATTTCGATATATTAAAATTCAATCCTAAACAAAAGGCATCATCTCGAGGCTCTGAGGAATAAACAGAAGGATCTAATGAGTTTATTCCCCAGAGCCTAGAGATGGTGCCTTTTGTTTAGAACCGAATTTTAATATATCAAAAGTAGGGTATTGAGTAAGGGGCATTCTCATATCAGGATACCCATCAAAACATCTTTCAACGTTAATTGGACTCATTTTTTTTTTTTCAAGCCAAAGAACAGTTAAAAAAGAGATGATTGATAGTTTCTGATTCATGTTTACAAAAAGAGTACAGTGTTATAGGTGAAAAAAGTTTTCAATGGGATTTATATCAGGGCTTCAGGGAGGTATTCTTAATTGTGTAGCTCTTTTGCGATGCAACACTCTGTTAACTAAAGACAAATTTTGATTTGGCGCATTGTCTTGAAGGAATAAGCATGATCCATTTTTCCCCGCTCTTAACAACATAGAGTCAAACTTTTCATCTACAAAAATTGCAAACGTCTCACTGTTCAAGTCTTCATATGGTTGACATTCAATGACGCCTTTCCCATAACTTATGGCTACCATCAATCGCACAACGCGTCCCCCACTACCCTCTTTGCTTCCTTTTGAAGTACAGCCCTGCTTCAGCCCTTCCCTGTGTTTTCTCCACACACGCCCACTTGGTGCTCTGGTTTGATCGAATGGATTCATTTTATGATAATAGCTAACGCCATCTAGGTAAAACGCGACTGAATTTGTCCACACGTCTAATGGCTAATCTCTTTTCATCTTTTTTGCAAATTGCAGACAGTCGTGCTTGTCTTTTTCAGACATCAATCCTTTTTTTCTTGCCTGCAGATAATGTAACCCAATTTTGTGAAGGAATTGCCTAACAGTTCTGTTAGTCACTTCTAAACAATTGATTCTGGCCCTCTGCATAAGCCTATTGATGGAAAAATGGCCCTCTTCCTTCCTCAATGCATATAAACTTCGTGTGATAAGTCGTTGTTGCCGAATACCCAGCTTACTTGGACGTCCTCCAGTGTGTTTCTTTTGTGCACTTTTTCTTTCCTTAAAAGGCGTTTTTCTAATCCTATAAACCGATGATTTCGCAACATTGCACTTTTCCACGATCTCTTGCGTTGGAATATCCTTGTCATGTGCTAAAAAGGCAATATATGCCCGTTTTTCAGGCGCAATAGTGCCGTTGAAAACCATAATGGTATCTTGCTGCTCACTGATTAGCACGCTCCCTCATTGTTGAGTCATAAATAATTGGATTCCAGTCCATACATGATGCCGTAATTGCAAAGGACAATAGCGCAAATTAAGCAGCACAGTAGGACGTCACATTTCATAGAAAACAGTACTAGTGGCACTAGTACATTTTCAATTATTGACATACAATGTTATTATGTTGTTTTGATGTCATTGTTTTTTAAAGGAAGATGTACAATGTAATAAGCCCCAAATAAGTCCCAGACTGCAGCGGTCAGCGGTAAGCGGAGACGGCTGCGTATTTTTCAGCTCTGCTGTCATTCAGACTTCTTACTGTTTATTTTACATCTTTTTATGTCTCTAATCGTGTTTTTTGAGTGTGTGTGTGTTTGTCAATATGGGCACGTTGAGGAGAGGTCGAAAAATGGATTCGTCTGTGAGCGAAGATCAAGATTTTGAAACTTATGTTCGGGAGTGTCTTGGTTCTATGCTCCGTGATATGGAATCTATCAAGTCCAACCAAGCTGTCTTCCAACAAGACTTGGCTGAAATGAAGCGAAAACTTGACACCACAGCAGAGTCGCTGAATTTAGGGCCGACTATGGAGCTAACTCAAGGCCTATTATCGCCAAGTTCCTTTATCGGCCCGAGCGCCTACAAGTGATCCAGAAGAAGACAATGTTAAAGAATGGCATTACAGTGTCTGACGATTTAATCTGGGAAGATAGACAAACAAAAAAAAACAGCTGAAGGATGTCATGCAACAGGCTTACGAAGAAGGGAAGAAACTGCGTTTCCACCATGGTAAATTATATATTGACAGGGTTTTATATAACAATGACTCTTAAATATATATATATATATATATATATATATATATATATATATATATATTGTGACCTGTCCAGTTTCTTATGTATGCATTTGTCAATTGTTCTGCGACTTGCTTGCTGCGTTCATGGGCCCCATTGGAGTATTCTGCTTTTTTTTTTTTTTATTTTTTTTATTTATTTATTTTTTTACGGCATTGTTTAAGGGCCCTGCTTTGGGACCTTGTTGTGGCTCCCATTATGATCATTCAGACGTTTAGAGGCCTTCTGCGGGAAATTCGTTACGTTTGGCTTGTCGCGTAACTTTTGACACTTGCTTTTATTTTAACTATTGTAATTAAAACCTCTTTGTATTTTCTAATTAAGTTGCCTATATAAGCCTTTACTTCCAATACACGCAGCCATTGTAAATAGTTTTTAGTTTTTAGATTTTAACTTTCATCTGAAGAAGGCTGAATAGCCGAGCCGAAACGTTGTGAAACCAAGTCAGACCAGTTAGAAGTTTACCCCACTATTTTCACTATATATATATATATATATATATATATATATATATATATATATATATATATATATATATATATATATATATATATATATAACTGCAGACAGTACTGTTTCGGCCTTCTGGGTCTCATCAGTGCAGTGCTGATGTTTGGGATGGAGGTTAAGCTATAAAGCCACCCCAAATGTCCCACACATGTGGTACATCTAAGCCATGCCAGAGTGCTCAAACTAGCGGGCTGGTGAGCATGCGCAATTGCTAGCGGCAATGCCTCATCCCAGTAGAGTGCTCAATTTGGACATGAAAGCAAAAGCTTTGTAATGCCAAAGAGCTATATATATATATGTGTGTGTGTGTGTGTGTGTGTGTGTATATTTTCCTATTATTGATCTTATAGAATGAATCGAAGTATTAATGATTCTGATCTTAATTTGCAATCCTTTAATGATCATGGTATTTTCACAATGGATGAGTTAAATGAACAGTCTTCCTTTGTTAAACCACACTTATCTGCATTTCATTTAAATATTAGAAATCTAAATCAGCACTTCACTGAATTATGTAACTTCCTAGATCACACTCCTTTTGTTTTTGACTTCATTGGATGCTTGGAAACTTGGATCACTCCTCAATCTGATCTGGATTGCTTTAAAATTCCTGGCTACACTTTTGTCAATGGCAATCACACTTTCTCATCTGGTGGTGGAGTAGGGCTATACATAAAATCTGATCATACCTTTCGATTTAGGGATGACTTAAAAATGGATTTGATTGAAAATATGTGGATTGAAACCCTAGAATTATTTATTGGCATTGTATACAAACCACGCTTGAAGGAACTTTAAATAAAATTTATTTATCAAAGAAGAGACGCTTGATCATGGGTGACTTTAATATTAACACACTCAAGCAAAGTACCTTATCTAAAGAATATTTAAGAACCAGTCCACGTAACGTTCAAGTAATTTTGGAAATGGCCAGATACAACCCTACCTCAAACTTTGCATGCTGAAAGGTATTCATGAGTAAGTGATCAAATGGCCATCAATTAGTCTCCATAATGATATGTGGTCACGCGACAGCTAATTAAAGTTTTAGCCCCTTGGGACCATTTTTTTAAGATAAAATTTTGCAAAAATGGCTAACTTATTATGTCTCTTGCCAACACACAAGCAACAGTATCTTCAATCAACTTACACCACATTACTGTTCAACCCTTCTACTTTATAAATATCCTTGTCTTTTTTCCAGGGTCTTCTCAACAACAGAGAAACAATTTCAAGCAAAGATGATGGTTTAACAGTGTTGAAAAAGGGGCATTTTGTGTTAATTTCAATGGAAATAATTTCCTAGAAGGATTCTGAATTTCTGAATGCTACCTATATAAAAATAAAGCCAAAGGGTTGTAGTTTTAATAAATATAAAAAAATCCACGGGCAATGTACTTTAAGGTGCAAAACGAAAGAGCTAAAATCTGGGTATTATCTCAATTAACATCTTAACTAAGTGGCTGATAAAGACTAGCGTTCGTCCTCAATAATAAATGACACCTTTGCAAACGCAAGCTGGTCGCTAGAGAATGTAAAAATTATCATTCAGACTACTCTAGCCTTCGTGTTCGACAAAAAATGATTTTCTTGACCTGGATGACAACCGTTTCCCCACCCCTCCCCAGATAGTTATCCGGCAGTGCTGTTGTAAGCAAGACCTGGCGAGGAATTTTTGTTGTTGTTGTTGTTGTTTTTTGTTTATTGACATCTATTACTAAATCAAAGTAATGCAACAGATTAACACTGTAAATGGACTATATAAATTCAGAATTTGCAGGGAAGCATGTGTGTGCGTAGCACAGGATGATCGCCTCACTTCACGCCTATAACAGCATCGCATTCTCTATCAATTTCATCAATGTTATAAATTACGAAAAAATGCAGTTTTAATTCATTCTGGAAAAGTTGCTTTTAAATTATTTTGCTTAAATAA
>NC_090873.1:18497503-18502503 GCF_036669935.1 Montipora foliosa | reverse complement strand
CGAAATTCCCGGCTCGGTGCATTTTTGCAGAAGGAAATATCCATTCCCGGTAAAATAGCAAATCGCCCGAAATTTTTAGATTTACTTAGTAGAAACGTTGGTCTTAATCCGGATATACAAATTAGTCCCGGGATTTTTATCACCGCAAAGTATCAACACTCTCAAAATCGGCAAAATCGATCTGTCCACACGCTCGAACAACAAAACACTTGCACAGCAGGAAACGTTTGAACAGTTGTCGCTGAAAATGTTGCATAAGCACAAAGTTGCAGCCTACCTCGATGATAGTTCCCTGCGATGAGATTTCTTTTTGTCTTGTATTGGGTAAGCGATACCGGAGAGAAGTGGAAATTTCAGAATATGATGAGGTTAATAAACAGCCAACTGTTCTGGGTAGGATCGTAACAACTTCCGGTGCGTTACTGAAATAACGACATCACTTTCTTGGTTTTCTTTTTTAATCCAAAAGTAATAGCATCAGAGATAAAATAATAGCGAAATGTTGTTAAAACGTCGTGTGAATTAATGAGAGAAAATTTCATTCTAAAATAGATACAGTGGAAACGAGGCGGGTGGTCAAGGAAATTTCAAATTTGGCTTTGATTGACAGGACTAGCTTTCATTGACAGCCGCAAAAAAAAGCTTGTCCAGAGCGCTTCTGCTGTTACGTTTCTTGAAGCGACTGCCAGGACAGCTATTGCCGCCCTTTCGTCATGGAAAGTAAATGTTCTTTCTTTAAGTTAGTTGGAGGTGTTTGCCATTATGACAAGCGATATCCCAGTGGTGATACCGTGCCCTATCATCGTGTGACAGAGGTATTGGCGAATATGTAAGGAGTGTTGGAATAAGTGATATTTCCTCCGAGATTGAACTTATTCTCGCTCGTGCTTCCACGTTTTCCTTTCCAAGTAAAATTTCTGCATGGACAGTCTGTCCAGCGCATCGCTCTAGCTTGGGAATTGGTTGGCGAAGGGGAGCAAATCGATGTCGTGTCCATCTGGGCTTGCTAAGCATACCAACAAAAGGAAGGCTGATCGTGGTTTTGGCAAGAAGGAGTCCAAGGAAATTCTCCGTTACACAGGGGTCTTTGTTTCCGCAGGATCTGGTATGTAATCAATTATGTTACTCCGCAGTTAAGCCGCGTGCGCTCCGTAAGCTGTGCGTGTGAGTACAATTGGAATCAGAAGTTGCAAATCTAACATATATTTTCACTCATCCGGATTGTAATTGGCAAATTCATTGCTATGACTAGAGCTGTCACTGAGTGGTTAAGAGATGCTCTGGGGTCGATCAAAAGGAGATGACTTCTGAGGCAGAGTTTTCAATGTTACGGAACCATTTTGTGCACTGTTGGAAATCTGACAAACGTTCTCATAGTGAATGTAAAAATTTACAAAACAGATCTACATAGGATGGTGCGTGCCTCACTGAATAATTATATGTCGTCTTATCTGTAGGTATTTGTAGAGATTGCAGAGAGAGGCTTGCAGCTAGCTTACTTGGTGAGACTAGCATAGCAACCCCTTCAAGCGTAACAAAAGAAAGTCTCACACACAGTTTTGCAGAAATGTCTTTGGTAAGTCTGTACTTTTGGTCAAGAGATCCTAATTTTGTGAGTTTCCTGTGCATACTTTGGCCATGTCTTGGGAAAGTGTGTGTGGCTTTTGGTGGCTTTACTAAAAGACGTTGAAGGATTTAATTTTTTAATTGGAATGACTGGGGCCAAGGGAATGGTGACGTGTGTAAGGCCAAAGACCAAAAAAATTCAATAGATCGTTTTCACGTGACGTCATCATTTTCTAAAATCCAAAACTAAAGAGCCACGAAAGTTTTTATCCTCATCAGGCATAAGAGGCAGTAAATTTGTATCCATTTGCAATTTTAAAGCTCAATAGCGTGCTTCGTTTGCAAACCAGAGCATTTTGAATTTCTGAGTTATAGCGGTGCGTGACACGAGGCGACGATCAAGTTTATTGAGAAATATATATTTATCTCATGGTTTTGAGCCTTTTTAGAATTTAACGCATTAGGAAAAGTGCTTAGGTAAATAGCTGTCTGTTCAGTACAGATGATCACTCGCCTAGATAGCCAAAGTAAGTAACAGATGTTGACACTATTTTCCGGCCGCCATATTGGTGCACCACAGATGTGCATCAACATGGCGTTTTCATACTGGGCTCTGTAAATTTCTGCGAAACATTTAGACGAATATCTGAAGTTTGGGGAAACGCACGGGCCTAAAACTTGGCGAAGTGCCTTCTTCATTTATCTTCTACACCATCACGAATTCCTGACTTTTTCCACTGGATGGTTTTCGATTAATTTTTTTATTGCGTGACAGTGAAAACGATCTATTAAGGAGGCTCCCTAGAGTTTTATGGCTGCGCGCAAGCTGGGCACTGGTATGGCGCATAAATCCTGAATTGTGTATGTTCTTCCAATCTTTATGACGGCAGCGTGACCAAATCTGTAAAATTAACTGCTAATTTTCTCGCATTCCCTTGGGTAAAATTTGTTTTAAATTGGCTCAGTTCTAACCACATACAGTTCCTATCAACTACCCTACATTTGTTAAAATCTGTCTGAATACAGTAAAGGAAAAGACAGATTACAGAATATTGGCAAAAGCGTCTCAGCGACCTTGACTTTTTACCGCTTCAAAATGTCAGGCAATATCATTTCCATAATGTGGCAAAGAACAAGAAAATTCGCCGAAGAAAACTATAAATATTAAGGAATTTAGACGAAAAATAGGAGTATATCTGCCTGTCATTAGATGTGATGTTGCCATGACAACGTCCATAATCTAAAAATTAACAATACTGGTAACATACTGGTAAATCTCTACAGGGAAACCTTCAAGAGAAATTAACTAGGTTTCTTTCCTGTAGTGACGGTATTCACAAATACTCTAGGGAGCCACCTTAAATACATCATGGCAAAAAGCCCGAAAGGATCCTATGGCCTATGCGCGGCAAAACGCTACCTTAAAAGTGATTACAGGGTAAGTTTTCTCATTGATCATTTAGATCGCACTAATGAGAAACCGCTGTAAACGGAGATGCTATCACGAGCAGTGGTTTACATTTATACGCTGCTTCAAAAGCTTAACTTATATCCATCCCAAGTTCTCAAAAATTAGAGGTTCGTGTTAACTAAACTGTGTTGCTGGTGAAGCATGCAAACTTTTTATCATAGTTTTCTGGCATATGGAAGCTTGTAGCTTTGAATCAATGAAAAAAACAAAAACAATAAAAGAAGTGAATTAACAAATACATCGCGTAGGTTGATGTTGAAGCATTCGTCGGTTTTGTTCTATCCATTGATATAATTGATTTAAGAATAGAGCATGTATAAGTTCATTTTCGGTTTTTTAATCCTTAAACAGTAAGAGAACTGCGAAGTCCTGTTTTCAATTGCAGGTGCATGTTTGTGAGGGTTGAACTGTGGCAGATCGTTGCAGGTTGTTTGCATTGATTGATTGCAAAGATCCTGCTTTTTATGATGACTGCAAACACAGCCATGACGACTGTTGCGATCACTGCGAGTTGTTAGCATCAACAATGGATGATGAAATAGACAACACACTCGTTAAAATGAAAGCAATTTATCAGATGACGATTGTGAAGAAATGCGTTTCTTAGTAAAACAGGCAAAAGCTCAAATAGTATCGTGGAAGGCACATATTTTACGCTCAATCCACGAAGGTTCAGCAAGGATTAACTTCCTGGAATCACTAAACGAATCCTCTGTCCTTGTCATCCAGGACTGGGCCAGGAAGTATTTGCCATGGAAGTACCGCGAGAGCCAGACAGACTAGTTTGGAAAACGAGGAATTCCTTGGCATATCAGTGTTGCCTTTACGAGAGTAGATGGCGAAATACAGATGCTGACATTCTGCCATATTTTTAAGGCCTGCAGTCAGGATAGCAATGCCGTTCTCGCAGTAATGGCAGACATGATCCAGCAGCTGAAATCCATCATGCCAAGCTTGACAACCGTCTACCATCGGCAAGACAATGCCAACTGCTATCACTGCAGGCACGTCATTATTAGCTCAAGAAAATTAGGCCAAAAGGAGGGCATCGTACTCAAGAGGCTTGACTTTTCAGATCCACAGGGAGGAAAGGGTGCGTGTGACCGAAAGGCAGCGACCATCAAGTCTCACATGAGAGTCTTCCTAAATTCAGGAAATGACATCGAGACACCAGAACAGATGTTCAAAGCCATGGTATCTTTCAGTGGAGTGCCTTCACTTAATGTCACGCTTTCTGAACCGTTTACAAGCGTGGAAACTCCAGCATTCAAGATAGATGGTGTAAGCCTTTTATCCAACATAGAGTATTCAGCTGAGGGGATTCGCGTGTGGAGGGCGTACGGAATCGGTCCGGGTAAGATCGTGTATCAACAGCAGTCTTCTGGACAAGGTTCAGGCGCTTTACCGGCCCTTGTGGGAGCCCAAGTACACCGAAGTAATTTTTCATCAATAAAAGGGCGAACTGCTTCCGCAAAGCCCTCAGGGGATGAAAAAGAATCCACAGGCTCGGGAGGGGAAGATGCTTTGACTAGCCTTTTTGCTTGTCCGGAGGACGGATGTATAAAAAGGTTCATTAGACATTCCTCAGTGCTTCGTCACTTGGACTATGGTAAGCACCAATATACCCTTGAACATGAAACCTTATACGAAAAGCTGCTGTCCAATATGCAGAACAACTGGAAGGACAAGGAGCCACTATGGTACCCGTCGTTAAGTGTCCCTACCAAACACGCCAGTGCACGAAATCTGGGTATCGGCTGGGCGCTGAAGGTAACTGGACCTCGACGTACTAGGTTCACTGTTGCACAACGGTCATATCTTACCAAAAAGTTCAAAGTCAGAGAGATGACAGGGCAAAAAGCTGATCCGGCATCAGTGGCTCGATCTATGATGCATGCAAAAGATATCAATGGTACCAGGATGTTCCAGTGACGACTTCCTGACAGCCAATCAAATAGGAGGA
>NC_090873.1:18480003-18492503 GCF_036669935.1 Montipora foliosa | reverse complement strand
AGAGGCCCAAGCCCATGATTTTATGGACCTTTATAATACATGTACCTGAGACCACTGGCATGTTGTGAGTTCATGTGAATGGGATTTCACTGACCTCAAATCATCTTGAGTGACTCTTGAGTGACTCTTGGAGTGTCACAGTTGGCAAAGACAAGGATGAAGAGAAGCAAGGAGACATGATCCTGTGCAAGAGCTGCCAGAAAAACTTGCCAAGATTTATCAAGAAGTGTGCCAAAAAGCCCCCGCCAAACGTAAAACAACCATTAAGAAACAAGAGGAGATAACAATTGAGGTGGACAACCAGGAATTGGAAGCCTTGTTGGCCTCGGTACTGTACATGGATGATGTCCCCACATATGAGGATAGTAGCAGCACCACCAACATCACCACTGCCCCTGTTGGTGCCAAAATCAACACCACCACCCACACATGAGGAACCATCTACCACGACGTGTCCACTTTGCAACGGGCCAGTGTACAAATCGTTGAGATTCACAAATCCACAAGATGGTTGTGGTTTCCACAACTTCTTTGCGCCCCATCACCAACCTGGTTATGTTAGAGAGCTCCAACTCAAGTGTTTGAAAGGCTGTTCTTTTTTCCTTCTTGTGAAACTTTCTTATTCGTAAATGTTACAATCAAGTAAACACTTAGGGGCCTGTATGCTTCTTTCGATACCCACAATCCCACATAGGGATCTTTGAGTACCTGTGACTTGTGAAAATGATTATGGTAGTTGGGTTTTGTAGTATTCTAGTCCTCCTAGAAATTCATTAAATGGTTTGTAAGTAATAACTTCTGTTCAGAATTCATTTCACCTTGATTTACTTTGCAACCAAAATTTTGTCTCTTTTTAGTTGCACCACTTCACTGGCACTTGATCACTCAAATCATTTGATTCACCACATGTGAAACACTAAACCGGAATGCCAGAGCTACCTAATATATTGAAGTGTGTTCAAGAAACAAAGTGCTGTTTGTTGCTTGAAGTCTACAGGTTGCCTCCTGCCGGTTGGGGTTGCTAATCATGTTTCTTTCAGATTATTAAGAGTGCGTGTCCACAAAAATCTAAAATTGAGCGGCAAATTTGAACTTTCAAAATCGCTCAAACATTGGCTATTAGCAGTCCATATTGAACTATTCATCGCTATGTGGTTATTTATCAAATGGGGTTTTGTTTTGGCAGAAAATGACAATACTCAATTTCAGGGCCCAGGCATTGGAAAATGAGGCCCAAAAATGAACCATTTTGAAGCTTGCTGTAAATATAAACCCAGAAGACATCCACTTGAAATCAGCTTATTCTGTAACTTCTCTAGGTTTTATTTTACAATTCCTATGACACTTGAAAGACATTAAGAGCCAATGTCAGAATATATTGTGAATTTCAAATCAGTTCCAAAAAATCGAATTTTGGTTTATACCACCCAAACAACCCTTTGGAATGGTTATTTCAAAAAATGATATTAAGAAATCCCCAAGTGCTTTACATTTGGAAAATTTTAGAAAAGTTTGAAAATTCAGTAACTTTTCTAAAATTCTCCAAATGTAAAGCGCTTGGGGATTTCTTAACATCATTCTTGAAATAACCATTTCAAAGGGTTGTTTGGGTGGAAGTGATTTGAGCTGCTCGATATATTCCGACATTGAGTGAGACCTGAAGGAAAGCGGTCTGTTTTTGTATAGGTAATCGCATGGGGCCGAGTAAAATTAAGGATTAATATCACGCGTGTTTTCAGAAGTTGCTGAAATTGCCCAAGTAGCTGCGCGACTCGGGCAATTTCAGCAACTTCTGCAAACACAAGTGATATTAATCCTTAACTTTACGAGAACCCATTGCGATTACTTGTTAATAACAAAGAGGGAAAAATTTTCTTAACACTGTTGAGGCACCTCGAAAAACAGTCAGCTAAGCAGAGTTAAAAGACTCGCTTGCTCAGAAGCAAAACAACTGACAAGCAAGTCAACTTGTTCTTTGCCTCCAAAACGAGTATAGATGATTGTTATTTACATCCACTCCAGAGGTTTCATTCCTGAACAACAGTAACAACGATTTAACCAAATGTTAAGCTTCAATTTATTTTATTCACCTGTGCTGAAGAGGTTTTTACCTGCACTTGCAAATACGCATCCATAAACATAGCAAACGGTTTGTCCAAAGAAATCCACCAAATTTGAGCTACTCGTTCCTCCCGTCAATGGCAAATTGTTCTGTGACCTTTTTTGTTGAGCTGCAAGATGTCGTGGTAAACTGAAAGCCCTTGATGAAAGGAATCATTTTGTTTTTCAACCACGCAATCCCGCTACGCTGGGCGCCATGCGCCATGTGCTTTTCATGAAAAAAATATTTTGCCCTTCTTCTTGTCGCTCGAAAATTCAAATTCCAGATCATCTTTTAAAGCTAGTTCTTAATCTTTATGCTATTTCGGCGAATGCAGCGCGAATTAAAAGACAAACATCCATGAAGACGAAGTTGTTTTGCTCAAACAGAAGAAACCAAGTGAATGTGGAAGAGATATGTTCAGCCAATCAGGAGCGAGAATTTTTGGCACTTGACCAATCATGAGCTAGTAGTTTTGCCCTCTTTCTCAAGCAAAATTAAGAAAAAATACTCTCTTCATTGACCAATTAGCATTCAGTAATTTTGCCCTCTTTGTTATTACCACGGAAATTACTAGTAAACTTCACGAGAGGTCCAGTATGGCAGACGAAAGTTTTATCGCTCAGCCTATGCCTGCTTAAAAGCGTACTTGTTGGCTATGACAAATGATGTTTAATCCGCGAAAATGAGCACAGATGAATCATGTTCAGCATCCTCAGAAAGAAGAAGTGCAAAAAGGTCAACGCAACGTACTTCAAGCTCACAAACCAAGGACAACATCTTCGTTACAGAAGACAAAAATCATGGCTGCTTGCGGTGCCGCATCAAATTACAACAAATTGAGGGAAAATTAGACAAAGTTCTCTTACTTCTGCCGGAATCAGAATGACAAAAAGCGAAAATTTCCGAACTAAAGGAAATTTGCAGTTCAAACAGACAGAGGTAAAAGACCTTCAGAAAACTATCAAATTAACATCAACAGAGCTCACCGAGGCAAAGAAGAAATAAGCCATGCTTAGCAAAGTTGAAAGACGTCAAATGAAGCAAGAGTGCTATAGCCGACGTAGCAACATTAAATTTTAAGTGAAACAGAAGAAACTTTAAGACGTTTCTTGACAAAAGAGATGAAAATTTCTCAAAGCGACATAGTCGAAATTGAATTTGAAAGAGTGCACCATGTGCCATCAAAACAAAATATGGAGAAAAGACCTCATCCAAGACCCATCATCGCAAAAGTCTCCTTTCCTCAAGACAAGGAGTTTATTAAGGCTCATATAAAGAAAATAAGAAAAGGATCCAAACTTGGGGTAGCTGATGACTTCCCAAAAGAAGTAGATGAAGTGAGAAAAGATCTGCATCCAGTCTTAAAGAAAGCAAGACAAGAAGGAAAGCTGGCCTTCTTTAACGTAGAAAAACTGATTTTTGATGGAGAGATTTATCGAGGTCCTGAAACGCGACACTTCCCTTTTTATGGTCGACTTAGGATAGTGGGTAGCCAAGTGTTTGTGAAACAAGAAAAGTTGTTATTGCCAAATATTTCAGGTACTTGAATTCGAATTCGTCGCAGGGCACAATGCTCTGCAGCAAAGCTAGGTGGTATGAATTTAGCGAAAAAAATTGCAAGTATTTTTATAATTTAGAGAAAAGAAATCATAGGAAAAAACACATTACTTCACTGACTTCCAAAAACGCTCAATTTATCTGATCCTAAATCAATCCTTGAAGAAGTCAACTTCTATAGAAAAATTTATCAATCCAAACAAACAGATCCAGAAAACACAACTTTTGCATCGTTTTTTGAATCTGAAGGACTTACATTCCTTGACGATGCTGAGACCAACCAATGTGAAGGACTCCTAATGTGCAAAAGCAATTAGCAGTTTTCAAAATGATAAAACACCTAGATCTGATGTCTTCACTGTTGAGTTCTATCGTCGCTTTTGACATCTGCTAGGAAAATTTATGGTAGACAATTTTAATTTTGCCTTTCAAACAGGCCGTTTGTCAATCTCCCAAAGACTTGGAACTATTTCACTTATTCCCAAAAAGGACAAGAACTTAGAATTCTTAAAAAATTGGAGACCAATAACCTTGCACAATACCGATTATAAAATAGCTACTAAAGCTATTGCAATACAGCCAGAAAATATATTACCACAGATAATTAACATGTGCCAAGCTGGTTACATAAAAGCCAGAGGTATAGGAGAATCCATAAGAATGATTTCCGATATAATGTCGTTCACTAGACAGAAAAATATGCCGGGTGCAGCAGTGTTCCTGGAACTACCTGCAAAAATGTTTAGAAGTTCTTCGCTTTGGCCCTCAGTTTCGGCAATGGATAAAAGTCTTTTGCAACAATATCTCTAGCTGTGTGCTCAACAACGGTTATGCAAGTGAACACTTCTCGCTATCGAGAGGAGTTCGGAAAGGGTGTCCTTTGTCCAGTTTACTCTTCATTGTCGGCATAGAAATTCTCGGCAACGCAATTAGACAGTCTTCTACAACAAAAGGTATCGACATCACACCTGGAAAAATAGCGAAATTTGCACAGTATGCCGATGACACAACCATTTTTGTCAAAGATGCTCGATCGATAATCAATCTGTTTAATCTACTGGAAAATTTTGAAAGTGTATCTGGCCTCCTGATAAACCAGTCCAAATCGGAACTTCTATGGTTAGGCTCATCACATCTACAGTGTATGCAAAGATAAAATATTGAACCTCAAACTTTCCGAAGAACGGATATATGCCCTCGGAATTTACAATGAAGAACTACAATGTAGCAACGAAAAAAAACTTCTATGACAAACTTATACTGTTAAAAAAAATTACTTAATATCTCGTCATCAAGAGATTTCCATTTACGGAAAAATTAACATAGTCAAAACACTTGCGCTTTCGAAGTTAACCTTTGTTTGCAGTGTTCTGGGTACTCCTGCTTCCTTTAAAGACAAAGTTAATGAACTAATTTTCAATTTTGTCTGCAAATACAGGCAGCCTAAAATTAAAAAATCCACCATCGTAAAATGTAAAGAGGAGGGAGGTCTAAACATGACTGACTTTACAGTTTTTGATAAAGCTTTAAAATTATGTTGGGTTAAGTGCTTGTGTTCTACTGATGACGCTCCATGGAAAGCTGTTCCAGAATTTCTGCTTGCAAGGGTAGCGGGTACACTGATCTTTCATTGCAATTATGATGCCAATTGCTTAAATTTAGACAAATCAGCACAGAGATAAAGATATCATCGTGTACTGGCAAGAGTTAATCCACACCATACCCGAAACAAAAAGTGAAGCAAATGTAAGAAATCAAATTATTTGGAACAACCGGTTTATAAAAAGAAACGAACGGTCAGTTTTCTACAGAAATTGGAATCAAAGTGGCGTTTAAAATGTATCCAGTCTATTTAACGAACAAATATTACGGGCTAATTTCTGCAATACGTCCTCGTACCTGGAAAAAACTGTTACAATTGCAAACCAAGGAAATGTCCTCCACTGCATTGGACGTAGACAGTGTAACATGTAAAACAATATATAAATTGCTGATCAATCGCATAAATCTTGTCCCAGCTACAGAAGACAAAAAACTCATCAACTGTGGTTTTGATTCATCGCAACGCTGCAAGGTGTACTCACTTCCTTTTAGTGCCACAAAGGGAGTGAAATTATCTGTTTTCCAATATAAGATAATACACAATACCGGTATTCTCAGTACCAATAATCTGCTTCATAAAATGAAAAGGATTGATTCCCCTTCCTGCCCTTTTTGCCATCACACTTTGTAATCCATTTCTCACCTACACGTATTTGTGCACTGCACAATGGCAGTATCATTCTGGAACGAGTTTACCAAGTGGTACTGAGCACTATGCAAGGAAAATGGCATGATGACCCTTACTGAACTAGAAAAAAATTATGGTGTCTTAAAAAGGCTCATCTTCGCTTCAAACCCTCAACCACCTATCCTTATCGGCAAGTACTTCCTTTTCATCGGTGGCAAAAATGAGAAAAAATACCTATTTGCAGACTTTGTTGCTTCCGTACAAGAAAAAATAGACCTAGAAACATATATTGCCACACGGGAATATAAACTTACCGGTAATAACTTCAACTCGAAGTGGAAAGACTTCATGTAGCAGTAATCAAGCTAAAATAGTGTACTGTATTAATGTTCGAAATTATATACGTAAATAATTTAGGTAATGTAAGTAATCCGTAATGTTTCCTTGATAAATAATGTAATGGTCAGTTTTCAACATTATTTTTAACGTATTTAACTTCAGTTTTTGAACCGTGTTATAATATAAATGTAGAAATGTGTTGTCCATAATGTATGTACCATATTGCTTGTAGTTAAATGCGTCTAAACCTTTGTAATTAGTGTTTGAACTAACTTGTATGATATTTCATGTGTGAACAATGCATATGCAGTGTGTTTACTGTACATGTTTTTTTTTTTCAGGTGAATGGTGTTTTACCGGTACAAGAGTTAATTAATTGATACCATTTCTACTTTTAAAACAGCCGCCAATTGTAAAGAATTTATAGTTTACAGAATCAAGATTTCATCATTAATCACTTGGGGCTAGCAACTTTTTCTAGAGCCTTCAAATGAACTATTTGTCATCGTTTTTATGGTGGCCAATTATAAACAAGTTGTAATCCCAATCATAGGAATTTTCCCACGGACTGTCTCACGCTACACAGCTCAGCAATGGCGTTTTCATGCTCCTTTCAGAGAATAACTTGAACAGACTGCTCGTTTGATCGGTTAGATAAAGGTAAGAGCCTTGAAATTGTTACTTTACACAATTGCTCAAAGGTTATTTCGAATCATTGTTCTCACTGGTCATTTTCTGGAGTGACAACAGAAAGTGAACTTATACTTGCTAGAGCGGGCATTTTCCCCAAGGACGAGATGCATAGATTAGACACAATCTGCCCACACCACAGGCGTGAACTCGGACTTGGCTGGTGGCGAAACACTTCCAAGTGCTGTGTGCCACAAACAGGGTTCGTACGCTTTTTTAACAAAAAATTCAAGGACTTTTCAAGTACTTTCAAGTACACATTTTCCATTTTTCAAGGACTCCACGCACTGCAAAATCAAGCGATAAGCAGCTGTTCATATAGCTAGTGTGCGCCGACTCTCCCATGCTCGAAATGTCAACATCCTTCGTGCACACAATGCATCGTGCCTTGTGTTTGTCACCCTTGACTTCGCGTAGCCACTCTTTGTACAGTGGTTTCTGAAGCCACAAGTCGCTGAAAACACACTTTCCCATTGTTATAAATCTTTTATTCGTGAAACAGTAGCCGAACAAACAACACCCACGCAAACAACAGGAAGCAGTCGAGGCACATGGCTTTTCGCAGCTATTATGCGTCGCTACTGTTCTGCCAGTAGCATATACTTTCATATTAGGCACTCTAGAATCTAGGATGGATGAAATTAGCTACAAGTTTCAAGGACTTTCCAGCACTGACTGCAATTTTCAAGGAGTTTTAAGGCCTTGAATTTTTATTTTCAAATTCAAGGACTTTCAAGTACTTTCAAGGTGCGTGCGAACCCTGCACAAATCTTAGCCCAACATGGAGCAAATAGAAAAGGGGATCAAGGAATTTCGAAAATGGTATCGGAGCACATATTATACTCATATTCAGAACAGAATACTGTTTTAGGAGGGCCGGAGGAAATTCTAGGAGCAAAAGCTAACACGCAAGACGGCAAGACACGCTAAGTTATTTAAAATTACAAACTGAACTGAAACTGGTTGTTTATTTCAAACGACCTTGGCAGGACATTTGTTTCTCAAGTGCAGATTTCGGACTTGGTGATATATGCATCTCTTTTTTGTTTTTCTGTTAAATAGTATCCATATATAACAGAGCAAAAGGAACTAGCTTTATTCATTACGTGTGCTGAATATTCACAAAAGGGTTGCTCTTACTCTACTTGAAGTTTTTAGGCGTATTTGCTCTAGCTTGAAATCTGCAGGCCGATTAATCCTTTTTATGTTGCCATGCTTAAATTTATGGATGTACATGTACACTTAAACCATCTGCATGACAACCTTTTTCTTGCTGGCAAGCATCGCTCAGAAGTTCAATTCACTTATCAGACGTCATCGTCAAAAAAAGAAAAACAGTAAAGTACCGGTAATTTTAGTTCGTAAAAACGTCTGCCCTACTATGTGTCCTTAACTTTATGTTTGAAACCCTGCTTAATACAGACACTTTAGCATGTCCCTTTGGGTGTCTGTATTAACGAGATTCCACTGAATTTTGAATTTGAACTGTTGCTTACACGTTGGCACTTGTCATTGCTATTACTTTTTGTTATTTTTATTATTATCTGATATTTGTAAACGCATCAGAACAGCATTTTGTCCAGAATCTGATGAACACTTTTTTTGCATTAGGTGGACTCAGATAATGAACTGCCTCATTCAACACCTACCCATCACTTTATAGCAGAGACACCATGTGGTGCGTACAAACCATCGGAGAGCTCGGACGATTCTGATAACGAGACCATACGCTCAGACAGCAGTAAAGACAAGCTTAATGAATTCTTACCGAGCAGACATATCAGTCCCATCAGGTCTAAGCTAAAGACACCGTGTCATTAGACCAAAGAAGGATTAAGCGTCATTGCGTCAGGAAAACGCGCCAAGCCGTCCAAGCCATAATCGAGGAAATTGCACCAGAGGATACAGAAAGTCTATGGGAGGCCTTGTTGTCATCAAAAGCATGCGACTTCCCACTGGACACTAAAGACCATGCTGATGTGACACTTATCGAGGCCCTCACTCAATGCTACAACAATGCAGGCCACTGGAGTACTGGCCAACAAATCATTTCTATTTTAGCTGACAAAATTAGTTTCAAAATGCTAAAGAAATAGATACCTGATCTGACACGCTATAGGTTTGACATTGCCAGACACCACCAGCATCTCCATGGTCATGGGGCCATGGAGCTGACTACACAGCACACTTGAGTGTATGTAGCGCCAGGACAACTACAGTGTAAGCCACTTCCTGAATTTCATTACAAGCACACACATCATCCAGGCCCTCCCTTTTGGTGAGAAAAAGCTGAAATTATCATCTAATGAGGAAATGAAGTGTCATTCCGGCAAAGATCATTTCGCAATACGAGCCGCTATGCAGTGAGGAGGGTTTCAAACCAATGGGACGCAGTACTCTTTACAGAGTCCTGCATGTCTGCTCAGCCTCTGTGAGGAAATCATTACAGGGATTGGACTATGTTAGCGCACAGGGGGCCAAGGCATTCGAGGAACTTGAGCTAGCCGCTACGAAACTTGGTGATCACTGCGGCCTGGGTCTGTCTTGGGCAAAAGATGAAAAAGAGAAGCTCAAAGTAGCCAAGCGGTATCTCAAAGGGAATTTCAAGGTAACCTTGTGTTGTTATTGCTGCAGGGATGTGCAAAGAAACTGGGGAATTAAAACCAATGTTCCAAGAACAGATTGATTACAAAACGAATTTCAACAGTTGATACAAAAATGCTTTGATATAACCCAATTTTATATTTGATTTCATTTTATTACATGGCTTGTGTTTGTAGCCGATATAATGCGCGCTGATTGGCTAATTCTTGGGCATTATTCCCTTGTAATGTCCGCGGGTCGATTACTTGCCTGCAAAAATAATTTTAACTAGACCCTCTTTGAGGGTACACTGGGTTGCCTGTGGTACGTGCAGCGTTCCAGGCAATTTTTTCAAGTTGGGGGTTCATTAAGACCATTTAAGGGGTCACCCAGTAGTCATACCAACAGAGCCCCTTTGGCTCACAGGGCCTCACACGTTCGTACGACGAAACAGATCCTTTTCTGAGGTTAAAAACCTGGCTACTGACCTCTTAATTAATCATTTGTCAGAAAGAAGACACTCCTGTCCTCTTTAGAAAAAATTGACACGCATTAATTACGTGTGGTAGTGAAGTAACACAGCGATTTATTCCATAATGTCAACTGAGCTGTGTGTTGTCTTCCAGCAGATTCAAGTTGTCCTTGCATAATACGTAGCTCTAACCGTGCACGATATTGTTTTGGTATTGTCTATTATTGTAGTGCCATGGTAGAAGTCTTGGGTAACTAGCCTGAGAAGACATGTGGTTAGTAGCAAAGTACTGAACCCAGAAAGATTCAAGAAAATAAATGTGAGAAACATTGGCTTCTGGGCTGACATGTTGACAGTTGTCTTTGCGTAATATGTAGGTCTATCAGTAAACGATATTGTTTTGGTATTGTATATTGTAGTGCCATGGTAGAAGTCTTAGATAAATAGCCCCTTGAAAAGACATGTGGTTTCTAGCAAAGTACTGAACCCAGAGAGATTGAAGAAAATAAAAGGGAATCGAGAAACATTGGCTTCTGGGCTGACATGTTGATCATGCAACTTCTTTCCACCACAAGTGTAAGCGTGCACTGACAGCATCTGAGAGCTTTCTAAAGATAAGTTCGCTGAAGTTAACCCCTTTCCAGCAGGGTTAATGCTATCAAATGCGAACCAAGCAAGATACAGATTTCGTTAGCTTGCTTTATGCAAAACAAATAGATGTAAAAGTAAATAAATATGGACACAGTTTTTAAGAAGAGCAGAAGGAATTTTCAGGACGGTGGATCGAGAATAAAATATTTTGCCATCGGTAACAAAATTTACGACGTGAAAACAACATTAATCTTGATCCACGAATATGAAAAGTTACCATCAGTGAAAAACATTTTGGGAGATT
The DNA here is from genome assembly GCF_036669935.1 of Montipora foliosa. Taxonomy (NCBI): domain Eukaryota; kingdom Metazoa; phylum Cnidaria; class Anthozoa; order Scleractinia; family Acroporidae; genus Montipora; species Montipora foliosa. Next base: position 18,481,633 of record NC_090873.1, on the reverse strand, counting down.
TTAGTTAAGTTGAATTTTGTTGTAATTGTACTTTTGGCTGCACAGAGTAAATCGCCCATCGGCAGGTTTACTCGCCAAACAGTGAAGCATCTGTGTCAAATGATACCAAGATACCAGGTTTTTGTTTTTTTTTAGTTTTCTTTTTCTTTCAATTGTTATAAATTTTGACAAGAAATGTGCAAATTCAACACAAAGATCACAATCGCCCAACTCTCAGAGGTTGACCATTGTTTCTGGAAAATCAAGAACTTACTCTCCAAGACAAGGTTATTTATCACCAGGTAATTCTATCGTTTTGGTCATAGCAGCTACTTTATTATTCATCAGCGTCACAATCTTTTGCCGATTTTGGGGGTCATTTTGTTGAAACTCAAGCACGCTTCCAACAGACCTGTTTAGTTTTGTGACTTATGCGCTACCACAAAAATTCTCCCCATATCACATTTCAACATATGTATGCAAATTTGCTAAGCTCGAAAATTACACAACATGATAAATTTACAAAAGCTGGAAATTTCACAGAAATATTTTCCAGCGAAACATTTATTGAAACAAGCAACATATTTGCTATAAGAGGCAAGAAACCCTTCCTATTTCAGTTGCGTGAGTGCAAGCGAAACACACAATCACAAAGCATATGCAATTAAATAAATTCCTGACAGTTCACATCAAACCCTTTTGGAAAGAACCTTGACCGTAAATAATAAAGCACAAAAGAGACAACAAGCTTTCATTCAAATGATTTTTCACTGTCACATTTCCAATTTTTTTTAACCTTTGCAGAGTTGAGTACAAAATGAATGTTACTTGCCAGGCAAACAGGCAAACTTTAAATAGATGCGACTTCAGTAAACACTGTGAGACACACAACAGAGATCACAGATCTACTTATGGTGTTTGATTCCTTCTCTGTCTTTGTTGAACCCGTAAGTTACCAGAGAAATTTCCATTTGGTTTCAGTGTTGTATGTAACACCACCTAGGCGAAATATTAGAAGTACAGCTCACTTTGATTTCGGCTCGATGGGCAAAAGATTCACACTGTCGAAATCCATTACATGTCGCTTTTAAGATTCCAGATCTTTATGTTTCACCGTCTGTCTTGACGTTCCATTCTTGAGCTCCATATGGGTATATTTTCTTTAAACATGTACTAAAATGCAATTCGCGTTACAATGGCTTTCGACGCAATTACAGGTTAATTGTGCAGGGCAAGCTATGCATTACCCCAGCCCCCTCAAACCTAACAAAATACGCACAGAAGACTCTATGCACAAAGACACCACTTAGTAGGGGAGTGACAGGCAAGACTTTTCCCGACAAAAAATAAGAAAACCCATGAAATGAAACCGAGATTCCGACTGGGTTTGGCAACCCAGTAAAAAGCCATTGCTTTTTTCCTCTGACAATTGTAGTGAACTGCTGAAAATGATGTAGAGTGAATTCTATTACCCTGTCGAGCTAAAATTTTAGAAGAACAGTGAATTCAAAGATTTGGTGCCGGACAGGTCAAACGAAACAGCCACGAAGGAATCAAAACTTAAGTCTACGAGCAAAAACGTAAAACAACAATGAAAGCAGTCATAGACGTGCAAACGTTTCAAACTTATCTGACGCCAATAAACTGAGAG
>NC_090873.1:18465003-18472503 GCF_036669935.1 Montipora foliosa | reverse complement strand
CCTGAATAATTCTTGCTTGTTGCGCCCATCTTGCAAGAATTCCTTCCAGTTTCTTGGAAGCTTGTTTCCAGGTGCAACTCGTTGCCGCACACCCTGTCCATGTTTGTGGACATAAGTGTTGAATTGGACTAAGTGTGCAATCTTAAGAGCTGCCTGACCCTTCGAAACACTCTCTGCTTGGTCGTTGATGTTTTGTCCAAGTAAAATCATTTTCAGAAAAGAAATCAAGGACTGGGGAACGGACATAACCTGACAGTTCTCATCAAACGATCTGTTAAACGAGTGTTTATTGCCTAGTATGTCTTTCCGAATTATTGGCGCTGCCTTTGCTAAGTGCATTCCTTCGTTGTCCAGATCTTCTTCATGTCTCTTTTGAAGCACGTTACCTACGTCCTCACGAAATACCAAGTAAACATCACGCCCCTTGTTGAAATATTCCAGGCTAGGTACTTGGTGAACAATCCGTTCTTTAAGATGATTAGTGTTTGCAGTCGTCTTCACACCGAGCTGTTCCAGGACAGACCCGTAAATCTTGGCAAGGTCTGCTAACCTGAAGGTGGGAAGTTCGGCTCCAGTCTTTCGAGATTCTTCAATAAACGTTACTACTTCTGCCATGGCAATCCCTTCTAGCCGTTGAGGCTTCTCCTCCTCTGGGATGTTTTCTTGTCTTGCGTACTCAGCTCTTCTATAAAGCATTGTTAAGCACATTCCATGTTAACGTGCCTCTAGTGTGATAAGATCTCCCCCACCAAGTTTAGCTAAAAGCTTCTCATCATTAAGTAAAGTAGCGCATTCTTGAACTCGAGCATCCAATTCCATAGTTGATACTTCGAAAAACGGCCCTTACTCAGATTCGCATATAAAACAAGATGCCGGGGAATCTTTCGTGTAAGAAGCAGCATTTGATCGGATAAACTTCCCACCTGCTCCAAGATGTTCTCGGGCTTCAGATCGTCTTTTCTGAGCTCGTTTTAGTTGGGCGGAATTGAACCTATCGTAACAGGTTTTGTGAAAACTAGCTTAGTGTCTGGACAAAGTGGCGAGGATGCCATCACCTTCATCTAAACGAGACAGACTTATGTCGGGTAGGCAATCTATTTTGGCAAACTGTTTTAAATGTTCTCCGAGTGTCTTATAACAGGCTTCTTTATCCTGCTGTTTGGATTGTGCAGGGCATCGCAGCTTTTCCTTAATCGATTGCTGGCAGATAACACACAATTTCCAATCCGTTTTGTCAGCATTGCCTGGGTTATCCATCTGAGCCGTCAACATGAAATTAACAAGCGTATAAATTTTCTTTAGCTTTGAAAGAACAGTAAAAAGGAAAGAACTACTTGCATGAGGAACCAGTGAAATTGGAAAATCGTAACATCACAGTCGTGGGTCATGTTTAAGCGCACAATAATTATAATAACAATCTCATACCAAGACTGCGTACTTGTTCTTGGAGGAAGGTCGTTTTATGACTTCACATAACAGTGTTGTACTTACATTTGCCAATTGTTTGTTTCGTGTAGCACAGAGCCGTTCTTTTATCTTTTTGCATCCTTGGATTAATTGCAATTAAAACGAGATGCTTCTGTGAAGCATACACTGGGTTGCCTATGGTACGTGTTACAGAAAATCAGAAGGCACTGAATTGTGTGGCATTGAAATACAGCATTCCAGTCTCTGAAGAATAACAAATAAAAGAGAAGCGAGAAACATTGGCTTCTGGGCTGACATGTTGATAATTTTCAAGTTCCCTCACAACTTCTTTTCGCCACAAGTGTGCCCTCTGAGCATCTGACAGCTTTGTAATACTAAAGTTCACTGAAGTTAAGCCCTGCCGGGCGGGGTTAGTGTCAGGATGGGAGACCTAAACAATAAACCCCTCATTAAACAGAAGCATCTGACCGACGGTCGATCAAGAATAAAATATTTACAACATGAAAACAACATTAATTTTGAACCGTGAATCAGTAGAATATAAAAAGTTACGATCAGCGACAAACATTTTGGGAGATTTTTGCTACGTTCAAATAAATCGCAAAATCGAAAGTGACATGGCCGGAATTCAGTGGGCGCCGTGATTAAGTTACACCGACATGTTTACTCGCCAAACAGTGAAGCATCTGTGTGAAATGCTGGCAAGATACCGGGTTTTTGTAAGTTTCTTTTTCTGTCAAGTGTTATAAAGTTTGACATTGAAATGAGCGAAGTCAAAACAAAGATCACAATCGCCCAACTCTTATTTATGCAAAGTCAAAATTTACTCTCCAAGACGCGTTTGACGTTATTTATCACCAGGTAATTTCATCATTTTGGAAATAGCAGCTACTTTATTATTCATCTGCGCCACAATTTTTCACTGATTTTGGGGCTCATTTTGTTGAAACTCAAGCACGCTTCCAACAGGCCTGTGAACCCTTCCAGCTTACAGAGCAGTACTAAAAACACTTCTCCCATATCACATTTCAACCTTAAGCTCGGAAATTCAATACACAACATGATGTTATAATTCACAAAGGCAGAAAATACCACAGAATCCTTTTCCAGCGAAAACATATTTGCTCTTACAGGTGAAAACCTCTTCCTATTTCATTGCGTGCGTGAAGGCAAGAAACTCAATCGTGTCAAATTACCATGTACTTCAGGTAAATACAGCTCACTTTGATTTCGGCTCGACGGGCAATAGATTGTGGTTGAAGTCCATTACTCATCGCTTTTAAGATTCTACCGCCTGTATATTCAATTGACTTGCCATTATTGACCTTCATAAGGGTATGTTTTGTCCAAAGATCCACTAAAACGCCATTTGTGTTACATGACTTTCGACGCCATTGCCGGTTAAGTTAATCGTTCTACTGTGTCCACCAGAGAAATCTACGCATTTCCCACTACCCTTGTGATCCTAAGAAAATACGCACAGAAGACTCTATGCACAAAGCCACCACTTAGCAGGGGAGTGACAGGCAAGACTTTTACCGACACGGAAAAAAATAAAAAAAACGACGAAATAAACGCAGATTCCTACTGGGTTTGCCATACTGGCAACCCAGTAATAAAGTTCTGTTACGATAAAGCGAAGAACTCATTTCTCCTTTTCGAATACTTACAGTTCATGCAGAGACGCAATATTGATCTTTCTCCAGACAAGCATGTCTTTTGTGCATTCATCATTGAGTGTAAACATGAAAAAGGACTTAAATGTTGTAAAAGCAAAACCTTTCCTAGCGTTTTTCAGGTTAAAAAACTAAGCACAGTCACCCAAAAAAAAATTGCGAAACTGATATGCAAATTAGTTTGACCGCGAAGCATTGTGGGTATATCACATTTTTCCAAATAGCTAGCCATTAAAGGGATTTCCCGTCTTCAAAATATCACATTTTTTAGAACCAGGGAGACAGAACTGATCAATGCTTCGTTTTATGAATTTTAGTATTAACATCAAGGCTTTGAACGGCCACTTCAGGTTCAATCGACATTCACTTCCGGTTTCTTTGTAGAAGCCCTATTTTGCATATTAACTACTTTTTTGTGGTGAAATTAGAGTTACTAACATACAATTGTCATGTCGGCCCATCTGACACCTGTTTATAGCATGTATAATGTACATACACTGTTGTGCATTTTCACTTTTGGTCAAAATGGCGGCCATTTGAAAATTGCCCTCAAGTGCACCAAAACGAGAAAATAGGCGATGTCTCCATATCACAAATTGTTAGTCATGGTGAATACTTGAACTACTGAAAAATTGGTACTTTTAACAGAAAGTGAGCAATTCGCCTAAAAATCTGCACATATCTGCTTCCCTATATACCATTACGGCACATGTTCTTACTGCCTGGCAGCTTGAATTTATCCTATCTGGTCACCAAAACGATTCTCATCATTTATCGGCACCGGAAACACCGAATCATTTGAATGAAATTAACCTTACAATGATGAATACTAATAGGCAGCCTTTGAACAATTTCAAGTTTTCGAATTTCTGCTGCTAATTTTCGATTTTCTTTGATCCTTTGAGACATCAATAAATGGTTGATCCTTGGAGACATCTTAATTTGCAAGGCCGAAACGTATCTTTTCTTTAACACATACTTTTGTGTGTAAGTCATTACAAAGATTTTTTTTACGAATCGTTTATAGAGGGCACGTAAGGCGATTTAGAGACAAAGTGGTGTAGAGAAACCCACTTGTGAGCTAATTTATCACAGGAAAACAAAATAAACAAGCCAACCTCGGACCCCGAGGCCGCAGGCCTAGGGCAGCATTTTCAAGACCTCTGTAACAGTTTTTCGCTGTACGGACTTCCCGGCGGGCAAATAACACCTATGTCTACCTAGCATGCAAACATATGTGACCCTCCAAGGGAGTTCGTGGAATAAGGTGAACGAACGCACACGGCACGCTTGCACGACAGAACAAAAGAACTTGCTCTTAACATGATAGCTGCATGCAAACTTCCTGCCTCATTAACATGACCAACAATGAATGCCTTGTCGACTCAGGGAAAAGGAAGAAGAGAGATAAGTTTCATGAGAAACTATCACTAAAAAATTAAAAAAAAAAACAAAATTACCAAAATTAGCACAAGAATCAAATAAGCTCAAAATAAAAACGTGTTGCAATGGTGGTTTGGTGTGTTTACATCAGAAAAACAGTGTATCAGCAATCATGCGTGTATTTTTTGACAATGCTAATTACACGTCAAATTACGGCCACATGAGAGGCAAGTTGACATGAGTTTCACATTAAGCAGAATGTGAAACTCCCTATTTCTTTTCCCTATTGAATTCACTACAGACTATATCTCTCATTCCCACGCTTCACAGAAAAGCGCTTGAAATAGCAAGGTATTCTGCTGTTTTGGTGATCGAAACCAATGTATTTTCATGGGATTATCTCCAGAGGGTCTTCAAAATATCTTGTTTTATTTTCTAATATCCCTGACCAGGGCGTCCATACAAGTATTTTTCTTTTGAGTGCTCAACGATATTCTTGCACATAAAAATTATGGTAGAAGATGCTTCAAATTCCCAGATAACAACAAAGGGGCGCAATGTAAAGTGGGTGGGCCAGTCTCTTTAAGGTCCCTAATAAGATCAGCTTCCCTTTTTCAATCGTGACATAAACATTCGAGTCTTATTTGATCTGGCTGTAACTTGGAATGAACTGACTATTTTGAGAACGATCTGATCATGGAACGAAGTGACCGGATTCCATTGCGTCAGTATAACAGTTAGACAAAATGGATGCATATTCAAATCAAAGTGCCACTGTCGTTACTCGTGCATATGAAGGTTACCGCGATTGTTTAAAATTGGCAGGCTGAAGTTTTTTTTATGGATTATTTAGTGTCCTCTAACAGCTGGATAATTGTGTAACAGCTCTCATATGCAACTAGGTAGCCAAAATAATGCATGTATGTGAGGCAATCCCCGATTCAACCCTGTACAATAAGTCTACCATTTCTCCAATAGGCATAAGATTACTCTTTAACCCATCCTCTATAAAGAGCTGAACCATGTGTTCAAAGCTCGTCGCAGTAGAGCAGATCCATTTAGTATTATTAACACTTTCTGTGCCAGTTATACATTCCTCCAACAAACCTTGCAAATATTCATCACTATATTTGATGCTGTTACACTTTGAGACAGATAATTTGAACCATAACTGATCACATCAAGTGTAGCAGTAGTTCCCTGTCCGCTTATAGGACTGATAATAGTTACTGTTGCCCACCTCTCAATGGATTCATTTATATGTATTGTAACATTTAATGCATCGGAAACTGCTTGCACAATAAGTGCATCACAATTGCTCTGTAATGGGTCCAATAAATTTTTGACGGTGGTTTCTGATGTATTCAACTCCGGCAGCATGCACGTTCATGTGATAGGAAGAATCATTCGATTTTGTTGAACACTTAGTAACAGATTTATCTCGAATACACAATAGGACTGACAAGTCTTTTTTGTGTTTAGCACTCCTGCTGGTAATAAGATAAAAATTACGATTAGAATCTCCTACTCTCGAAGATTTGTTGCATCTTGCAGTCTAGGTTTAGACAATCTTACTGCAATATAATATTATTTTCCAAAAGCAAGAGATAAACACTTTCTCAACTCAGACGAGCTCGGTACGTTCTCCTTTAAATAATGCACCATACAATTTCTAATTACCTTGTCTTTATGAAGTAAGTAAGTATAAAAGCCACAAACAGCAATGGTGGCGTTCTACCTAGCAAACAGGAAGTCACAGCTGTCTAAGCTGTGTTGTGATTATCCATCCTAATTGGCTAATTAGATCGAACTTCCAGTTACGCAGGAGTGACAAATTTGCATAAAGATCCTCACCAAAACTCGTGGATATATCCACGAGTAAAAAGGTTTACAATGGTGTGGATGTAAAGTAAAGTAAAGTAAATGATGATGGATGTGCCGTATTTCCTTGTAATTTACTAACTTGTGTTTTTAAATTACAGAAAAAAACTATTAGAAAACAAAAACCGTAAATCTATTTAGATCACACGTTTCAACCACTGGATGTATAAATAATTTTTTTCAAAATAAAGTGTTCTTCTCTTTTCTCTACATTTAGTGTTAATGCGACTACCAATTTGATTCCACTTTTCACCAAAAATTGGTGAGTCAAACTTGTTTTTAAGAGCTGAGAAAAGAAAGGAAAGTTTTGAGCTATTCAAACCCTTGCGATTCAGATGTATTACACCTTGCTATCTCATCATCGCTGAAGAGAACGTCCATACAGGCAAGGGCCACAGTGGACACATCTTTCGCCAGGTCAACGATAACTGCAACGTTTCGCCGCTGCTCATTGGTCGGACCATGACTGCATTGAGGGATGTAAGGGAACATTCCGGTCAATACTCAGCAAGGGTTGTCTTGTTGGCGCCAAGAGGGGAAGACAAACAGGTGATAGTTCTTTGTGGTTCTGATTATGTGTGGGCTGGACGGGAGACTCAATAGGATTTGCGGATGCTGCATTCAGAGAAGGGTATCCAAGGAGTTGGTTACAGACGTTTTCTATTACAGCTGATAGTGCTGGGTCTGAGAGCTGATCATCAAACAACGCGGGCGAGGGGGAGATCTTCGGCTCATGCTGATGTATGTACTTTAGGGAAGTCAGCTGTTTCACCACTTCTGCGAGGTTCTGTATCTGCTGTTTGAGCTCACTGGTGAAAAAGTCACGCGTTTTAATGATATGCGTAAAAACAAAAGCTAAAAGTTCACACCTGAAATGATAAACATAAAACGCACACACATTTATTTGAACCTTCCGACTTAATAAATGGTCAGAGTTCAGACTTCGTAGTTCAAGTGAAAGCGAATGGCAAAAAAACTCCCACCGAAAGTCATATTCAAAGGTGTTCGACAGCTGAATATCAACACTCCACCAAGGATGCAAATTTCAGTGTTCAAGAAAGCCTGGATGAACGAAGAAGGTATGTTTTATCTTTACACTGTTTGTTCAGAGAAGAAACTCTTCATGCGAACG
>NC_090873.1:18460003-18462503 GCF_036669935.1 Montipora foliosa | reverse complement strand
GTCAAATGCAGCACTTAAGTCAAGTAATACGAGAAGTGTAACCTCTTGTCGATCCATGCTTAGCAAAATGTCATTCTGCACCTTAAGTAGGCAAGTTTCGGTAGAATGGTATTTCCTATAAGCAGATTGGTTGCTAGGAAGCGGTGCATTCTCAGAGCAGTGCGACAATAATTGTTGAAGTACCAGTTTCTCAGCACACTTTGAAATAAAGGACAGATTACTGACAGGTCGGAAGTTGTTGAGTACAGGTTCAAGGTCCAGTTTTTTCCAAAGTGGTTTCACAAGAGCACACTTCCAATCAGCAGGAACAAGTCCACCACGGATGGAGAGATTTACCATTTCGGTTATTACTGGGAGAAGTTCATCAATGCATAACTTCAGTAGCCATGTGGGAATTGGATTCTTTTTATAAAATGCACTAGAGGAGCTCATGATGACAGCACGAACATCCGATTCTGTAACGGTAGAAAATGAGTGAAGTTGAATTTCTGGTGGATAATAATAAATTTGTGGTGGAACCACATGAATGCTGTCAATTTCCTCTCTTAGCAGATCAATTTTGCGGCCAAAAAAATCACCAAAATCATTGGCGAGAGTTTCACTGTCATTATGAGGTGGCAGTGGACATTCTTGCTTCTTATTGCACAACGAGGTGACAACCTGAAACAGTTTACGGGAATCCCCAGCACATTGATTGATTTGTTCAGTGTAGTAAAGATGTTTACAGTCGTGCAGTAGCTTTGTGTACTTGTTGCATATTTCACGATAGGCATCTTTGTCAGATTTCCGTTGGCTTCGCAACATTTTCTTCTCTAACTTTCTTCGCTTTGCTTTCAAGGCTTTAAGCTCAGGGTTAAACCACGGGACCATAGGCCTTACAGTTACCGTTTTATGCAATAGAGGAGCATTTCTGTCTAGAATATCTGTAAGTACCTTGTCGTAGGTCTTGGCCAGATTTAACAGGTCAGTTGGAGGATTGTGGTGTAACTTAGAGTCAAGGATGTTGTTCTTGAAAGTCTCAATATCGATCTTCTTGTATTGACGAAAACAGATTTCTTTTATAGAAAGTTCAGGGCGAAGAAAAGCCATAGCAGTTTCAATAAAGCAATGATCAGAGAGGAAGAACGTTGTACGTGGAGTTTTTAGGAGCAAATCATAACATGATCGAGTCACAACAAGGTCTAAGATATGACCAGATGAATGCGTAGGTGTAGTAACATGTTGTATGAGACCAAAAGTTTCCAGTAAATCCGATAATTTATCAGCGTCAGAGTCAGTATGGCTGTCGAGATGAAAATTGAAATCACCAGAGATAAGCAAAACTTCAGAACACATAACAATATTTTCCAGATAGACGGAAAATTCCTCAAAGAAGACATTAGCAGACACTGGGTGTGCCTCAGAGTAAGGTGGTCCGTAGATGCCAATGATTTTCAGTGGTCTACTTAAGTTCATAATGTTCCATTCACAATATTCAAAGGATCGTTTTTCTCCAGAGTCAGTTCGAGAAGTCTGAAGATTATCTCTGTGCATTAATCCAATACCGCCTCCAATGCGCTGCGAAGGTCGAGGACAATTATGAAACAAATATCCTGGTGGTGATAGTGAACAAATACTAACAGAATCTTCACCTTTAAGCCATGTCTCAGTAAGCACACAAAGGTCAATTTTGTTACCCATCACATGATCAATAATAAGATCAGTCTTATTTCTTGCAGATCGTACGTTTGCGACGGCAAAGCATAGTTGTTTTGCAGTTGGAAGTAATTGCTGGCATTTCTTCACGTATGATAAGTTATTCAGTACAGTGTTCACCGTAGCATTATTTGATGTATTGTTCCCATTGTTGATGTTGTTCTGCTCCATCGAAAAAATTTGCATGTAAGAATCGAAGAAACATTTTGAAGAATAATAATTATGAAAATATGATTTAGTAGAATAGCCAGTGGAAAACGAACAATACCTGCCGTAGCCCAGAACAGTAGTTATTCGTCGTTGCTTATTTCGGCCAGCTCTACAGCCACGTTGAGAAACAGATTTTGCTATTCCAGCGAGTTTTAAGCTCTTCCACGTTGAGTAATCCAAATGTAACTTCGCAGGAAGTGTAGAAATAATGTTCCATAATTCAAAACTTGAGTAAGTAAGCTTCATATTGACCAGTGTTGATCCCAAACTAAGCAAAAATACGTCTAAGCAGACTAAAAAGTCGAAAATTTCCAAGAGCAATCAAAGTTCGTGACGCAGCCACTGAAGCGCGACCCAAGCACAATGTTCTGCCTATATTTAAAAACAAACACTTGTAGATAACGTTTTTCAAGGTCATACAAAGTCATATTATTCAATTTGATTGTTTTAAATTTGCCAAGATCTCCGTTCAGTGTGTTCTTTTGAAAATCAAAACCAAATGACTCAAAAAGTAATCGAACACTGGTTTGATTTTCATCGCAGGGTGACGACAGCGGCGAACTAAATCTATCATGCTCATTAGCAAAATAATTTT
>NC_090873.1:18445003-18457503 GCF_036669935.1 Montipora foliosa | reverse complement strand
TGTAGGCCTGTCATTACCCTCCACAGGTAGTACCATATGAAGGCATTGTTCTTATTTTGTGCCCCACAGTTATCAGCGTGTAACTGAGCAAACATTTCACCAAGTCCGTGGTGCTCAAAAAAGGAATGAACATATGATATGGTACTGTCAGCTCCTTTACCCGTCTGAAAATTCTCGTCGATTAAAAACTTCACTTGTCTCGGAATTGCTTCACAGCAGATTCCAAAAAGACCACACTTCTGTGGGGTCTTAAAATATATTGGGTCAGGTTGGTAAGGGTCAGCAGGGTAGTGAAGCTGTTGAGCGTAATCATAAGAATAATGCACTGTTCCCTCTACACTGCAGGGAGCATGTTTCTCAGAGAAGTCGACAGTTATAAAGGTGTTCACCAACGGCGTCTTTAGTTGTTTTACAGCAGCCTTTGTAATAGGGGTTAATAGGGGTTAATAGGGGTCGCACTAGGGAAATTTTGACCAAATTTGTGTTTGTCTAGCATTAAAATCTGTCATCACACCACGTTTTCCTTATGCGACCAGTGTTTCACAAATTTCTGGGTGGAGCAGGCAGATTTTGAAAAAATAAAAAAAAACAAAAGACACCGCTTCCGGAGCTGTCAACGCCAGTCATTGGACCCAGATATGACCTTCAGTTAAATTATTCAATCGGCAGGAATTTTAATATATACCTGCCAACTTTCAGCATGGATGGACGTTTTCCTTCTTACTACAGTATGCGCCGGGATCGTTTCCAATGCAACATTTTCCTCATTTTCACCCTACACTGGCTGGACCGATCTCAGATCAAGTGGGACCCAGCGGAATTTTGTCTAATCGACCGATAGACCGGCAAGTGTGTTTTACTGACAGCGATAGCCTGAACAGCTCCAGATCATCAGAAGGTTTGCAAGAAACGCAGAAGAAACAATACGATAAATGGCCACAAGAAGAACAAAGGGCTCTAGTAAGCCTATGGGCAGAACGTCATGAGCTACTACAGAGCAAAGACGCACGAAAAATGTGGGAAGAAATTGCACGTGAGTTAAATCGCAAGTTTGGAACCAGGCGCACAGGAGATAAATGTAAAAAGAAGATGAATTATCCGATCAAGCGGTACAAAATCGCCAAGGACTGGAACAGTAAACAGACTGGAGGACACAGAAGGCAATCTGTCTTCTATGAAGAAATAGATGCTGTTCTCGGCTGCAGGGATGTACATGTAGTAACATTACAACATGTGGCGGAAGCCGGGGCAAGTGAAGCGAGCCCCGCTAATAAGTCCGCAGGTGAGGAAACGAGCCCTGAAGCTAGAACTAATCGCAAAAAGAAGCGTAAGAGAGCTAGATCCAAAAAAAAAGGACGATGAGGGAGAACTTATCAAATCTTCCATGGCAGGGATGGATAGGCAGCGATAAGACATGAACAAGCTCATGGAAAATTTTACCGCAGTACAACAACAACAAGCCAACAACATGAATCTACTAGTAGGGGCCCTGACTACTTTTCTGCAAAATAACGCTAACAACAAATACCTGATGGAATTTATATCAATGATTCTGGATCTCGTACACTCAACGTACATTTGTTGAATGTTGCAGCTTTGTTTATTGGGAATGCGTTCATGTATAATGTAATATTATTTATACAGCTGTACATTGTTGCTGTTTCCAATTGAAACATTATTGACTCCGTCGATTTCTTACGACGTGTCAGTGGACATTTACATCCTTACAGTTTTTGGATTTATGTTTATAGACATGATATATTCAGTTTTACAATAGCATGTGAAAAAGACAAGTGCAACATTTTTAATCGCTTCTTTGTGTCTTGTGCGGAAAACTTAATGGCTGCCTCAAATCGATTGTCCAGAAAAATTTAAACTACGAAAGATCACGGTATCGGAGGTTCATAAGGCTTTTAAAGAATTCAAATCATAGAAAGCTACAGGTGTTGATGGCATCTCGTCTACTTAAAGACAGAACAGACGCCCCAGCTTCTCTATTGTCCGTCATTTTTTTAAAAAAAAAAGCAAAGGTGACCCCTCTGCACAAATCAGGTACAAAAGATGACCCAAGAAATAACCGCCCCATATCCGTTTTACCAGTGGTATCTAAAGTCCTAGAACGTTTAATCCACAAGCAACTTGCAAGTTATTTTGACGATCATAACTTGCTCTGTAAATCACAATCCGGTTTTAGCAAAAATACACACAACTGAGACGGCTGTAACCTATTTCGCCGATGAGATTCTCATGAATATTGATAAGGGCTTAGCCACTGGTTCTGTGTTTATTGACCTGGCAAAGGCTTTCGACACAGTTGACCATGATATTTTGCTTAGCAAATTAGAGTATTACGGTGTATTCTATGAAAGCCTTCCATGTTTTAAGAACTACTTCACGGGAAGTAAGCAGTTTGTGCACATTGATTCTCAGTCATCTGAAGACCTTGCCATAACTTCTGGAGTGCCACAGGGGGTCCACACTCGGACCCCTGTTATTCGTTGTCTACATTAATGACCTACCATGTTGTGTCAAACACTGTTCTGTAAATATGTATGCTGATGACACAGCTCTATATTTTGGTGGTCAAACTGTACACAATTTAATTTTTTACATTAACCAAGATCTACAGTGTTTATCTGAATGGCTAGAAGACAATAATCTTGTTCTCAATGTTTCAAAAACTAAGTGTGTACTATTTACATCTAAAAGGCATAAAGAGCGTGATTGAATTTATCTTGTGTACATTTACTGCGCATATGGTTTATTTTTAACGCTCGCTTTCCAATGCAAAACCTTGAAAATTGGTCAAGTTATCTTGTACACACACACAGCGCACGCGAGTGAGTCCATGGGTTAGAAAACGTAGAAACTGTATAATATAATCTGTTTTGTACCAAATCTCAAGTGTTTGTTTTAACAGTTATTTCAATTTCTGTTGTTCTTTGCACTTTTTAATGTACAACACCATTTCATACACACACATCGGGGATCACTCACAATCTTTATGTACAATACACCACTTGAGAAAATGCAGCACATCTATGAGGCACTAAAATTGCGATCAAAGATGAAACATGTAAGTCCAGGCAATATTCTGAGGCTGTTTTCAAGGAAATGATCTGGCCTCAGTTGTTCAAAAGGTGGAAAACAATTATCCACCGGATACATCACCATCTGGCGGATAAACACTAGCGAAAGCAATTGAGTTATCCCGTGGATAGTGATTTATTCAGTGGATAGCGCTATCCACCCTTCGAACAACTGGAGCCTGATGATCACAAGACTTACTGCAACTACACTTATCTTGCCACAACGGTAATCGACTTGTTCAAGTGTTTTGAAGCCTCGTCTCAAACGAGGTCATCATTTCCATACATGGAATGTGGATCCCAGTCTTTACCGAAACAACAGAGCCAGATACTCTCGGAAAACATTGACGAAAAGGAGTAAGTTGCTGTGAAAAGAAACCAAAACTGGCGAAACTCAGGCTAGTTTACAAAGTCCATAGATGCTTGGAAACTCAGATCTCAGTAGAAAAGAACTTTTGTTTTTCGCAAACTCTACTCTAAGTGCTTTTGGAAATCCACTCGTCCAAGATACAAGAGTACTCCTCTCAGATACGAGCAGAAGTTTTTTGCCCTGTCACCAGTCAAACCTGGCTCTCTCTCCACCAGGCCTTGGACCATCTTGACCAGCATGTGCTCTATTTTGACACAGACTCCATGGTCTTTGTCCATTGACGCAACAATTTAACCTTGCACCCCCAGCATGGCCATTATCTCGGTGATTTTAAAGACAAACTCAACATCAGCATTATTGCATTCTGCTCAGGTGGATCCAAGAGTTAAACATCGAGGTGAATGCTCAACTCAACTACAACGTACTGCACCAAAACACCCTCTGAGAACTGCATGCCCCTTTGGAGCGACCACATAGCATGAACACCACGCAGCCCCATACCATCCATTGGGATGCCAAGGCCTACACACTATTTCAAACGTGTCCTGGATCATGCCAATCCTGCCTTAGCTCTATTATATCCCGTAAGTTGTCATGGTGTTTAGTGAACAACTTGAAAGCAGTTTAGTGATTAAAATAACATTAAATTATGCATACATGAGCTGTGTTTCAATTCGATTTAAGACTTGCATACAAAATGCTTGTATATTGAAAAACTATCCTATGTAAAATTGGGAATGTGGGAGATGGCCTGGTGCTGACGTCATCCCTTACTCATTATAAGTCAATCAAATCTTTGAGGATGGCTTCATCTTGGTCGGCGAGACAGTAGTGCTGGTAAGGGAAGGTCTCACTGGTAGCGCTAGCCGATTTCGTTTTGGTCAGCAGTTAATTAGCAGTCACCAATGCAAGTTCTTACAGATTTCAGCAGTTTTGTTCAATGTTTGAATCCACAATCACATTTGTGGTGACAATTTATTGTCTTATTGTCTTCAAAATAAGGATTTACAAGTGGAATTCAAAATATTCACAGCCAACTTTACAGGCAAGGAGACTTAATTTAACTTAAATGCTACAACACTGTAAAAAATCGGTAAACCTTTGACAAGAGTAATGAAGTTCAGATCAAATGGTGAAGAAATTGATTTGGCATAAAAACAGCATATTACATGTACTTTACTGTATATGATTGACAAAATTAATGATTCCTTCCCATAAATGCTGCCACTTTAACCAGCTATTGTATTAAATGCAGAAAATGCCCAAAAAAATATCATGGAGTCAACAATCGTAAGTAAAGAAAGGCAAATTTATAGCAGAGTCTAGTTTTCGCACACTTTAATTTGTAATAGAAATGATCACTGATTTAGTGTTATCACGGCATGCATCATTAAAGTATACTTTTTTTTTAACTTTCCGTAAAAGAATAAGAGACGCTTCCTGAAGAAATTCTATGATGGGACAGCAGGGAACGGTCATAGTAAGGGACTTGCACTGTATTTCAAAGCTCTTATCATTGTACATAGAACTTTGTTAACTTACTTCTGAGTTGATTTTCTTTGTTACAAGCATAAGATTACAAACAAACCGGAAAAAAACCAAGGAAATTTTCATTAGTTTGTACGTGTGTTTACTGAACCGAGGGGTTCTCCAACACTCACATATATATATGCTGCTCCAGTCGGTGAGCCTGAAGCAAATGAACAAGACAGCTCTCTAATCGGGAGAAGAACACAATTTTTCTACCAAATTTAAAGAGCCTACCACTCCAGAATGTTAGCTAGGACTCACTGTGTATCGTCTCGCACACGGGTGCTCTTACAGTACTGTAGGTGACTTGTTTAGTGTGGCAACATCTACTGCTTGCACTATCTTTAATAGTGTAATCAACGTCATTGTACAATCAATGTATGATGATTTGGTAACGCTGCCACATAACCACGAGAAATGGAAGAAAGAGTCAACTTCCTTCATAGAAGACTGGGTATTCCCATATGTGGGGGCGTGGGATGGCTTTCATGTCTACATCAATTGTCACCAGAAGAACTTCTTCAGTTTTAAAAAGCGCTGCTCGATGACAAACATGGGTTTGATTGCTTCAAATAAACTATTTCTTTGGGCAGGGGTTGGAGCGCCAGGGTCAATGCATGACTCAACACTCTTGCAGTCCACAGATAAATTCAATGCCATTGAAATCGGTCACTGCATACACTGTACCTCATCAAGTATTGGAATTACCTGGATATGGACTTGTAAACACCTTTTGCAACAGTAGGTGATGTTGTGTTTCCTTCATGTTCATGGTTAATTAAAGCATTTCCAGATTCTACTAAAGATGCAAAGGAAAAGAACTTTAACATGAAGTTGAGAGGTGCTAGGGTTGTCTCTGAGCATGCGAGTATGCTCAAAGGCAGATGGCGGATTCTCTACAAAAAAATTGAATGTAGAAGATCTAACATCAAACCTATCATGATGTGTTGCATTGCCCTTCACAACTTGCGTATCAAGAGAAATGACCTATGCAATCCACGATGGAAACTTGGAGTAAACGATCTTCACATCATCAGAAAGGCTACTAAGAGAACGCAAGATAGAACCCTGGTTCAAGATGTTCAACAAAACATTTGTGGTTGGTTGTGATCCTTCCAGGAGTAACTTTAAAAGCATTCTAAGAGAATGACTAATCTGGTTTGCACTAAACAACATTACACTAATATTTTAGAACAATAATAGCAACTTTTTAAATTATTATAAGCCACTTCTATTGACAGATTACAAGTCTCATTTTCTAGTTGAAACCTTTATGCTATAAACTGAACAGTACGCCC
The DNA here is from genome assembly GCF_036669935.1 of Montipora foliosa. NCBI lineage: Eukaryota > Metazoa > Cnidaria > Anthozoa > Scleractinia > Acroporidae > Montipora > Montipora foliosa. The sequence goes on along the minus strand of NC_090873.1, from coordinate 18,451,216 downwards.
TATCATGGAGGAGTTCATAACAACCAAACCATAACCTTCTGTTGCTGTTTAACTTGACTGTCCCATACCATGGCACTTCCAAGTGTTTCTTTGACATACAATTACAAAACGTAGTTAATATTAAAAGGAACTCTTAGCCAAATGTGTAAGTGAACAGGCACGCATGGTCTTATCTATCTTTCTACAACAGTACATTTGTAATATTAAGATCCTTGTTTTAATCATAATATCAACCACTAGCTTGGAGAAAAAAATGTCATAACATTGATATACATCAAGTGGCCTGTTCTAGATCAAAGTTAAATGTTAAAACAACAACACATTCTTTGCATTTTTCTAGTTTCTTTGATTGAGTTTGTTTTGTGAATAAAATATTTTAACTTTACAACAACAGAATGGTGTCCAGATCATAGTCAATCATAAAAAGGAATGCTTGCAGCTGATGTTCGATCAACGCCATGTGTCATGTCATGCCAGGTATGCTGTTGCCGAGGTACATGAGGGTAAGTTTGCATTCCAGGGTCACACAAGTGGGTGGGTAAGGCCATAGAGGGAAGGCGTCGGCCTCCTCTAGATTCCATTAACAACTGGGCCATCTGCAATTCACGCCTTCGGTTTGCTTCTGCCTGCTCTCTTTGGAAATTTAGGAATAGCTCGGCCCTTTTCTTCTCTGACTCAAGCATGGTGGCCAGCCTAAGATCACTGTTTTTTCTTGTTGAGACGAACATTGTACAATACATTGAACCATATGCCACATGGCTTCAGTTTGTGTTTTGGGTTGTTTTTTACTTTTTGACACCACTTTCACAACCGTTTTCTTTGCTAGCTTTTTCTCTGGTCTCCCATCACCATTCTCCTCGATCTCCTCCTCATTTGTATCTTTACCACCACTAACGCCACTGTCAGTAACATCCACATCAGGCAAGCTAACAGGAGATAAGGATACTTTTCGTCTAGAGTTAACTGAATAGGGTGTAATGTGAAGTGCTTTAGATTTATATCCCATATGAACCATGTGAGCGTTAGCCCTACTGATGGAAATGGGCCCACACAAGGACAGAAATTATTATCCGTCCAAACTGGAGACCGTCCCATTTTCACATCAAGACAGATTATCCGTCTCTAGTGTGAAAAGGGCCATTGTGGTGAAAGACCCAGGAATTGTGGTTTATGCGAATGGAGGAATTCAGATGCGCTGTATCATCATTAGGGCTTGCTCTTTTTTCTATTTCGTTTGGTCTCTTCAAACTATTGATAGTTTTCACTGTCACGCAACAAAACATAATTCGAAATCAGTCGATGAAAAAGGCCAAGGAATCTTTACACCACTGCTCAAATTCTCAGGGCTGTGCTGTACATCGTTTCTGAGTGAGTATTTGTCGAAGCATTCCACGCAAATTTATAGAGTTTTGTATGGAGGTGCCACATGGTCCACCAATAGGCCACTTCGGAAAATACCATAATACTCTTTGTTCCCCCCCCCCCCCCCAAATTTTGTATAAGCATTGGTTTTGTTTTCTTTTGGGACCATTGTAAGTCCCAAGAAAAACTGGAAACAATGCTTACGCAAAATCTGTGGGGACAAAGAGTATGGTACGGTTGCCGCAGTATCCATTGTCACTGCCACTTGAATTGCATGCACAACCCTTTTCCAAAACTGATTCCACTTTTTCTCATTCATTGGCATCACACTCCCTCCATCCAGTCACAGGGTCCGACTTGATCTTGTTCCCCAGTTTCTCTACAGACGATTCATCTTCATCAAAGTTATCAGAGTCACTTGCACATACATGCACCTGCTCTTGATCACTCTCAAAATATTTCTGCTGACTGTAAATCATCCTTGAATGTGTTGGGTTGGATGTGTTTAAAAAAACTCCATCCATTTCTTTTGTTTTCAGAGCTTTGAAATGCCTATGCTTTGTATGTTTACAATCAAGTCTGTTTGTTATCACAGTTTTGATTTTCATTGTAATAATCCCCCTCTTCCATTATCACAAGTGGTAAACAAACAGGAAATGCATGGAACAAAAATGTCCTAGATTGATGTCAAGTATTCACAAGTACTGAAATACAATAACATCATCAAAGAAATTCAGTGACTGTTTGACAAGTAAACATCTTGTTTTGGTGCCAGAACTCGAACAAACAGGCTATTTTTTTCTCACTTGGATGGTTCAACATTGTTACAATACTGTATGTCAATCAATCTTCCATTAAGCTCATATGTATCAATTTCCGTCATCAATAGTTCTAGATTTTGATTAAAATGAATTTACTACTGAACTTATGTGGTGGGCCAATGCCTATTGAAACATGGTGGAAGCGGTGTAGGTGGTTTAGGACCCCGCTAGAGTCTAAGAGAGAGAGAGAGAAAGAGAGGATGACGTCCAACTCCGAAGCAACTACACCACCTTTGCCGTCTCAGCAGAGCGTCGTAATGCACGCTGCTCCTCTTATACAAGGTATCATGCCGCCAAAACCTCTAGATACCACTACGAACATAGCTGAAAACTGGAAACAGTTTAAACAGATCTGGGAAAATTACACTATCATCACGAATCTTACGGCACAAAGGGAACAGTATAGAGTGGCGTTATTCCTTCACTGCGTAGGTCCAGATGCCATGAAAATCTACAATGGAATGCATTTCACCCATGAGATGGACTGCAACACCTTATACAAAATTATTGAGAAATTTGATGAGTTCACTATCAGAGAAATTAACGAAACCTACGGAGCCTAGATCTTTGACGGACAAGGCAAATCTATCCATGCATACATTACTGCACTACGATCTCTAGCCAAAACATGTGGATTCTGTGATTGTCTCGCCAACAGCCTGTTAAGGGATCGCATTATTCTCAGGTAAACAACCATACTCTTTGAAAACGCTTGTTGGAAGAGACAAAATTGGACCTTAAAAAAATGCACCGATTTGTGTAGAAGTAGTGAGGCTGCCTCTTCCCAAATAAAAGATATTTCAGGGGCATCTAGCACTGCAGATGATGTACATTGACTAAAAGTACAGCTGACAAAACCTTCCTGGAAGCAAAAACAAGATCGGAACGCCAAGCATCACATGCCGCAGAAGTGAAAGATTTGCAAATTCTGCGCTGGAAATCACCCTCTGAAAAAGGAGTTATGTCCTGCCTAGGGAAAGCAATGCCAGAAGTGCAATGGAAGCAATCATTCTGCTATGATTTCAAAAAGGGCCAAACATGTGGTGTGCACCGGCTTTCTGAGCAACCAGAGCTTGACAGTGATGAAAGCTAGGAGTCTAGTGATTATGAATTCCTCGCTGTTATCGCAGTGGAACCACCTATCAATGCAATTGAACAAACATCCGGCCATGCAAGAGAAATATACATGTATACAGAGATGATGATCAATAACAAGAAAATTAAATTTCAGATCGACTGCGGAGCTTCAATAAACATCATCACTAAATGTCACACCAAAGGAAGTCAGGTAATGCCATCAAACAAAACCCTGAAGAAGGGAAATGGAACAGAAGTGAAACCCCTCGGAGCTACCCGCTTGAAAATCAGGAATCCTAAAACTGGAAAGAAGTATTCAATTGTTGTGACTGATGCCTTAACACCGCTGCTAGGTGCATGTACAGCACAACAAATGGAGCTGATAACTGTGCATGAAGATCATTTTGTCTCTGCTCCTCCTCCACAAAAGAAATGATGTGAGGACATCCGAAGTATTATAACAGCTGACGAGCTAGTCCGACGCCATCCAGAAGTTTTTGCCAAAGATCTGGGAACCCTGCCGGGCAAGGCCACCTAAGAGTTGATGAAAATGCCCAACCTTCCGTATCGCCTTTGCAATGGATCCTGACTGCCCTAAGAGAGAAGTTCAAAGCTGAACTAGACTGCTTAGAGAATTTAGGAGTACTGGCAAAAGTTGATGAGCCCACCGCATGGGTGAGCAGTGTAGTTATTCAAGACAGGCGCCCTTAGAATATGCATAGATCCGCGACCGTTGAAGCAAGTCTTAAAAAGAGAAACACACCAACTGCCAATCCTAGACGACTTAATGCTAGAGCTGGCTCAAGCAAAGATTTTTCAACCCTTGATCTTACCCCAAGATACCCAGTCGCTTCACTACCTTTGCCACCTCCTTCACAAAATATTGGAGGAAAAGACTCCCATTTGGTCTATCAGCGTTTCTTCCAGAAACGGGTGAGTCAAGCCCTAGAAGGACTGTAAGGAATACTTAACATCACTGATGACATCCTCATATATGGAGTTGGTGACACCGAAGATGAAGCTCATCATGACCATGATCGTAAATTAGGGGCATTACTACTGAGATACAGTACTACTCAAGTGCCATTTATGGGTCACCTCTTTACCAAACAAGGCCTCAAGATAGACCCTGAAAAAGTTAAAGCTGTCTTAGAGATGCCTCAACCCGAAGACGTTGAAGGCATGCAGAAGGTTAACGGATTTGTCCATTACTTGTCAAAGTTCCTACCTAGTAGACCACATGGAGCCTTACATGACAAGACAGAGTTTAACTGGACAGAAGAGCAAGAGAAAGTGTTTAGAGAAGTGAAGCGTCTTGTGACTACCACCCCAGTACTTAGCTATTACGACCCGAAGGTCGAGCTGGGAATCCAGTGTGATGCCAGTAAGAAAGGCCCAGGAGCTGCCCTCCTGCAAAGAGGCAAACTAATCACGTACACAAGCAGAGCGCTCACTGAGACCGAGCAACGATACACACAGATCGAGAAAGGAATGCTCGTGAGCGTATTCTCACTGGAGAAATTTAACCAGCACACCTACAGACCCCACGTGAAAATCCAAAGCGACCACAGGCTGCTGGAATCCATCCTGAAGAAGTCTCTCGCGTGCATGCCAAAATGCCTTCAAGGTATGATGATGAGACTTCACAGATATGATTATGAGGTGCAGTATGAGCGAGGCACAAACCTGTACCTGGCCGATACACTCTCCAGAGCTTACCTGCCAACAACCTTACATCGGACTGGAGCTGAATTTGAGAACATCAACACCATCGCATTCCCCCGTGTCCACATCTAGACACCAAGAAATACAGCAGGCAACTGAAAGCTATCATCTTGCGTGGTTGGCCAGAAGATCGCAGTCAACTACTAGAACACACCACCTTCTACTTTAGAGTGAGGGATGATATGTCAGTACAAGACGGTGTGATATTCCGCAGGCAACAAATCGTAGTTCTTGTCAACCTACAAAAAGACATGAAACCATGTTCTGCCCGAACATGAAAGACGAATTAAACGGAATGATCGCAACCTTTGAGACCTGTCTTAAGTATGAGACTAGCCACCAGAAAGAGTCTCTGATACCACACGAGGTATCCAGTCGACCGTGGGAGCAACTAGCAGTAGACCTCTTTGAACTCAACAGAAAGAGTACATGAAACAGTATGAAAGACAAACCGAACAAAGTCAATTTCATGGCGATATTCACCAGAGTTACACGGACGTTATTGCTATATTTCGATTTCCTTCAAAATCATCAGGCAAATCAAGGTTTACAGAGCACGTGACTTAAATACAGGACAATAATAATAATAATAGTTCGCGGCCCTTGCTGTCATTCTAGGTACATAGGAAAAACCGAGCGCACCTTGCACAAATGTACAATGGAACATGCCCGAGAAAAGGACAGTGCTATTTGTTACCATCTAGATAATTGTGATAAATACCAACACCTCTTGTCACTTGTGATAATTCCATCCTTGTTAACACCAAGGAATTCTACTTGAATACAGTCAGGGGCAATACCAGCATAATTGATATGGACAACAAGTGGAATATTCTTCTATTCAAAGAAGCTTTCTATATAAAAACCAAGCAGTCTGCAACTAAATCTCCCTTAAAAGCTAGCTGCGAACTATAATTATTTAAATAAGTTTCCTGTATTTAAATCATGCGCTCTGTAAACCTTGATTTGCCTAATGATGATTTTTAAGTAAATCGAAATAATAATATAGCAATAACATCCTTTAACTCTGGTGAATATCGCCATGAAATTAACTATGTTCTGTTTGTCTTTTGTACTGTGTTATTTGAAATTGTTGGTTGGTCCCGGATTTTGGTCAAAGAGTACATGATCACAGTAGATTATTACAGCAATTTCTGGGAGATTCACCGTCTCACAAGTACCACCTAATCAGCTGTAGTTTTGAAGCTGAAGAACCATTTTGGTCGCT
>NC_090873.1:18437503-18440003 GCF_036669935.1 Montipora foliosa | reverse complement strand
ATGCACAAGTTTACAAGTCTGAAAGCCCAAAACTCCTGTGCTGCATTTTATTTCAGTCAAGTACACATGCATTGCATTCTTTAACTAGTGAGTCTTTGATGTCACTTTCTCCTTGATCCACCAGCTCTCTCAAGATTTTAAAGTTAGTTAATGGTTGACCAGTAAATAAGAAAATTCCAGTTAAAATAAACAGTGTGTTTTTTTTTAATCAAAGCTTACAATGTGGGTCACTCAGTGTTCGATTAACATAGTTTTGAAATCTAAAGAAAAAGAAGAATTGATTTTTTGGTCACAGTAGCACTTTCAAAAATTCCCTGCCATACACTGATGATGATGTAAGTCCAGATTCTTTCTTAAATACTTGTATACAACTTGAAAGCAGGCAAAGCACTCAGGAGGGTTCAATAAACACTGCATGCTCTTCTGTAAGAAGCAGCAAAGTGAATTTGTGTATTCATCGATGACATGAATGTAAAATCAGTCCAGCAACAAGCTCACTATCCATGTTGGAACAACTGCGATTCTCGGCTCGACTCTCGATGCCAAAACTTGATCCTCAAAACTCAAAGCCTACGGCAATTGAGTATTGAGAATCGAGTCAAGAATCGAGACTCTAAAAAGACTGTCAACTTACTTTATATCGGTACTGTAACCAAAAAAAGAACAGGTGTTTGCTGCCCTGTGAACATGCCACTTAAGATACACTAACAGAGATTACATGTACATGTACTTCATGGTTGTTTAGTGTGTATGATTAATTTTTTATTCACTAGTTGAGGAGAGTAAAATGAACAATCGAGGAGACAGCAAGTGAGTTTTAAGCTTCATGTTTTATCATGAATAGTACGAATGAAACACCAATGAATTCTCTTTTTAGAATACGAATGAGATACTTCTTTGTCATACTGCAGTATATTTGCTACCCCAGTGGGCAAAACTTAAGTGACTGCAGTCATAGAACCAGGCATATGTAAATGCTATGTAAAGTTTATCATACACATGTAACTACAGTATGTTGAGCTATATAAAAGCTATTTACTGCTCCTTACTTGCTATGTAATAACAATATAACTTGCTACATTACATAGTTCAGTCTGTGTAAAGCATATGCCATTACCATTGCAATACTATTAAAAGGTCACATATCTCAAATAGCTATATAAACACTATAGTTTTTAAATAGCTACAATGTATATATTGACTATGTTATCTAGTATGTTATAAGTATACGTTTCACTTACAGTATGGTGCAAAAGTAATGAGAGTGTAATTCAACAAAATTCGCGAATTGCGGGGCTTTTCGACAAAAAATGGCGAATTTATTTTTTTTGTCTATGAGCTATGGTAATAACTGTTAATAGCTTGACTACAATGGATTTTCTGTAGTTTCCAGGATATTTCTGGTTTTCTGGAATATTATTTTACAGGAGCAGGATACATGTATTATAACCTTGTTTCTTTTGTTCCATGTGTGCACTAGTACTTCTACAATGTATTTCTCAGTGACATTAAGCTATTTTTCTTGATTTTTCCGACCTCCTTCAAATGCAAGCATTAGGCATGACATGCGTAATTCCTATTTCAATACTATTCCATTAATGTTTATAGGCTTGTCAAAGCCTACATGTATTTACATCCTATAGTATTTCTATGTAAGTGCTATGTACATGCAATTTTTGCTATGGACCCTGAATTTCAGTTAGGTAGATTCTATTTACACTATATGTAAATGCTATGAAACAGTTCTGTTTGTCCTATTTCCATGTTTTTTTACCGTCTCCACTTTCCTTATGACCTGCTCCCCAAAAATATTTTGAGAAGGCTGTATTTGTAGCCTATTTACACCCTATGTTATCATTATGAAAGTGTTGTAAGTAACTACAGTACCGCTCAAAAGTAAGTTACCACCTCGCGTCGCGGTTCCTGCGCAACGCGATTCCTGTCGCGCGCGACGCGATTCGCGTAGCGCGAGTATAATTGAAGCGTAAATTTCTGGCATATATTAGGAACTAATGTGTTACGCGAAATCAATCAATTTCGCGTATAAATTATCTCTGCAGTTGCGTGAGTAAGCGAAGGCGATTTTTGATTTGTTAAATTGTATGGGAGTTGCCTAAATTGCAAACTGCGAATTTGCGAATTGGAGACGACGTTTAAGCTACATGCATCTGGTTTACAAGCGGAAATTCCGATGAAAAATAAATTCTTCGCATGCGAACAAGCGATGATTTCGTTGAAACATCGACCATTTGGTGGAAAAAATTCGGCGATCTTCTGTGCAAAGTTAATAAATGCGTGGAGTTGACTTCAAATCGATCCATGCAAGTTTCTTTTCCACACCTTAAATCGATCGTCGATCATGTGTGGGTCTGATTTTCTTCATTTGTTTGGAAATTAGCGATAGACTGTCACAATATCAATAAAAAAAATCCACGTCGAAATTGCCATAAGGAGACGACGTTTAAGCGTCAACAAAAACATGCGTCTAGTTTACAAACGA
>NC_090873.1:18425003-18430003 GCF_036669935.1 Montipora foliosa | reverse complement strand
TCCAAATGCTGCTCCTCAAGTAAGGACAAACAGCCAAGCTTAAACTAAAACGCTAAAAATAATGCCAAAAATAATGCTAACCTGTACCCTTATCCTTCAAATACAGTTAGCAAAGGTTTAGACTTTAAAGAGACACTGTGTCGGATGTCAAAATTGGGTTTGCATCTAATTTATGGCATTTCTGGACATAGTGGAAATGAAGGGACTCTGTATATGTGAGAGATGTTTCAACTGCAGAGGAAAGTATGTTTAGATTTTAGATCATCACACCCACTTAATAATGACGAAGCAGTGATGGAAGAAAAGTTAGTGAGATTTTGCTTCGTAATTGCTTGTAATTGTATTGATCTACAAAATAATCTTAAACAGATTGTTTTCCCCCATCCCATGATGCAATTTACATTTTGAGAAGTGGTTTACATAAAAACAATACTATTGGGACTGTATTATGCTTCAGTGAACTGGATGTCCACTGTTTTGATGCAATTAACCTCCCACAATGAACTGTATTTAATTAAGGGATTTATGAAAACAGAATAATAATATTTAATAATTATTGTTGGCAATTGATACAGTAATCAAGTATTAATTCCTCCAAGAGCTCAATATCACCTGTAACTACAGTATTCTCTCTCCCTTAATTTCCTAAGCCACTCCCAGAACACCTTTAACCCTTCTGGCCAGGGGATAGGAATAACATTGTTGTTTGCAGCATTTTTTCTACTGAGGGTGAACGTTTGAGGCAAATCTACATTATTGGCTGATGAAATGGCATCAGGCTACAGTACTGTGCAACAAGAATGCAAACGAATTTCGTGCTTTTAGCCACTTTTCGGCGAAATATAATAAACAAAAAAAATTTTTGTGCAAACTTCGTCAAATTTTCGAAATGCCTATTGTTTCAGTAAAAGTGAAAATTTGCATAACTTTTGCAACAGCAATGCAAATTTTCAAGCAAAATTTTGTTGTGGCATAGTGAAATTTTGTTGCGACATAGCGAAATTGTGAGTTCTTATCAAAAATTCGCAGTGATCGAGTATTTGCCTTTTACATTTAAGTTAACGTTAGAAAAAGACCTGTCAAAGCCTTCATAAGTGACCACCCCGGGAATTTGCAAGAGCCGATTCTCATCAGCACCCAAAATTATAAACAATAGAGAGTGGCTGTACCAGAGCTTTCCACAAAAGTCCTGGGATTTTAAAATTATTATTGATGGCAGAAAAGATAAAGTTCGGGAATGCACCTATTAAAAACTGGAAACTTCTTTCTTCGTTTACAGGAATGGTCGCTTATGAGAGCTCTCAATTAGAGTTGAAGTGACATTTTTAACCTGGTTTTATTTTGGTCATCGTAACTTGACCTGGTCGATTGCTGAGAGCTTCAACTGTAGTTGTTGAATAATTTTTAGTCATGGTTATTACTAGCGATATTTTTTCTGCAATTTTTTCAGCTGTTGCTTCGCCAGTTCAAGGGTGTACACTTGCGATTTTCATTGGCGCTGGCAACGTGACAAAATAAAAAATGGCATCACCAATGCAAGCAAAAACTGCTCGTGTGGCCGCGGCTTAAAACTTTCACACGCTTATTATTTATTACCCGCCTACAATATCTCAATTTCTTGACCTAATTTGTTGAATAGTGCGCAATTATATTTTTTCTTTGCGTGACTTGAAAACCAAGAATTAGGTTTTAGGGCATGTAATCAAATCCGAAATTGCATCGGTCAACCATGACAATTCAAATGCATTTCTTGACTTTACTGGTGCCTTAGACATCATATTTATGACAGCTTCAGAACCAAATTTCAACCTCAAGGTTAACACCACTGACCAGGACTTGGCAGGAGTGATAAGACAGCTTAATCATTTATCTACATTGTAAGTGGAGATAAAGGACTTGACGTGAGAAGAAAAGTGAACTTGTAAGCATTGAAGTTACCTTTGACATGTGACTTCTTCTAATCAATCAAAACAATAAGGGCATTACACTTTTATATCTTTTTATTGACAAAGTATCAATTGAATGAAGGAAAGGAAATCGCTTGTAATGCTTGTCTACAGTTTCAATCAGGTCGTGTTTACACTTAAGGTTGAGTGAAGAGTACAGTTCTTGATTCCACTCATTCATTAAAATGCAAAATGCTAACTGACACTTTTACAAAATTTCCGTTTAAAGAATATGATATTTCGTTTAGGTTCTTGAATTTGTGTTTTAGTATGTACAAACTCCAACCAAAATTTCAATGTTAGATTAGCGAATTCTCATCCTGTGTTCGAACTTTCGTGCCACTAAGCAAAAGTTCTGAAAAATCACACTTCTTCCCCCAAAATTTTGAGAGAACAATAACCAAATTTTGTCGAAATTCGTTTGCATCCTTTTTGCACAGTTCTGTACATGGAGAAGACTGCCTATTTCAATGTAAATGCCAAGAATGCATAACCCTTAAGTCAGAGAGAGAACAATAAAATGACAAAATGCTTGTGTTTCCTGTTCCTTTTATTTGGGTATAAAGGGGCAGGTTTGCCAATTCACTGTGTATGGCAGGTATAATCACTCTAACTTGTACCGGACCTTTTTTGTCAGTGTAAAGAAACCAGGGTCAAGGGTATTCAACAACTGTGTCCACCAACAAAAAAAATAAATCCTCAGGAATGTGACAAGAGTACGGTAACAGGAAGAGGTAAACCTACATTACATGTGTAGTAAGGAAGGAAACATGCAAAATACAGTATCTACAGAAAGAGATTAAGTTAGTTTTCATGTACCTTTGAAAAACTGTAGGATATGTAAAATGCAAATTAGAAAGAACATGCTGAAACAAAAATAAAGCAATCAGTATGGTTAGTAACATGGTACCCAAAACTACGCACTGAGAAACAGAGAAAAGCTGGAAAAGGTACAGAGAGGAGCAACCAAATTTACATCTATCTTAAAGATTCAGGACAGTTTTCACGATTATCTACATGGAGAGAAGTTAAATTTATTGTCAATTGAAAACAGGAGAGTACTAACTGATATTATTATCCTTTTTAAAGCTCTTAATGGCGGTATGATTGATAAGTCAACCATGTATAGATTTTGATTCAGAAGCTGACCATTATTCCTTCAGGCAGTCTGATGATTTCTCTTTAAAAAGAAAAAAACTATGCAAGAAAAACAACACACTGAAACACAGAATCAATTGACTTGTAAGGACACCCATAGTGAAACTAATGTTAACTCTTTTAAGGCAAGTCTAAGGAATTTCCTAATGAAAATAGTTTTGGTTTGGAGATCAGAAGGAACAGGGGTTAATTACTTAATCCATAATTTATGTGCAATTCCTTTTTTTTTATATAGCGGTTCTTCTATGGGGTCTAGGACTCCCTTGCTGGTTATCCATATACAGTACAGCCCAAAAATAATGCACGCGCAAGAAGTGGCGCAAGAAGTTCTTGTGCTGCAAGAACACGCAAGCGGTCAAAAGAAGTTAAATTGCAGTTTATCCGCAAGAACATTCAAAGCGCAAGAAGATAGAAAGCTTGCCGCAAGGAGCCACAAGAAGTTACGAACTTATTATAAACCGCAAGATGCAAAAAGTGCAAGAAGTTAGCGGGTTCAACCGCAAGAGTAGCCTGTGTTGCTTGTCTGAGGTGATTACGGATCATGTTTTCCAAAACAAAAGGAAGGGATATAATGGTATGTTTCCTCTTGGGAAACATTCAATGGGCATGAGATTAGAACTCGATGTTTGGTCATCCCAATTTATCGCAGGCCGTATTTAATGCACTCACTTAAAAGAAAGACAGGTGAACGTTGAGTGTTTCAAAGCAATAACTACACTGTAATTTCTGCACTTTCAGAAAAAAAAAACCTTCAATGACACCATTAACTACCAACAAGCAGGCTCCCAAGCATAACAAACCACTTCTAAAGAATGAACATTTGAATGTTTTAGATCGAACGCGTAGCCATTTGCATATGATGCCGGGAAGGTGTCAATGTTATGTGTACATGTAAGCAAATGTCGTGTGATATCTTCATCGGCAACAGAAAACCTGTGGTATCATAACAATACTAATAATAAATAACAAAGAAAAGCTTCTGCATTTATAACTCCTTTCAGAAACACTTACATGTATCAAGGGAACTACAAAGTAGAATGTCACCTGCCAGATCGAAAGCGAAGAGAGCGATGTTTCAAAATGTGAATGCACATACATGTAATTGCAAAGATTTAATTAAGCTGCTTTGAAATTTGATATCATTATTTTTCAAAGAGAATGCACATCACCAGGAAAAGACGAACAATAACAATAATTGTGTTCCTGCAATTTGCATAACAACCATTGCGCTGAAAACAAGTCAGTCACGCTTTTGTCACATAATTCGCCGTGGCATACTTGTATTTATTTTTCCTTTCTTTTGGCTTTGTTAAGACGGAATGGATCTAAGAGGTCAAAACAAAACAAGTTCCCCATCAAATTGCACTAGAGATTCTGCCTCTGTGGGACTCCAGGGCACATCAAACTTGATTCATGCTTATTTTCTTTTTTCTCAGTGAACACGAACTGAGTAGAATTCAGAACCAACCTTAATTTAAGCGGATTAGTCAAATGAGGGTATTTCTCACCCTGAAAAAAATTCATCCAGTGACATCATATCCAAATGATTGGAAAATATACATGAAGGGAGCTGATTTTTGAGTGTCTCGCGCGACTTATCGACAATTAGGGAGCTTAAGCATGCATGCATGCATGCGCATTTTTGAGACACGGACGATAACTGGAAGTGAGTTGTTTTCCTTTTTAACTTGTCTTCACACAACCATGGTTGCATTGCTAAATATCTTTTATCCATTAGAAATGATTAGTATAAAATCTGGGAGATGCCACTGTCCTAACAAGGTAAAAAACGTAAAAAAAAAGTAAACTAGCAACAATCACATTTCGGGCTTTAGGTGACGATCATGAAATAAAGCCACGTGCTCGGGAGCAGACAACAAATGAAAATGGCGAGCT
>NC_090873.1:18417503-18420003 GCF_036669935.1 Montipora foliosa | reverse complement strand
CTGGATAAAGGCGTGTCGCAGAAATTGCAGTTAAAGTCGGATTTAACGCTGGAAGTCGCGATTCAAATAGTTCGCCAGTCAGAAATGGTCAAGTCTCAGGTTACTGATCAGAATTCCCTCGCATCGAAAGTTGTTGAGGAGGTGCACAGTAAGAAGAAAGCGTTTAATCCACGTTGGAAAAAGGGAAAAGGAAAGAAAGAGGATCCATCCCAAAAACAGGTTCAAAAAAAAAATGTGGCAGATGCGGTCTTCACCACTCAAAGACCGAACACTGTTTAGCAAAAGACAAACGATGTTTGAAATGTCAAAAGGTGGGTCAGTTTGCAGCTGTTTGTTGGTCCAAGTCGGTGAGTGAAGTGAATAGTAGTGGTGGTGGTAGTGCTTCAAATGATAGCAGTGCTGGTCGTTGGTTCTTAGGTGTGTTGTCAAGTGATTTACATTAGGATGACAAATGGAAGGTCCAGCTTAAGGTCAGTGGTAAGCCTGTGGTGTTTAAAATTGATACAGGTGCAGATATTACCGCCATTTCAAAGTCTACCTTTGATAGTTTACCAAATCAGCCCAAGTTACATGCATCGAAGATAGCCCTTTTCAGTCCAGGAGGTAAGTTGCAGTGCGCTGGGCAGTTTACAAAAACAGTGACACATTGCAACAAGAAGTACCAACTCAGTGTTTTTGTAATCAGTGGAGAACATGCAAGTAACTTGCTGGGTCGACAAGCAGCTTGTGAAAACGGTTTAGTTGCGAGATTAGAAGAGGTGGATGCTGAGTTGTTTGGAGATATAGGCTTGTTCAAGTGTGAGCCAGTTAAGATCCAACTGGATGAGAATGCCCAACCCTACTGTATCAACACAGCAAGAAGAATAGCTTTTCCGTTAATGCCAAAAGGAACCCAAGCGGATGGAAGAAGCTGGTATCATCGAAAGAGTAACAGAGCCGACAGAATGGTGTGCACCCATGGTACCAGTACAGAAAAGTCATGGTAAGCTCAGGATCTGTGTCGATCTAAGAAGGCTGAACAGTGCAGTGAAGCGCTCAAGATTCGTACTTCCTACCTTGGAAGATATCGCGCCCAAACTTGCTGGTGCCCAGTACTTTTCGAAAAGTGACGCGTCCAGTGGATTTTGGCAGATCCCTCTACATCCAGATAGTGCCAAGTTGACCACGTTTATGACTCCGTTTGGTAGGTTCTGTTTTAAAAGACTTCCATTCGGAATCACGTCTGCCCCAAAAATTTTCCAGTCTCTAATGAGTAATCTGTTAAAGAACAGAGAAGGTTGTGAAGCGATTATGGATGACATTATTGAGTATGGAAAGTCTGCCGAAGAACATGATGAGAACTTACAGAACACGTTTCAAGTCATTAAGGAGTCAGGACTGAAACTGAACAAAGAGAGGTGCGAGATCAAGAAAAACAAGCTAACATACTTTGGACATGTTCTCAGTGCCGAGGGCGTACGTCCAGACCCAGAGAAGGTGAAGGCGATTACGGAGCTCGAAGCGCCAACCAATGTTCCAGAACTACGCAGACTGATTGGCATGATTAACTACCTTGGGAGGTTTATTCCCAACCTTGCTTCAGTAATGCGTCCAATGAGCGAACTACTAAAGTCAGATACCACTTGGACTTGGGGACCTCTCCAGCAAACTGCATTTACCAAGGTCAAAGAAATAATTTCAAGCGATACAGTGTTAGCATTCTATGATCCTAAGATACCCACTGTTGTTTGTGCAGATGCTAGTAGTTACGGGATTGGCGTTGTTCTGATGCAAGGTCCCAGTGACCAACTCCGCCCAGTTGGTTTTGGTAGTAGAACACTCACAGAGACTGAAGTCAGATATGCTCAAATTGAGAAAGAGTGCCTGGCAGCAGTGTGGCCATGTGAGGGACTATCACGTTATCTAGTGGGGCTTCCAAGTTTCCAGCTCTTGACAGATCACCAACCTCTGGTACCACTGATCAACCAGAGAGATCTTGATAAAACACCATTAAGATGCCAGAGACTTCTAATGCGCTTTATGCGGTTCAATCCTCAAGCAGAACATGTACCTGGCAAGCAGATGGTGGTGGCAGATACTCTGTCTAGAAGCCTTTGTAAGTTAGGACAGGAACCCAACACGGTAGAAGATGTTAAGGCATTTGTAGACTTGGTTAAATCTACAAGGCCAGCCACAAGTGATCAGCTTAAGAGAATCAGAGAAGCGAGTGCAAAGGATGCCCAGCTCATTTAGTAGTTTTCTTCTGTAGTTGTAATTATTTTATGATGTTTTTTTATTGCTGATATTGCGGATAGACACACAGACAGACAGAGAGGTACTCATTACATCACCAGTAAATGAAAGTTATAAGATTGTACTATAACAAAAGTAATTTTACTTTGTTAGATGGCTTAGTTGAACTTTTTGTTATTCTTCAAAATATGAGTGTTGGATCCAGACTTCTTTCTAAGGTGGGGGCTCCAAAAAAATTTCTAGTCCTTTGGGCATTAAGAGATTAGGC
>NC_090873.1:18397503-18412503 GCF_036669935.1 Montipora foliosa | reverse complement strand
AAGGAAGTTTTTGACCTCTGTGCTGTTTTCTGGAATGGGCCATGTGCGAACTTGTTCGACCTTTCCAGGGTCTGGGCCGGTGCCTTCTTAAGTGACCACATGTCCGAGATACGAAACTTGTTTCTGAAAAAGAAAACGCTTTTTCGGCTTAAGCTTTAGTCCCGTCCGGGTCAGTCGCTCAAACACTTGTTTCATCCGTTCTAACCCCTCCTCGAATGTACGCCCCATGACAATCACATCAACAAGGTAAATCAAACAGATTTTCCAATGTAGACCTTTCAAGACAAGTTCCATCAATCTGGCAAATGTACTTGGCGCGTTACAAAGCCCGAATGGCATCACGTTCCATTCGTACAAGCCGCTTGGGTTACAAATGCTGCCTTTTCTTGGGTGTTCGCGTCCATTGCCACTTGCCAGTAACCGGAGTCAAGATCCAACGTGGAAAACCATCTAGAGCCGCTTAAAGAAGCAAGTGAATCATCAACTCGCGGTATGGGAACGGCATCCTTTACCGTTGCTTCATTTAACCGGCGGTAGTCAATACACAACCTCTGGCTACCGTAAAGTGACATCAATAACTTGCTTAGCCAGGGCAGAGTTAGTAGAGTTAGTTCCCCTCTACTAACTCTGGCCAGGGCAACCACAGTCTCAGCAGCTGAGTGGTAAGCTTCGTTGGAAACATTGAAAACACGTAAAGGGACCTCTCCGTCCTCTTTAACATCCACCAAAGTCCTTGCAACATGGAGGCTCTTTTGTTGCAAATGTGAGGTGAGGCAAGGCTCTAACAATCGCAGGCCTAATGGAGATGCCTTTGGATTTAAATTACTAGAACGCTTGTGAACGGTGACTGGAACAATCACCTCAGTGTTAGGTTCAATAATTGTTGACCGTCGTACGATACATCTTGAACTAAGGGGCTAGTTCTTGAAATCATAACAATCAAACACTTCTCCATTAATTGACACTTGGATTTTTACAATGTCGATATGCGAATCAACTTGTGACAGGAAGTCCATACCCAGAATGCCCTCATGTTCAACCTCAGCCATAATCACATGCATATGAAACTCTTTAGTACCCAGGTGCACCACAGCATGTCCCAAACTATGTGTTTTTGCTTGCTGATCATCAGCAAGAGCAATCGCAGAATTTACTGAAATCAAACTGAACTTGGCACTAGCAGGTAAAGAATTATAAATCTTGAAAGACAAAACTGAACTAGCAGCACCAGTGTCTATCAACCACAGAGCACGAGTTCCACCAATGAAACCTGGCAAATAAAGACCTTGCACTTTATTACCAACTTGTGACCCAGCTTCCATCGACACATTGGGATAAGTCATATCCTGCATAGGTACAGTAGTGGGGGCCAACTTCAATCTCACTCAAGCATCCCCCTGGCCTTTGGGTGACACCCTCCTAGCGTTTAAAAGGTAAAGTCAGCTTACAGGCCTAGTGGCCCATCAGGCCGGAGCTTATCCCCGGTTTCTGTAGCATGAAGCAACTTAGCCTGATTCTCAGACGTCCGAGGTCGTTCGCGGCCACTTCGCTTCCCCTCTCTCCCTCTCCCGTCTGATATACTCTGTGCGAGATCGTGTTCATGACGTCAGGGTGCCTAATGTATAGCAAGAGCCAATCATAACGCGCGTAAGAAGTGGAGGGTGAAAAGGTCAACAAATAAATTTCACGCGGGGTTTTCCTTGATTAGATTTTGGCAAGCGAAGATTTCTTAGCTATGTTTCTAATTTCTACGCCGAAGAAAGCCGTGTTATCGCAGACGAACTCGATTCAGTGCTTCTTCTGCGCTGAATTTCTCGAAACAAGCGATAGAATAGCGATTTTTGGCGCTCGCAGTATGATTTGCGAGGAACTCTCTGCAAGATTTTAGGCGGTGAATTACAAACTTCCATTGAGGACTTACAATATGTTTGCAAAAGAAAATGCTACCCAAAGCTGAAAAAGATCGAAAAAATTATGTCAAATCTCAAAAGTCTCGAAGAAGAGTTAAGGGCAGAAATGTCTAAAAACGCCATGGTTCGCATAAAGCGGGGACTGAGTCGCGATCAAACTCAGGAGGGATCGCTGGAAGCGACGCCGGTGAAGAAAGCTTTATTTCCTACAAATCCACCTCAAGATCAAACAAGGTTTCCTTCGCCAGTAACGGCAAGGGAGGTCACAAGTCTGACAGGGTTGCCTTCTACAGTTTCGATGGTTGGATATACAGCAGTAAGGCATTCGGGTGTTCCTGTAGTTGTGCGGGCATTTCCAGCGCTAGCATGTGTAAACAATGGGAGGAATTTCTTCTCACCTGCAAGTCAACGTAGCACATCTCAGCAGCCACCACCGAACAAACTTGGAGCAGCAAATAGGGAAACAGTGTACAAAAGCAATTTAGATGAACGGCCTTTTGTACAGGTGTGGACAATTTCTAAATTGAAGGCCCCTTTTGCGTTTTCTAAGTTTAATAATATACCCGTAATGTTCGATCATGGCTTGTTTTGCTCGGGAAGGAATAACAAAAAGGTACATTTTTGTTTGACATATACAAGTGGATTCGAAATGTTCCTCCTTAAGTATCATTGTAGTAAAACCGTATTTATTGATGTATTTGGCTTTTAAGTGTGAATACATAATGAATTTACTCTTCATACAAAGGTAACCTTGAACTATCCCGGGTGTGCAAGGGAATTCAAGGCAACGTTGGGTGAAGATCTTCAGACCCTTGGAAAAGCCTTAGCAAGACGAGGTACTTATAAACAGATTGCAGGTGCTACATTTCATTGCCCTTCACTGAAAACCTACCTAAAACAAACATTCCATACTTCTGGGAATATGAAACATCCGCTCTGATTGGCGGAAATTAATAATAGCTCTGACGTCATGAACACGACCTCGCACAGAGTATATCAGACGGGAGAGGGAGAGAGGGGAAGCGAAGTGGCCGGGAACGACCTCGGACGTCTGAGAATCAGGCTAGAAGCAACTAGGAGCATTTCTACTCCCCCCTGGATGGGGGTACCCCCAGCATTTCGATGGTACCCATTTATACACTAGGGTGGAGAGAGGCACCGAGGGCGTAAAGTGTCTTGCCCAAGAACACAACACAATGTCCTCGGCCAGGTCCCAAACCCGGACCATTTGCTCCAAAGTCGAGCACACTAACCATGAGGCCACCGCGCCTCCCTCTGCTGGCGTTTCCCGAGCCCAAATTATCTTGTTCATGTGACTTGCGTGATGGGCACTTACGACGGTAATGGCCAAATTCCTTGCAATCCCAGCATGGACTATTTCCACTGAAATAACGTGGGGCAGGTGGGCGTCGCTGGCTTCCAGGGATGTTCAAAGACATTGGCTGGGAGAGCTGCTGTATCTGCTGAACTAGCTGTTGGAGAACAACTTGCTGAGTCTCCTGAGGTTGTTGTTGCGCTTGAAGGTCAGACCGTAACGTTTCAAACTGAGCTTGAAACAAATCAGGCTCGCTTTGAACTTCATCGACAGATCAAACCTTTGGAGAGCTTCTTGGCCGATCTCTATCCAAGAGACGAAGTTCACAGGCCAACAACAGGGCTTCGTCCATGGTGCGTGGTTTGTATCTGCGTAGTCGAAGCCTGTCGTCTCGGTATTTGATAGCATCAATGAAATGCTGGACGGCAAATCTTTCCTGAGTGTCAGGGGGCAAATCCCGATAAGCGAGAGTTGACATAGACCGGATATGTGCAGAAAGGGCTTGAACACTTTCATTTTCCTGTTGGCGACGGTTGTGCAAACGTGCCTGGTGTAACTCGCACTGTTTTTCAACACCAAACCGAAGTTCCAATTTGTCAACAATCTTCGCGTAATTTCGACAGTCGCTGTCGGACATGTCATTTATTACCTTTTGAGCTTCGCCGCAAAGGCTTGTGGCCAAGAAAACAGCAGTTTCTTCTTTGTTCCAACCATT
Source organism: Montipora foliosa (assembly GCF_036669935.1). Taxonomy (NCBI): domain Eukaryota; kingdom Metazoa; phylum Cnidaria; class Anthozoa; order Scleractinia; family Acroporidae; genus Montipora; species Montipora foliosa. Next base: position 18,408,563 of record NC_090873.1, on the reverse strand, counting down.
AACAACAGGGCAACGCTCAAAGTGTTTCAAATAATCTCGTAACGACTGAGTACCATCATAATCCGCAGGATTTTTAACAGGTTTGAGAAACTTCCGGTGGTGTGTAAACAAGTCAGTTGGAAAATTATCCAATTCGTTCTGGAATGCGAACGGGTTTGCAGAGTGGAATCGGCGACTTGAACTTCCAAAATAATTTAATGACAGGTCCGGAGATGAATCAGACGCTGTAAACGGGTTCTCCGGCTTAAAAGGGTTAGCTGTCGTCCAACAACTCATCTCTTTGAATCCTGAATCCACGTGCACGGTTGATTTTTCTGCCACTGAAGACCGGCGAAAGCACGCGAGCAAACGAACAAGCAAACTTTCCACACATAACTATATAAAACGATGATATTCGCTCGCACAAACCATCAAAATATCTCCATTGACCACAGGGGTACGTAAAGTTCGTTTTTCTCACCGCTGCCATCAATCAAACATTTTGGTTTCTCTAATCACTGATCAACAGTTAACACAACCCTTAGCACACTCTTATTGCACCATCGTCACGTGACTACAATTGTTCCTTAGGGGGGTACCTATGGTAATCACCTACGCTACAGTACATTGACTGTGCAGTAATTTACGACACAAGTGTTACTTCACAGTAAGCCTTTCAAGGCTTTGTAAAGTAAGAGTACAGTACTCTGATCAATTAAAATCGATACACTACAGCGGTGTTGCAAGCGACTCCTCTACTAACTGACAAAAAATTAAATGATGGCATTCAGCATTTTGATGCAATATGAATTACGGTGATATTTTTCCGTCATGTAAGACAATAAGGCAAGAAAATCAGGAAGGAAAACATGAAGAGTAAGCACTTACCGACCCAATGAATTGATTGAAGGAAAGAATAACGAATAATATAGCTTATTTCTCTGTCAAACAGTCCTCAAAAAGTGTGCCTAACGATCACGAAAATATGGTAAAAACCTGGGTTAATCTAAATAGCTGAACACAAGCACAAATATGTTCGAGCAGTATCCCAAACTCAAGTTTGAGCATTTTACGTACGTACGTTTCGACGTACGATAATATACTACGGTCGGGTAATACAGTAGTATAAAGGGTCAAAGTGGGCCTGTTTTTAAGAGATATGAATCGGTACTATCAGAAAAGGGGAAAAGAGATTTCAGAAGGCTTTGAAGCCAGAGAGGCTGAGCGTTATTTCCGCCAAGCTAAAGATCTACAAGGCCCGCTAAAACACACGGTCCAAAAGCCTCTTTGCACCGAACTCGAGTTTGTACAACATTTTCCTTCACATTTCAAAGATCGCCAATTACCGCTGCCACCCGAGCTAAATTCCGCCAAACAGTTCCTACCACCTACGTTAGCTGCAGCACCAGAAATCGATGACAGTCCACCTAGACTACAAGAAATCCGGACTATAGTTGAAAAATTCAAGCTTCGTAAAGCTGCAGGAAGTGATGATTTAGTTAACGAGCTACTGCGCTATTCAAACGATTGTCCAGATTTTATTCAAATCTTGAACGAGCTAGTAACAGTCATTTGGGAGTCTGAGGATATTCCAGATCAGTGGAGGAGAGCAACAATCAGTACATTACATAAAAGAGGCAATCTAGCAATTCCAAGCAATTTCCGCCCACTCAGTCTCATCTCAACACTATCGAGAACAGTCACCATATTATGCCGCAAACGCATAAACGGAAGATACCACCATGCTTTGGATGACTGCCAGTACGGCTTTAAACAGCACGTTGGAACTGTTTACGCAATTTACTGCTTCAGCAGCAATCAAATCTGGTACAATCTCATTCAAACTTGGTTCCGGAGTTCGACAGGGCTCTGACGAAGGTCCAAATCTGTTGTTTGTTTTTACCATAAGTACTTTCGGTGGTTGAGGCGGAAATCCAGACATCAGTTCCAGACGTGGGTGTAAACTTGAAATTTGAAATTTTCAGCGAATGCAATCCGCGTAAACTGCGTTCAACGGGTCCTGCTAGTGGTTCTAGGTGTATGTTCAAAATTTTATATGCTGATGATATTGTGTTCTTTGATACAGATGAAACAAGACTCAATAAGGTATTGGCAGTGGTAGAGTCAGTTTTCACGAGATTCGGTCTAGTTATTGTTGAAAATAAAACAAAATCAATGAGTTTCAATCTGAAACCAGATGAACAACCTGCAACCCTTCACTTTTCAACTGGCGCGCTAGAAAAAGTCAAAAAGTTCAGATATTTAGGATATCATGTATCTTCAGATTCCCCAACACTATTTCTAGACATGAAATCCAAGCAGCGTTCACAGAATTTAACTCAAACCGCCGTGCACTTATCAACCGCAATATCAACCTCCCAGACCGCGTTTCACTACTTGACAGTATAGTACGCTCAAGGCTTCTGTATTCAGTCCAAGCATGGAATTTAAACCCATTGGAAAAAGAGCGACTTGACGTGATCTACCGCAGTTTCTTACGAAGAATGGTTTACAAAGGATATGCCAAGAAAGACCCACAAAATGGTGATTATAATTTCATAATCTCTAATCAAAAGCTATACGAGATAACCCGTACAGTTCCACTTCAAGACTTCATTGATAAACAATTCCTAAAGTTCCAAGCCCATGTTACCCGTCTTCTTTTTTTATTTTTATCTTTATGTTTTAACCTGTCTTTGTAAAAAGCATTGAGACTTACGTGACATGCGTTTTTAAGAAATAAAGTATTATTATTATTATTATTATTCAAAACAACAAGACGCCTTTAAGGGCGTATCCGTGGGATGCACAAACAGTTAACACAAAATGTCCAGTTACAGTGAACTACAACCACGGGTAAACTTCGGAAAATGGGGAGAGATTACCAGAAATGTAAAGCTATAATTTAACTAGAAGTTATTTGTTGTAAAAACAGAAAGAGGTTATTTCTTATTATTAATGCTACTAAATTATCCAGTGGAACCAACGAGGCCCTATTAGGGGTTATCAGGAATACAGGAGATTGAAGTAAAAAACTTATAGGGATATGGGATATTTTGGTGGGGGGGGGGGGGGGATTAACGGGATGCAGGATATTTAAAAAACCGAAATGGTATTTTAGTGATACAAACCACAGGAATTAGCGGGATAAAGGTCAGATTTTTAGAGATACGGGATACTAATGGGGCATCAACAATCAGCACAGCAATACTATCAAAATTCGGGCGTTATCCCAAACGAGGATATGTCTCTTGAACCTCATGTTGCTGCTATTTGTAAATCCTGCTTTTTTCATTTAACCCTCTCCCTCCTAAGAGTGATACTGATACATTTTACTCTGTCTATTGCCAGATGATTATACTTGTCAATGGGGGCCTCTTCAGGGGTGAATGGGTAATAACCACATCTAGGTCCACTCAAAAACTATGTCACCTTTAACCCTCTCCCTCCTGAGAGTGATACTTAGAGAAATACTTTGTCCAACACCAGACGATTTTACTCGTCAATGGGGGCCTCTTCAGGGGTGAAAGAGTTAAGGAACATTTGCAAAATCAGGAAACATATCAGCGTTAAGGCCTGTGAGACACTTATTCACGCATTCATTTCTTCTTATTAGATTTTTGCAACTTGCTTATTTATGGCCTGTCTAAATTTTCAGTGCAAAAGCTACAACTGGTACAAAATGCTACTGACAGCCAGAGTCCTCACCTTTTCTCACAAATCTGAATATCTTACTTGAATTCTGTGTAGCCTACAGAATTTGGCCATCCAGTGGGCAAAGAATTCAATATAAGATTTTACTTCTTACCTTCAAAATCCTCAATAACTAACTGTCTCATTCGTCTGACTTAATCAAATCTTATAGACCTTCAAGGACTCTAACGTTGACTAGACTGAACGTGTCTCGCGCTTTGGTCTCAATGATCACGTGCTTTGCTGAGGAGAACTTCAAGTCCAATTTGTTTTGCTTCATGTTAGCACAATGTACAATATCACCAACTCTGAAATTATGCGGAGTTGCATGTTGCTTGACATTGTGATATTATTTTAAATGCGCTTGATGCAAGTTGCATTTTGCCCGATGGACGTGATCGAGCGCCGACGCTGCTGTATTTGAGTTAGACTCAATGTGCGGCACTGAATACGAATTTCGTTATTGAACAATAGCATAGTTGGCGATTTCCCGCTGACTGGATGTGGACTTGCTCTGTAGAGCATGAGAATTTTAGGTAACTCCTCTTGCCAGGATTTGCCTTCAGAGATCACCGCTCGGAAATTTTTCTTAAGATATCTATGAAATCTTTCTAACTTCCTGTTGCTTCGAGCATAATATGGTGACACACGAATGGGCTTTATTCCACGCGACTTAAGGAAAGCTTCGAACTCTTCGCTTACAAATTGCTTTCCATTGTCAGAAACGATTTCTTCGGGAAACCCGAATCTGGCGAATATGTCAGTTAATGCTTTAATGACTTCGCGCGAAGTGATTTCTTTCAAAACACATGCTTCGGGATAAGAAGAATAGTAATCGATGTAAGTCAATATGCATTTGCTTTCGATTGGACCAACGAGATCCACTGCACCTTTTACCCAAGGGCCTCGAGGTAAAGGTGTTGGCTGAAACGGCGTGTACTTATTCAACGCCTGATCCAGCACGCAAGCTTGACAATTTCTGATCATTGTTTCGGCTGCTTCGTCCATCCCGGGCCAGAAAAAGCGTGTTCTGAGAAATTGCGACTCCTTGATGTGTTTCGTGCGCTAATTTTAGAATTTGCTTTTGCAGCGACTGTGGAACAACAATTCCATTTCCTCTAAGAATTGCTCCATCAAAAACAGATAATTCCTCCTTGACCCTATCGTATGGTTTCAGATCATGCGACCATTTTCCGCTTTGAATTTGAACAAGTAATTTGGACAGCGTGACGTCTCTGCTGGTTTTGGTTTGCATGTCTGAAAGGGTCACGGCCTGAAGGTCTGACATGTTTGATGTGGAAACGAATCGCACATAATTTTCGCAAACAAAACCAGTGTCCGAAAGGTCGTCTTGCCTGGATGGCAATCGTGACAACGAATCTGCGGTATTTGCATTTCCTGCTATATGCTGAATACAGAAGTTATACTGATGTAATCTCCAAGCTAAACGCTGAATGCGCGGAGGTAAAACTTTGCTTGAATGTGGGTCAAACATCTTAGAAAGAGGCTTGTTGTCGGTTAATAAAGTGAATTTTATACCAAATAAGTAATTGTGTAAACGTTCGACTGCCCAAACACAACCTAGCGCTTCGAGCTCAATTTGTGAATACCTCCTTTCCGTCAGTGTTAGTGATCGCCTGATATATGCAATAGGTTTACATTCACCGGTACCTTGATCTTGGAGTAAAATGGCGCCGAGACCAACTGGACTGGCGTCTGTAACGACGTAAGTTGGAGCATCAACGCGAAAACAAGCCAAGACCGGTGCGCCTGATAGCGCTTCTTTCAAGGCTTTGAATGCCTTTGCTTGGTCGTTTCCCCATGACCATTTCTGCTCTTTCCGAGTGAGCTTTCGTAACGGTTTGACAATGTTAGCATAATTTTGAACAAATTTCGCAACATAGCCACACGTTCCGAGAAACGATCGAAGGTCGGACACATTTTGCGGCGGTGGCATAGCTTTGATGGCTTCCGTTTTCGCTGGGTCGGGTTCGATGACTTTTTCAGACACAACATGGCCTAGAATTGAAATTTGTTTCACTGCGAATTCACATTAGCTTCGATTGAGCTTGAGGTTGTACTCACAACATCGATTGAAAACTTTGCGGACGCGGTTGACAAGTTCTGCCATGGTTTCAGCATAAATGATAACGTCATCTACCGAAATGCGGACACCTTCAATGCCAAACAAGATCTTTTCCATCATTCTTTGGAAAGCTTCGCTCGCATCACTAAGACCGAAGGGAGTTCGCTTAAACCGATAACAACCACGCGGTGTAATAAATGTGGTAACATAACGCAACTCTTCAGCTAACGTGAGCTGAAAGAATCCACTCTTAGCATCGATCTTTGCGAAATACTTAGAGCCATGCATTGCATGCAAGGTATCCTCAAACTTGGGTAAAAGGTATCGCTCTCTTATAACAGCCTTATTTACTTCTCTAAGATCACAACATACTCTTAGATCGCCCGATTTCTTGGGAACAATTACTAAATTTGAAACCCAAGGACTAGCTTCAGTGACCTCTTCAATGATATCTTGTTCTAACATCCTGTCAAGTTCATTATTTACTGCCTCAATTTGACTTACGGGAATGCGTCTTAAGTCCTGACTGACAGGTTTGACCTATGGGTCAATGGTAATTTTATGCTCAAAATCAGTGACCTTTCCCAAACCTTGGAAAACATCATCGTACTCCTTGAGTAAAGGAGCCAGCTCGTTTTGATCACTGGTCTGATCGACTGAATTTACTTGGGTAAGTATCGCTAGCTTGAAACTAGAGTCTCGTCCCAGTAATGACTCCGGGTTACCCTCTATTACGTAAACCTTAGTATTGATAGTCTTATCGCTGGCTTTGATGGTGGCATTAAAATAACCATTACAATTTAGCGGTTCTTTCTGTCCATACGCAGTGAAGCGTCTTTGAGTTCGATTCTGTTCACAATCCCTAAATTGTGATTTATATAACTGTGAGGATATTATGTTGTACTTACAACCAGTGTCGACTATCATTTTGGTCCTTTGTCCACTAATTTGTACCGTAATGGAACTGTCAACATTGTTCAAGGAGAGTACTGGTTCGCTCTCGTCACTTGAGCTGTCTTCAAGCCAATTAGCAGGTTTGGATCTCAAGCTGCGGACCTTCATGTTTGGAGTTTCTTTTCTTTCTTTGCAGGCCTCTTTTTGTGCCGGTTTGCTGGATGTGCCATCTTGGGCTTTGAGCGACAAACCTTTTGCATGTGTCCAACTTTTTTGCAGATATTGCTTGTGGACTTGGTTGCACCGCATTCGTCAGGAGTGTGTCCGTCGGGTCGACCACATCTATAACAACTGAACGGTTTCGCTGGAAATCCGCGGGAAGCGTGCTCGTGGTCGATATGGATCGGGTTTTCTTTGGTGCCTTGTGACAGCAATCGCGCTTCTTGTACGGCCGTTTCTGCACTTCGCGCAATTCTAATCGTCTTTGCGAGATCCAGATCGTCTTGTTGAAGAAGTTTCTCCTTGAAGGTACGTGAGGAACATTTCTCGACGATTTGGTCCCGGATCATCTCCACCTCTAGAGTGCCAAAGTTGCATGATTTTTTCAGCTCTCGGAGCTTCGACAGGTTCGTGTCTATTGACTCGTCTGCCTTTTGCGCTCGCAACCTGAACTTGTAACGCTCTGCCACAACGTTCCATTTTGGTGCAAAGTATCCACTGAGGGCAGTTTTCACCTCTTCGAGGGACTTGTGTTCTCCAGGGAGCGTTTTGAGGATGCGTTGTACTGTGGGGCCAAGGCAGTGCAGCATCGTAGTTCTCTGAATCGCATCTTCCTTCTTTCTTAGATCGGAGGCAATGGCATAAATTTCAAACGCGCTCACCCAGTGTTTCCATTCACTGTACAGATCTGCTGCATCGATGTTGAATGCCGTGGGTTCGGGCAACGACCGTTCCATTACTCGTGGAATTTCTGCCGGTTCTGGCTGTAGTAGATTTTCTGCCAGGTCTGGCGGTTGTGGATTTTCTGCCGGTTCTGGCTGGTGTGGATTTTCTGCCGGGTTTGGTGGATCTGCAGCTACGATCCCATCCTCGTCGCCAATGTGTGGTGTAGTCATAAGTGAAGAAACGCACACTCTTCCATTGCTTTTTATGTTATGTCCTTTATTCACTGAACGATCATCTTATATTGTAACACAAAGATTATTTTACTTCTACATGGTAACAGTACTTTCACATCATGGAATAGCATGCAGTAGTTTCATATAAGGTGATCATGATCATGTCCTTGTTGCAGTAGTATTACTAGTAATCAATACACTACGCCTGCTATCAATACGATTTTAAAGAGATTGTATGTTCTAGAGAAACAGCCGAGTTTTGTTTAAATAATTCATTAATTACTCTAGCTTCATCAAAAGTGCTAGCATGCGATATGTTCATAAAAATGCAGTTGTTTTTAGAGAAGCGTGATCGTTATCACACCGAGAGTGTTTTTAACAGAACTATTGTGTTTAAGTATCGAAGATGGGAAATACGGTTTCGACACGAGGGTGTACTGGGGCAGGTAGACATACAATGGTTAAGTGATACTCGATATAGGATCATTCGCAAAGATTTTGGGATGAAGTACCCTTTAATAGAAGTTAATAATAAAGAATGGTTTCAACATTGTTTTAAGTATTTTTTCATCGGGAGTATCGGGAGTATAATATTTTTCTAGCGTTTTACGAAGGGGTAATATCTGTTAGATTTTAAGAAATAAAAATGTGTTTGAGGAGAGAAAAAGGCTGTTGTCTAAGTACGTTTTTTCTTTGTGTTGGCCATGGATGGCGAATACGAGCTGACTCGGTTTGCATTGGGACAAGAAAAAAGAGGCCATATAATACATAGCTACTAGTGTTTTAGGCTTACGTCCCATTTTAGTCGAGGATGAATGGAGGGCTATTGATTCTATAGAAGACGATGTGGAGCGACGCAGGAGAGAGTCGGAACAGTTGTTGATTGTCTTAGCGACGATGATGGCTCAGCTGCACTATGAGTTATTTGTAAAGAGTCGTTACATTGAGGAAGACTATGTTCAGGTTAGAATCGAGTCGGATAATTTACCGATGGGTAGTATTATTTCCGCTATCGTGTTGGTAGGCAATTTTCGAGCGGATAATGTATTCCATCAGATTCAACACGTGTTGAACAGTCAACAGGAAGTAAATATTCGAGACCCATCACTGCGTATCATTGTCGAACATGTTCCTACGTCGCGCGAAGCAGGTCATTTAGCTAGTGAACGTGTTAAAAAACAGTTATTCGCGAGAACGTTGGATCATTTTTAAAAAAAACATAGACAAACCGTTAAATCACCACCACTTGAGTTTAGCGGTGGTTACTGTGGTGTTGCATCGTTGCTTTTGGGTTTGGAGTGGTTGCAGTTGGAGGAAAATTAAAAAAAACAAAAGGTGGAGTCGTCTGCGTTATAATGCTCAAAAGAGAGAATTTAGGAGAAAGATATTGCGTTTGTGTAGAGTCGCAAGGGTACCACGATACCTGAAGAGAAATGAAGATCATCCTATCACGCTGGTGGAACTGAAACGGATTTTTCGCGAAAATGAACTATTCGGGGAATATGATTTGGTTGTAATCGACAGAGACAAGGAGAATGTCGTGGTTGCTGAAGTGAATAAAGAAGCACATCGCAGTAAGACTATTTATCTTTGCGTCACTAGAGGACATTATGTATTTGTTAAACATATGAGAAATTATTTGGGGTTTGCTCGTGGTTATTACTGTAAGGGTTGTAATAGTGTTGTTAAGTCACTCAATCGACATTACTGTGACTTTGAATTGTGTAAACATTGTAAATGTAGATGCGACGCAGTCAAGGCTGTTACAGATTTTGTAGAGTGTGAGTATTGCGGTCGTTTGTTTAATGGTAGAGAGTGAAAATCATTTACAAAAGGATGCCTCACCCATGTATCCCATGAAAATCGCCTGTGAATCCGTGATGGTGTGTCGTTATTGCAAGAAAGATTTGGCCGCTTGCAAGGGTGTTTTACATGCGTAATTGTAAAGACGATACCAGAGCCAAACACAGATGTTATGTGAGGAGTGTTTCCAAGAGTGAAATTAAAAAAATGCTCGAAAAAGAAGGAGAATTTGTCTCTTACGATTTTGAAACGCGAACCGATGTTAACCCCGATGACGGTAGTAAATATTACACGCCCAATTGTTGTGTTTTACAATTTGCCGAACGAAAACATCGACAGCTATCGTTCATGGATGAAGACTGTGTCCAAAAATTGATGGAATTGTTATTTTTTGGAAAAAAAAGTTTGTTGGACGATGTTGCGCACAATGCCAGAGGTTTTGATGGTCACATTCTGTTATGTGGTTATTTGAAACAAACCTGGGTGAGACCTAAAATTATTTTCGATGGTAGTCGTATAAAGCAATTTAAAGTGGGTGGGATGGTTTTCTTGGATTTGTCGTGTTATATTCAGGAGAAACTTAGGACGTTTACCAAAACGTTTAATGACGCCACTGGGAAAGTTTATTTTCCACACGAATTCAATGTTAGTGAGAATTGGAATTATGTCGGTGGCATACCAGACAAAAAATATTTTTGGAAAGAAGACGTCAAAACTAACGATTTTAACGAGTGGTATGAAAGACAACGTTCGAAAGGTTTGACATGGAATTTTCAGAACAATTTGAAAAAAATATTGTGCTGCGGACATATCTCTGTTACGACAGGGTTTCGAAAAATTTCGCGAGGAGGTTAGAAATGTCACTTTTCGAGAGGACTCGGCGGATTCGCTAGATCCTTTTCCGGGTGTTGGAGTTGGAGTTGGAAATTGCATGATGACAGGATTGTCGAATTTGGTTTTTTGATATGTCCACCTCAAATCACACACCATAGGTATCACTCGTGAGATAGGTTATCCCGAAGAATCTCATTCGGAAATTTTCAAGGAATGTCTAGCCTTTCGGAACAGAGTTGATTTTGGAAGTCAACTTCGAACGTCCTCTTCCACAGAAGGTGAAAAAAAGATCACCATGGAGAGAGATGTTCGCTTACCTCTAGTGGGTGGCTCAGGAGATTTCCATACCCTGGCTAGTAACGAAGGCGTCATCACCGGTGACGGTTTTGTGGGAGTTCTGGAATTTTACCCAGAGATGCTCTCTACGGTGGCAGAAAGGGGAACACTAGCGTTTATCAGAGTCTGAAGAGAAAATGCCACGAAAGTCGTATACGTTATTATGACATAAAGAGCCTGTATCCTGATGTGATGCGAAATGGAGAATACCCCGTTGGTTTCCCAGAAGTGAAGCGAAATGATTTTGATGATTCCATCAATGCTTATTTTGGGTTGATGAAAGTCGACATGACACCGCCGACGAATTTATTTCACCC
>NC_090873.1:18377503-18390003 GCF_036669935.1 Montipora foliosa | reverse complement strand
CGGACTTAAGTGTTGATATTTCTAGCATAAAATTACGTGTCACGGAGCAATCTCAAGCATTGTATGCTTTCAACCTATATTGAGCCATATTAAAACTCGAAACAGATAGGTGTCTCAAAGGTATTCCTTTTCCAGACGGAATCACGAGAGAATTATTGATACGCTTAAAAAGACGTATTTTAAATACTTATGGTGGGAAAATAAGAAAAGATAGCTTTCCTAATTACGTCCGAAGTGAAATGACACGTCAAACAGCTTTTAATGTCATAAGACACTCCACGATATAACCGGAATATCGATTGAACGATATTACTAATCAACCCATTGGTGTTCCCATACAGGAAACCAAAAACTATGGCGGCAATACAACAACAACAACAACAACATCCGCTGGTAATAACTCACGTGGATCTACTTCTACAGTTTCAAAAAAATCTGTAGATAGATATCTTGATTTTTTAAATAAAGTATACGATCCCATGGGTCTCATGCCAAGTAAAATCGAGATAGACGATTCTTTGATGCCAACATTTACAAAGGAATCATATCAGAAAGAAAGTGGTGTTATTAACGACATTACGATGAGAACACGTAGTAACAAAACATTTCCCAAACACAGACCATATTTTACCAAAACATGGAAGATGATTGCAACTTAATGATTATATTGTAATATCATTGTTATTTTGAAAACCGCTTATTAAAATTCAGTAATCTTTATCGTGCTGTGTCTTAATCCTATAAAAAACCTTAATTTCCTCGGTAACACTCATACCATTTTAGCCTTTACCAACCAAATAGTGCAAAACTTTTCTACTACAAAACAAAATCTCTCCAAATCCAGATGGCTACACCAATGAGGTTTGATTCCAGCGATGCTGATGTTGTCATTGTGAATGACGCTGTTAACAATGCTGAACCGAAACCCAAAAAACAAGACTGAGCATAGGTATTTTTTTATTCACCTTCCACATCCCGCCCGCTTGTACTCTTTGTCTCTCCAAAGCCATGGAGAACCATGGCTATGCCGATGAATTTCGAAACAGACGAAGTGGACGTTATGGTCATCGATCCCAATATCAATGTTGCTACTGCTGAACCCAAACCCAGAAGTGTATTTACGATACAGAAGTGTATGTATTTTTTTTTATCGATTCCTCACATAGAGGAAAATAATGTTTTAATATATTTTTATATTTTTTCTATCAGATGTTAACATTGTTAAAGAGGAATAATAAGAAGAAACGATGATATGGAGATAGCACAGGGGCAAAAAAACCCCTAGTAAACAAAAATCCATTCATCCAGAGCGAAGCAGAGATGGAAGGATACGATACAGAGGATGAAGATGCTGGTGATATGGAAAGTGGAGATTATGAAGAAGAAGAAACAGGAAATGAAGATAGAAGTAGTGGTATTGATAATGATGATGGAGCTAGTGTTTTAAAACAACAACAAGCAAGTGGTTCGGGGATGCAGCAGAAAAAGAGAAAGTGAGATGAAGAAGAAACTACTACAACTGCTGCTGCTGCATCGTCGTCCAATTCGGACGCAAATGCAGCCCAAAACGGTGAGAACATTAGCGAAGTACCTTGCCCACTCTGTAACACTGTTTTAGCCACTTCACTACGCGATGACAACAAAAATCTTAATGTGGGGTGACCGAGTAAATGCAAATTACCGTGGTGTAACACGACCAATGAATACTGGTGGATGTTGGCCAATGCGACAGTCAATGTATTGGATCGTTTTAAACCTGGTCGAAACGGTAAAATACCTAAATGCAAACACGGTGTCGAAGCCAGTTTAACTCTATATAGACATAAACACATACGAGCCACCGTGAAAAGAGCTAATGATCCAAACGCAGAAAAACACATGGAATGGCACGACAATTTTTTTTCGAATGTGGTCGGTACATTAAGAAAGACGGTGGAACAAAGTGTAATTATGGAATAGTGGCAGATGTTCAAGGAACCCGTGCTAAAATACTTGGTCAATTGCGCGTGAAAAACGCCAATGTTAGGTCCAACAGAATAAAACATTTCACTGGGGATTTCAACGAGATCAGGTGGTGATTTTCAAAAATGAAACAAAAACGAAAGCAAAAACAAAAAAGCAACACTAAGATCATAGCTGCAACAAATTTGCTCTGCAACTCTCAAAACGACAACAGACTATTTGATAAGCAATGTTTTTCTTTTATTAGTCTATTACACCATAGGGTTAGACGAAGATGACACTAACATCTCCATTCAGCTATTAAGCACGTTATTGCTAGGACAACTTTTGTTCGAAACGAGATTTAACTCTATGGAAGCAAAGTTAAAAAACATTTTTTATCTCGTTTTAAACATTGGCGATGTGGATAAAAAATCCTAAGTTTTTACATGTTCTCTCCTTTTTCTAGAATTTGAATCTTGTTTTTATTGTTTGAAACCAACACAATATGATTTATTTGGATTTTGTTCATGGTGTGGGGCAAATCGTAGAATAATCAAGTTTCGTTATACTGGTAGATCCTATAATTTTCTCGTTTTTTTTCTAGAATTTGGATATTGTTTTTACTGTTTAAAACCAACTAAGTACGATTTATTTGGTATTTTGTTTTGTTGTTTATCGTGTAGAAACAATCATAAATTAGTCGAATTTCGTTATAAAGGTAATTAAAAAATGTTTTCTGTTTTTTTTTCATGTTTTAATAAAAGAATTGTTTTGCTATCTTGAACTATGTCGACAATCGTTTCACGTCTTGAAATAAAGAATAGATTTTTACAAGAAGAAATACAAACAATAAAGCAACATCTAAAGAAGGAGTAAAAGAGATTTGATGTAAGTAGAAAAAAATAAAAATAAAAAGTTTTAGTTTATTTTTGTAGATTGGTATTTTATTCCATGTGGATTCTGTGGGAGATGGATAAACACAGCCGAAGCTAAATCTATTTTCGTAATAAATAAAAACACATTAACAGTGACTGAATATTTAAGATGTGCTACCTGTTATTAATTGTTTCTTTTTTTCAGAATGTTCTTTATGCGGATCTAATAAAAGCTTCCTAGTTAAATTAGATCTACATAATCATTTTTTAAAACATTTTAATGTTGAACTACATAGAAATAATAAAATACAGTGTTTTAATTGTCATACTACTAAATATTTTTAATTTTGGTTTTAGAATACAAAGCAATGTGTCGTAAAGTAAAGGTTATAATAACTACTCAAAACAACAATACTTTATGTTCGAATAGATCTGCTGTGTTGGAAGTGTGAATACTTCACAAGACATGTAAATAGTATGTTCTGTAAAGATTGTTTAAACGAGTGTGATAATTGTGAATTTTCTAAAATTACCCATTTCGACAAAAAACATCAAAAATATGTGTGACTATTGTTTTCAATTTTGTCCTTGTACTGATGCAATATTAAACCAGGATGTGTTTGATGATCAATGATTTTTGTTTTGTTTTGTTTTGTTATAGTTCGTAGGAGTAAGCGTTTATTGTTACGCCGTCAGCAAGAACAAAACAAAATGAATAATCCTGCTAAACCCACAAAACCAGCACCTAAACTAAATAGATTTTTTGTTGAATCAAAACCCAACGTGGACGAGAACATATTAACATATGATAATTTTGATTTGATAATACACATGTCATGTGATATTGTCCCGTAATAAGTGTTTAGATTATATATATGGCAAACAATCTTGGAGATATTTACATAGTGCAATGTTAGTGTCACAGGGCTAGTCTTTGAATCGCCGGCTTTTCGAGCCATTGGGCCTCAAATGCTTTCCCTCCTTTTCGGAGTGCATTCCTCGAGCCTGTCCTGTCCTCAGCAAGTTCTTCCCATCTTTCAGTGTCTATGTCCAGGGCCACCAAGTCAAGTTTTGCCACGTCTTTGAAGCGCAGGATAGGCGACCTCTGGGTCTCGATCCCGTGCACAACCAACCCATGACCTGGAGCCTACAACTCTACTGTGTTCGTGTAACGGCGTTTTCACAGACCGATTTATTTTTACATTGAATTTCCCGTGAAGAAGACTCCCACAGGAGCCCGATGACCAATTACAAGAAATTAAGCTGAAGTCATAGAGTCACCGAACCGGTACTGCCTTTGTTTTTTTACCTAATTCACGGGAAGGGCTAGTCTAAAAATAAACCTACTTGTGAAAACGCCGTTTCACAGGAGCTGTATGGAAGTTGCACGCTCCAGATGGGCTCCTGGCACAACGCACTGTAGAGAATGGCTTTGGGAAGGCGACCATCAGGCATCCTACGCAAATGTCCCAGCCAGCGCATCCTTCGAATCTTCAGAATCTGGAACAGTGAGCAGCTACCAGCACGCGATAATACCTCTTCATTTGTGATTCTCTCCCACTAGTTTATCTCCATGATGCGCCGTAGGCAATGGAGATGGAAGGCATTCAGCTTCTTTTCGTGGCGGGCATATGTGGTCCAGGTTTCGGCTCTGTAAAGCAGAGTGCTGAAGATGCAGCATTCGTAGATGCGGCACTTTGTGCGAATAGTCAAGTATTTGTTGAGCCAAGTTCGTTCACGAAGACTGTTGAAAGTGGAGGCTGCTCTTCCTATGCGAGTCTGCAACTCTTGTTCAATGGTGAACCCTCTGTTGATAGTGGAGCCTAGATACGCAAAGTTCTCTTCACTTTCTAGTTCTTGACCGTTAACTATGATTGGTGATGGATCACCTTGGTGCATCACCACTGTCTTCTTTGTGCTAATTGCCAGTGCGAACTCAGCGCAGGCTGCACTAAATTTGTTGTGCAGGAGTTGTAGGCCGCTGGCACTGAGTGAAACGAGTGCAGCATCATCCGCAAACAAAAGTTCACGTACCAGCACTGTGCGAACTTTAGTTTTTGCACGTAGACGAGCCAAATTGAACAGTTTTCCGTCAGAGCATGTGTGAATGTACACATCATTCCCATCTTCATGACTCCCAAAGGCGTGGTAAAGCAATACAGAGAAAAAGATTCTGAACAAGGTTGGTGCTTACAGGGAAACTTTTTGACATGGCTCCTTCAAAGGAGACCGAGGCTGTCATGTCATCGTGAAGCAATTTCACAAGGCTAAGCAATGTTGATGCACATCCCAGTTTCTGAAGGATAGCGAATAGGCCCTCTCTGCTCACCATGTCGAAAGCTTTTGTGAGGTCCACGAAGGCTATGTGGAGAGGTCTTCTTTGTTTTCTGCATTTCTCTTGGATTTGTCGCACTGAGAAGATCATGTCCGTTGAAGATGCGGTCTGCAAGTTTTTGGAGTCTTGGTAGTAGCACTCTCGCAAAGACCTTCCTGGTCACACTTAGCAGTGAAATTCCACGATAGTTATTGCAGTCACCTTTGTCTCCCTTCTTGAACAGTCACAATTTTGGCATCTTTCATCGCTGTTGGAAATTTTCCGCTACACCAGCCAATACAAAGAAGGTTTTACAGATCTGGCAGCAGGCGGTTCTCACATTTCGTCGTCAAAGCTCGGAGTAGAGGTGAATGCTGCGGCTGTAATGTTGCGTGGTTCTCCGTAAAGTGCAGAGTAGTGCTCGACCCAGCGTTCCAGTTGTTTGGTAGAGTCGGTGATGAGCTCTCCAGTCGTCGATTTCAAAGAACAAACTTTCTCAGCACTAGGTCCAGTGGCCTTCCTGAGTCCGCGATACATCTCCCTTAGGTCCCCGACGCCAGCGGCCTGCTGGATTTCGTCACAGAGTACGTTCCAATGGTTGTTTGCACAGCGCCGGGCAGCCTTCTGAAATTGGCAGCAAGATTCTTTCAGTTTGGTCTTCGTGCTGCAAGTCGGTCTGTTTATGTGGTCTTTGTGGGCTTTGTTTTTGATGGACAGAAGTGGTTCTAGGATATCAGCGTTCTCAGTCATCCAGTCTTCACGAGGTGGTCTCTTATTCCGAAGGATTCAACTGCTTCGTCATGCAGTGCAGTCCTCAAGTGTTCCAAGGTTTCATCCAGGTTTCTCGTTTCCTCAGGGGCACCTGCGGTCAATTTAGCCTCCAGTGCCGTGCACAACGCACTGATGTTGTCTGTCTGTTTCATCGCGATAGTGTTGAGACGTGGTCGGATCTTTTGCTTCTTTGGCGCAGGTTTCTTCTTTGAAAGGTTTTTTTTTGTAATTTAAATTCTTTGAAAGGTTGACTTGTGAGAGTACCAGAGAGTGGTGAGTTTCACCGTCAGCTGAGTGGTAAGTCCTTGACCATTTAAACAAACCGATGTCCCTTTTCCTCGTGATTGCAAGGTCCAGTTGATGCCAGTGTTTAGATCGTGGGTGCCTCCAGGAGACACGTTGATACACTTTCTGTTTGAACCATATATTTGCGATGCAGAGTCTTTGCTGCAGAGCTCCAACACCCTTTGTCCATTTTCGTTCATTTTTCCAATGCCGTAGAGTCCTATGATGTCCGGCCATGCAGCGTGGTTAGCACCGACTCTAGCATTGAAGTCGCCGAGTAACGACACATGGTCATCTGGCGGTATCCTGCTCAGTACTGCATTGAGGGTGTCATAGAAGACATCTTTGACAAGATCTTCACTAGGTAGCGTTGGTGCATACACACTGATCAAATGCACTGGGGTAGCATCGCAATTTATCTTCATTTGCATGATCCTTTCAGAGATTCCAACCGGTGTGTCCATCAAGTGGTCTTTCAGCAACTTGTCTGCCACTGCAAAGCCCACTCCATGGATGCCGTGTTCGCCTTCGGGTTTCCCAGACCAGAAAAAGGTGTAATGTTGTTCCGTGATCGAGCCAGACCCGGCCAGTCTGGTCTTTTGCAGTGTGACAATGTCGACAGCAAGCTTTGTGAGTTCATGGTCTAAAAGTGCAGTTTTCCGTGGAAGGCCCTGCATGCGGAGGTTCAGATCTGGGTCATCTGTGAAGCCCGGGCAAAGAGTGCGAATATTCCAACTTCCGAGTCGGAATGCGGTAGTTGAGTTCTGCTTAGCAGGTGAGTGATTTACGTCCGCGGTTGCCTGACCACCTCATCAAAGCAGCGGACGTGGCGAGGTAGCACCTAACTGACCAGAGGCTGCCTGGTTTGCGGCGGGCGGTAGCTTACCCATGGAGCTGAACAGCCTCTCCCACCATCGCAGAGAATCCGAGGCGCTCTGTCTAACGCCAATTGAACATGAGCTTTAACCTGTAACTATCTTCCACCGTGTTGTTCCGGAGCGCCGTGATAGCGCTTCAAAGGAGTGACCTCTCCATTGTACGATCCCGGGCAGTGAAGAGGACTTGTGTGTTGCCCAAGCGACACGAACCACACTTAACCAAGGCTGACAGGATCCAAGGAATGACGAGGTCAGTACGTTGGTGCCAGCACTGGCTGCAGGGGATGGCCGTTGGCTCACGAGCAGTTCATCCGCTTTTGGACAGGTCACTTTTAAATTTCTGCGGGGTGTCCCCCCACCCCTTTTCACAGGGCCAAAGCCTAGTGGGGAAGCCGGTTTAGTCGACTGCGACCCAACCATGAAACAGCTAGCACAGGTTTACATGGTACCAGTGGGGGTCAGAGACTATTATAAAGATAACAAAACATTTTGTCTGAGTTGTAAATGGAATGATTATTGTATTTCTAAACAATGGTCTTTATTTTAATAGGGGATTGGTTTTACTGGGTCCTGTGTCATGAGTGTAGACGTCTGTTAGATTTACGATCTCTGGACTACTTTTATCGACCAATCGTGTGTGGCCCACATTTTTATTGTAATATGTGTCATTTCCATTGCCACAAAGTGAATATTATTACAACATCTCCTGCTAAGGGTTGTCTATTATTATGAATTCTTTGGATTCGTTTGTGAATTTATTGACTGAAGAATCTACCTCCTATTATAACTTAGACGCGATGCCTAGAGAAACAAACGAAAAAACTACCCAGACGAAAGCTAAGCTTAAATCACAAGCAAAAGCATCAGAAAACAATGTATTGATCGATTTTTCAAAGACCATAAAACAATCCATGCAGAAAAATCTAGTTTCAATTTGAACTCTTTACTAATGAAGAACACGGATGATTTGGAATTTATGCTATACGTGAATCAATGTCAATTAGAAATTCATCAGATTTTTGAAGATTTTACGCGGAGATTAAAAGAGTTTTACGATCGTTGGCAGATATACCAAAGACTTCAAGAACCGATTGAAAACGCGATAGAGAAACAACCACGATAGACATGTGCGCATGTTTTTTGTTATCACAAGGATGGGAAACGTATTTACGAACAATATAAATAGTGTGTTTATATAACACCTACAGCGTGGACTGTCGGTCCGTAGCTAGAATAAATTAAGGGAAATCTCATACTAGTAAAATGAATTAATGCAAATTTCATACTCAGGTATAAATAAATTTCACTAAATCAACGGCTAACAACAACAGCAACAAAAACTAGGTAAGATTTCGGATAAATTCTGTACAGAAGACTGATAGTCCACACTTTTTGCTTTTTCAGAAAAATGCCTGGTGTGTCTTCTTCAACCATTAACTAATCAACCTGTGGTAAAAATGACTAAAAATAATAACTTGAGTTGGTCGTCTGGCTACGACGATGATAACGACTTCTGAAGTCGATTTACAACTCCATAAGAAACCGATTTTTTTTATTTGTTGTCCAAAATCACTAAGCCCATATTTTCAACGTACGACGTTGTTTGTTATATTATAAACTTGAATATTCATCGCGTGTTGTAAACAAACGGAAACACATATGGCGGATAACACCCGATTATATGGTGATACTGAAATGTTTTAATTGTGATTCGTTTCATTACAAACACGATCCCAACGTATTTCGTATTTTTGTTTAATAGGATTACGTCCATCACAGGAATGTCATTTCTGTTCTAAAGTTATTCACGTAATAACTCACTATTGTGATTTTTTTAAAACAATGCTTAACTTACGCTCTGAGTGTCACGCAAAACACGTTAGCATAGTGTGGGATTTTGCTAGGCAATGAAACCCAGTGATTTCTTTTTTATTTCAAAACGTAATCCTAATGTGTTTCGTGTTTTATTTATTCGTAGGTCAGCATCCGATATTGGAATGTGGTTTTGCACAAATAGTATTCGTAATCACAAAATAACCCACTATTGTGGTATTTTTAAGGTGACGCTTAGATTATGCTACGCTTTCCACAAGACCCACATTACGGTAGTTAATAAAGTATATTTCAATGGTGGTAGGAATGTGTGGTGTGTAGCATTTTGTTGACAAATGAAGAAAGTGAAGAACGACCATTTCAGAGGTGTCCCTTACACACAAATTGTCGTGTAATGATCTGTAGTCGGTGCCTAGAACGGAATTGAAGTCACGTGGACACTATAATGAACACGAATATTTTTAATAACAACTGTCAGCTTTATAAGATAAATGATTTTTTTCTTTTAGATAGTAAAATCATGCGATCATTAGAACCCTCTACATGTGTCAAACTACCTCCTTCACAGTTGTGTGGTGGACCGGATACGAATGACAACTATTACGAGTGTGTGGGTTTTTGTAGTTTAGTCGCTCTACTGATGGCAATGAAATTTTTAAGCGGTGACAGAGAGTGCTCTTCTAAATGGTTACGTGTCAAAAGAAAATGAAGGAAAGATGCGTTTAACCATGGATAAACTTTTTCGCTCTTCGGGACTAGATGGTTTTACGAGAAGAAAGGACGATCTTCTTTCTCTTCAAGAAGTTTTTAGTTTCATTTTTTACAAGACAGATTTTTCTGGAAATATAACCTAATTGTCGTTGATCATTTCACTAAAGAAGCCATTGTTAGAGATTATAGCAATATCGATCTGTCTAAAACGAGTATGTTTATATTAAAAATAAACAACCACTATGCGTACATAGCCAAGCCACGTGTATATCTAGGTTTCTCTTCGCAACACTTTTTGTGTTTCACGTGTAGGAGTTTTGTAATACAAGAAATAATCCACGTGATCCCTTTGCTCTATATTTTAAAATGCGCTAGGTGTAAAAATGAAAATTTAGGAATTATGTTTTAAAAAACTTAATTGTTCTTTTTTCAAAATACACATAGGTACTCGATATCATCAATGTCGTCAATTATACAAATCCGTGATACATCACGAATGTTGGTATTACATCTGTCTTTTACCTCTGTGCTGTGTCAGCAATGTTATGTTTATCACATGAACACTAAACATTTTTGGTGTTCTCTTGAGCCAAATTAGAGAGCAATTTTTTTCTTAGGTTTTTACGCTTTATGTGATGGGTGTTTTACACGTTTGGAAAATCCGCGTTTTGTGATAAGAGATTAAAAAATTAAAGCATTTGAACTAAGTAACACACAGCTTAATTTTTACTGTCGAACGTTTGTATTTTTTCAGAAGATGAATTGCAGGGGATCGTAGATAAATGTTATTATTGTGGGAGAAAATCGTATTATATCTTTTCGTTTTATGAACAACCTGCCTGTGGTTATTGTTATTCTGACTACTGTGATGCGATGATATTTAATCATGTTATATAAACTTTTAATTTTAGATCAAAACTGTATTTTCTGTTTGAATGGAAGACGTATTGATAAATGTATCGAACTAAACAGAATATATACTAACTGTTTACATCTTCTTATTATGTTTCTCCTCATGTAATGACGATAATATGTCGACATTGTAATTGATATCGATGTCATTTTTTCTAGATGTTTGTTGTCCTACTTGTATGCAACCGTTACTGAGTTTTTTAAATCGCTACATTGCTCGCATTGTAAGCTTTTATTTCATAAATACGCTAAAGAAATAGATATATTGCATGCAAAAAACCAAATTTACTTTGTGAAGGGTTTTTTTTGACGCCCCTGAGTATCTCCTGTGGTGTTATGAATGTAAGAGTATCGAAATTTCTATTTTCTAATTTTTTTCAGCTAAAGTGAATTCTAAGTATGTGTGCTGTACTTGTCTTGCACAATTTTCTGAAAATTTTACTGGTACACCGTTATTAGAAATAAAACACGGTAAATTTTTCATTTAAAAAAAACGATTTTTTCAAACCACCCCATTATTATTTGTGGTGTTATTGATGTGAGAAGATGTTATTTGTCGACAATGTGCAAGACCAGTAAACATCTAAATGCAATAGGTGTTTTATATACATACCATCTGACTATTTTTTGTGGGGTCATAAATGCAAACCGATGAAACAATTTTGTTGTTTTTAGACATCATTTGCCCGACCTGTTGCAGACAAATAGATGTGTATCGATCTTTACATTGTAGTAAATGTAAGGCACGTTTTACGGCCATTGTAACAGGTAGACAACAGGTAGGTAGGCCATAGGCCCACTTTGACCCTTTATACTATTGATACCTGGTACTTTGGGAGGCTTGTAAAATACGCAACGCAACGCAACATACGCAATGCAATATGCCTAATATACGCAATATACGCCGATGTCAATCTGTAAAATACGCAACATACGCAATATGTGCAAAACGGTTTATTTTATCAGCGGTTAACTTGCAAAAGGTCAAACAGCGCATGCTCACCGTTCCCACGAGGTTTCTCCTGTAAACACCTGCAAAATGGATGTGTTTTGTGGTAAGTGCTTCCAACATCAACCGCCTTTCATCTTTGACCATCCTCTACTATATGCCGCTGAGCATTGACACCAATCTTTCCATGATGGTTTACATTTGAGGTGGACATTTTCTTAAGTATATCGACTATATCCCAGAGCAAAATTTTACATAGATGTTGCGTTCAGTGTTTTTTTTTTACCCTTTACACTCGATGGACTTGTTCCTGTAGAAGTATTGATGTACCAGAAGACAGCAACCATGGGTATTTTGTCATTTTACGATAGTTAAGGTTCACAAAATAGCGTATTCTTTCTTCTAAGACAGAAATGAATTATTGCCTTTAATTTTGCGAAAAATGCAGAAAGAAAACATCTTCCAAACCATTTTCCACCTGAACACGAAAAGCATTGACTGTGTTAGAAGTATAGTTGATGTAGTATCGCCGTGTAGACCCACAGAAAGCACGCGAAAAGTGAAGCCTCACTTATGTTTAGTTGAGTTAACCTGGGTTGAGCCTGCAATCCAATCGAAAACCAGTACCTGGTCAGCGGTCACCTTGAAAAAACCAGCTGACCTCGGTGAGCTCTAAGCTTGAGCCCACGATATGGTCACGTGATACTGGTCAGCAGATACCTTGTTTTGACAGGTGTCAATTGATAAAAACATGGATGTCCAATATCAAAGACGTCATTAAAAAGGTTCCTGTTATTCATCGTTGGTGAAGTACAATAATAATATATAAAGTAATAACCTTTTGTCTCACGATGTGGTCTCTTGAAGACTGGCAGTATGCAGTGGAATCTACATCACAAGTGACCACATCGTGAGACAAACGAGAATACTTTATTATTAATATCAAAGCTAGCATGATACTGGTCACATTGGCATACATGGAAAGGTGGACGTACGAAGCAATACTCACTAAGTGAAACGACCCGAAT
>NC_090873.1:18365003-18375003 GCF_036669935.1 Montipora foliosa | reverse complement strand
CACAGGATTTTGGGCAAACTTTTTTAGATGGCAGGCGTCATCATAACATATGCAATCTGTAAAAAGAATAATTTATTAATTACAGTGTTAAATTGTATACACTGTTATTTACAGTCATATAATTGATATAACTTGAATTATTGTTAGCAATAGGATGATTTTCATTACCAAGTCTGGGCTAATTGTTGAAAAATGGTCATTAAAAGCGTTAGAAAGCTCACTAGGATTAGAGATAACGGCATCAATCAATTTCAATTCTTTCACCGTTGTATTATTTACACGACCGGAAGGGTTTCTTGACCTACAGCGTGTTAGAGTCCCCCTAATGAGATGCATTTCTCCATTCGACAATGGGTCGTATCACATGGGCACGATTCGTACGAATCGAACGAATCGACAACTCGGAGAAGGGTTTCTTGGGCTACAGCGTGTTAGAAATATTCTAAGTCCCCCTAATGAGATGCATTTCTTCATTCCACAATGGATCGTATCACATGGGCACGACTCGTACGAATCGACAGCAACTGCACAGCTTTTTTACAGCTCGTATCCATTCAGGTGTATTGGACAACCCTCCAAAAATGCGAACTGAGCAAGGTACAGATTGTTTTAGCTTGCTTTATGCAAAACAAATATTGATGCAAAAGTAAATAAATGTTGATACACAGTTTTTGGGAAGAGCAGAAGGAAGTTTTCGAGAATAAAATATTTTGCCATCAACAACAAAATTTACGACATGAAAACGACATTAATTTTGAACCGCGAATGTACATTGTAAAAAGTTACCATCAGCGAAAAAAAGTTTGGGAGATTTTTCCTACGTTCAATTTTGTTATTGTGCTTTTGGCTGCACGAGTAAATCGCAAAATCGAAAGTGACATAGAATTAAGCGGGCGCCGTGATCAAGTTACCGCGGCGTGTTTCGTCGCGAAACAGTGAAGCATCTGTGTGAAATGATGACAAGATACCAGGTTTTTATTTTTGTTAGTTTTCTTTTTCTTTCAAGTGTTATAAAGTTTGACAAGAAGTGTGTTAATGCAACACAAAGATCACAATCGCCCAACTCTTGAGGTTGACCATTGTTTCTGAAAAGTCAAAAGTTATTTATCAACAGGTTATTCCATCGTTTTGGGAATAGCAGCTACTTTATTATTCATCAGCGTCACAATATTTTGCTGATTTTGGGGCTCATTTTGTTGAAACTCAAGCACGCTTCCAACAGACCTGTTTATTTCCGTGACTTATCCGCTGCTTACAGTGCACTACCAAAAATCCTAAATTAAATAAATTTCTGACAGTTCACATCTAATTAGCCCTTTACCTACATGAAAATTTATGTATTCTTTATTATCTTCGATATCTCTCAGCTACAGTCGTATTGGATGTTGTTGTGAGTATAGAATCTGCTTTTTATTTTCAGTTGACCGTCTTCCAAGACAAGCTCCGTTTCATTATAAGACCGTATAGGTGGTATATACTCCATGGCAGAATGCCATGGATGCCAGGTATTCTTCAAATACAAAAGAAGTTAACCCGTTCGTAAACATGTATAAAGAAGATTTTGAAAATATTCAGTTAAAGCAAAGACCTTTTCCATTTATTAAAGGTTTTCTTTATCTGCTTTTGCGAGATTTAAATTCCCTGGGGTCATACGTATTATAAGTTGCGGACCAAGGACCCCTTCGCAAAAATTATTGATATTTTTCCAGAGTCGATGATACAAACATTGAAAACTCTGCAGCAAATTTGTTTCCAACCGCAGAAAAGTTCATTTGCAAATTTGTTCTGCAAAAAGACACGTGTTCCTGTTGCATTTTATCTTTACACAAGCCAAGTAAACATGACTGTGTCAGTTATGAAGGCGCAAAAGTAGACACTTTCTAGAAGATAAATTAACACACCTGTCAACAACTTGAATTCCGCACAATCACCGATAGCAGGAAAGGCGAGATTTTGTCATGTGAAAGAAGAATAATCAAGACATCATCAGACACATTTGTTTTTGGTGATATTTTAATTTACGAGGAAGTATAACATCATGTTCGGAAAAGTCGCAAACCAAGGACACCATACTGTATTGTTAAAAAAAAAACAAAGCGACAAATGCCTTCATCGAAGATTCCTCATGAAAGACAATACCAGGCAATATGAAGAATTTTTGTATCAAATTGTTTCATGAAGAAACTGCGAATTATTCAGCAACGCTGAAGACAGAAGAGCATCTCTAAGCGAAAGATAGTGCACTGAATACACATTTACGACCTTTGAATCCAAAACATGTGATTGAAGAATCCCTGATGGAGGAATTTTCAAATGTTTTAGCCAAAAAAAATAGGAGACAGAACACTGTCAGATCAGGCGTTCATGACATTGCGTGTACAGGTAATATTGCCAGTGAGTAATAATGTACAGCACTTCAGGGCACCCTGAAGTTTAGTACATGACTACAACACATTTGGAAAAAGTACTTGGATAAAGCGAAGCCCAAAAAACTATTGGAAAAAAATATTGTCACAGTATTTTTCAATGTGTTGGAAAGTAAAATTTTTAATCTATATATTCAGCAGCAAATTACGGCAAGATTTCCGCACAGGTCCCTACTTTATTATGCATACACTCCTTTGTTTCAAGAAAACAATAGCGATAACAATAGACGTCCTTCGGGACTGTGGCGCTTTGTTCTTTCTTTTTAGAGGTTTTTTTTCTAAGTCCATATGGACTTAAAAAAGGTCGGTCGAACTTCTGTCTGAAATACGGAAAATCCAACAGTTTTTCCTGCAATTTCGGCACTTTTCCTGCAATTTTACCCATTTTTCAGTTTTAGAATAAGCGCAAGAAGTGGAGTTTCAAGCAATCGTTGTAATAGGGTTTAGATTCGCAAACATAACAAACAAACCAAATAAAAGTACTGTCATAAGAAATTTAATGGCTACCTGCTCTTTTTATCGTGAAATTGTTCTTCCTGTCTTCTTAAAAATTCGCCGAGACACTGCAAAGTGTATATTTTCTTCATTTCCTGTATTTAGGATCACGAACGGTGCATTTAGAGGGATTTTGCGATTTATCGCTCTTTGCAGAGATCGGCAATAAGCTCAATGATACTTCCAAGTAAATAGCTTTGGTAGAGATCCATGGATGTTCGCGTACGAGGCATACTTCGTTTCACTCCCCATCATGTCTTTTCAATGCCCTGCTGTGGGCTCGTTTGTCTGAGTCGACGAAGTTTAGGCGATGGTTAACTGCGGTGAGATGATGTTAGCCCTTGTCTTGTAGGCAGTTGTAAACTTTCCGGCCACAGGTAGCTAGGGCTAATATTTTTTCAAGGAAAGTTTACGGTCAGAAAGTTAATATGTGTTCTGGCGGATTGAAGGCTATCCATTGCAGTTTTTTCTTGAGCATCGCGAAACAGATCCATCTCCCGATGCGGCACTTTGTCTTTGCCAACTGACTGAGTTTTCACACAGGTTTTGGACACGGAAGACGAAAGTAAATTGTTTTCTTTGCACCACTGCATGCACAACTCTGGAAAGTTTATAAAGCAGGGACAATTTCTAAATGATCAGATCTCCCATTGCTGTGACCCTTTTACTTCGGTGGCCATCTTGATTATTACGAAGACACAAGTTTGCTTCAAAAGAAGGGAAATATGAAACGATTTTAATTAACTTTAAGCGTGGTATACTCTTCCACGCAGTGAACTTATAAGTGTGCCGCACGCACGGGGCATGAAGGAAAAGCAGGTCACAGTTCACAGCAATACTGGAAAACCTAAAACTATCACAGGGACTAACCTTGAGCCTAAACAGTGCCTTTAGTCGTAATTAGGGTTACGGTTAGCATTATTAAAAGGATGGGTTGTTTCAAGAGTAGTAAAACAGGGATCTCTTAACGGTAACCTATAAGTGTAAGTTCGATTGTAGGTGCTCGGCGCGGCACGTGTATATAATTACGTATCATTGTTATGTAAATAGTCAGCCAGAATTCAATATATATATCATTTTCAAGGTGTCAATTAGCAACTTGACACGTTAGCTCAGTGGTAAAGAACAGGGACAAGTAATCCAGAGGTTTTACAGTGGGTCGGAGTTCAAGGCAAGCTGCGAATGACATATCATGGGATAAAATGGCAGAAAAAGCCGAGCGGGATCTGGAAATAAGAACAAGACGAAGGGATAGAAATTGGAAAGCTGGGACAAAAACGAGTGACGGTGTGGGCGATGAAGGGAAAGAAGAGAGAGAGGGAGAGAAAAAATGAGATCCGTTTTTATTCTACCCGTAAGTACAAATTATCCATGTATATATTCGGTTCTCTTGGGTATACGTATTGTTCTACAAAACAATAGCGCGAATGAATAATTAATTTATTCTGCATGCATAATAAAGTAGGGACCTGTACGGAAATCATTCCCAAATTGCTACAATGAACAAAAATACTGAATACAAACAATTAATCAGCTTTGAATTCAACCACAAATAATAAATCCAACGCAAATTCAAATATTGAATTGAATTGAGTGTGTTTAAATATTCACATAATCAATCAAATGGTACATGAAAGAATCACAAAGCGTGACATTATTGAAAACTAATTGTCAAACTCATTAATTATTTATGCAGCTCTTACCCAACCAGAGCAACGTATTCTGGTCAGGCGGATGGGTTTAGAAACCCAATGAAAAAGGAGTTGAAAACACGGCCGTGTTTGAAACCATTTCAAACACGGATGCAAATTTTCTTAATCTGCATATTGATGAAGCAACGAAACACGTGGCGATAAACAACTTCATTAAATCACACATTTTACGAAACAAACTTTAAACCTAAATTATTTACTGCTAACATTGAATGTAACAGTACAGTTAGTAAACTACCCAAAACAGAAAAAGCCATTCTTTTTCTAAATTCAAATTCTCGTTCAATGGTGGCGACCTCGTGTTTTGGTTCACTTTCAACCTTGCTGTTCACTCCGACCTAAAATGGCACTGACGTTAGAAATTTTATCAGACTAGATGCACCCGTTACCTCAGAATAGCGCTGGCCACGCACTTTTCCTCTTCTTTGCTAGTTTTAGGAGGTCTAAATCTGCACTCTGTCATTTGCTTTGCGAAGCAACGTGTTCACTCAGAACTGACAAACAGCAGGGTAACAACATGACATCAGTTGATGAATATTCAAAAATTGTCACAGCGCAGCATCATGCACATTTCACGTCTCAAATATAATAGTTGAACTGAGAAAACTTATTCAAATAATAATTTAAACTAATTAACTTTTGTTGGAGAAGTGATTTCAAAAACTCGTGCTTCGTGTTTCATTGGGGTTTCAAACACTCAAAAACGATAAAAGTTTCATCAGTTTTCTCGTGTTTGAAACCCCGATGAAACACGCACTCGTTTTTGAAACATTACATAAAGGGGTTTTCCCGTGATTTTTAACCAACCACAAGCTTCACATTTTTACTTCACAATTGTGAAATTTTTCAGTGAAACTTTTCAAAATTGTGAAATAATTTGGTGAAGTTGCATGCATGAAGTGTGTTTAAATATTTGCATAATCAAATGCAATATGAAAGAATCAGTTTTAACCAATGTGTGGCATTTCGTTTGGAGGAGCAAAATTTCGTGCAACATTTCATTTGGCGGAGCGAAATTCGTCGCAAAGGTTTTGGACTTTACAGTTTCATGGCAAACTGTATGCACATAGGCTAGTTTCGGTACGGTTCACTTTTGTCACTTTTGCTTTTACCAATAATTTTTTTACAAGCGAGCAAAACACGCTTATCTTTAAAAGCAAATCATAAATTCATTCCGAGACACGGTAACAGGAAATTGTTCTAAATTGCTGTTTGGTTTAAATTTGCGATAAACATGCAGAATCGTCTACATTTTAAAGTATTTCCAACAGTTGTTCTATTTAAGTGGATCTTTTAAATAAATTAAACTCACCAGCTCCGCATTTGTATTTCGGAAATGGACAGTTGGAGTTTCGACGGCTTGAAAGTTTACGGAAGAAACCGTGTATCGTATAATCAATGTTTTATTCACTATGATAATTATTCGATCTGAAATGAACAAAATTACATTAGAATCACTGAGATATTTGAATACGCGAAACCTCTAAGCAACAGAAAAGAATCAAAATAAAAGACTGAACTAAACTTACTTCTGTGGCGGGTTTCCGTAAACTACGAACTCTTGAAACTGAACAACTCGACGGTTTAAAACTGCTGAAACTGGTTGACTTAAACTACTGAAACTGGTTAGCGACTTACTCATGTCCTTTCAAACACGTGCTATTAACTGATCTGAAACTTAAGCCTTAGTCACTCAAATGAATTCTGTTAAAATGTCAATCAAAGCTTTGTGCGTTTCCGGTACTAATTAATCAGTTCTATCGCTGTAACAGGAAACTTTGATCTTGTGAGGACGGTTAAAGCTAACCCACAATGTGCATAAACAAACAATCCATATGCCAAAAAAAAAAAAATTATGTACATAATTCCCGCCAAAGCGTTTGAATATGCCTGCATGCACTTTTTTTTAATGAACAGAACAAAGGGCCAAGCCTCCTGAGTATTATCACATGATCTGTATTGGGAAAACAAAATGTACAAGCCGAAAAGGTTTATTAGGTAGCAGGGAAGACCAATCAGTAGCGAATTACAGTGGTCCAACTTACAAGTAACAAACGCGTGAATTAGAGTCTGAATATTCGCTTGCGACAAATATTGCTTAATTATAGCAATATTCCTAATGAGAAAAAAAGCAGATTTACAAATAGCAGTGACGTGAGACTCAAGTGACATGTTGTCATCAAAGACGGTTCCCAAATTTCTCGCGGATGAAGTAAGTACTACACGCTCATCGCCAACAAGTAAAAGATCAAGCTGTGGATGAAGGCGGTGTCGCGCTCCAATGAATAGCACCTCCGTTTTACTATTATTAAGCTTAAGCTTATTACACAGCATCCACTTATTTATATCACTAATGCAGGCCTCAATGCAGGAAACAGCAGAAAGTTTGTCAACCGTTGAAGATGACTCAAATGAAAAAATTAAATTTGCATGTTGTCTGCATAGACGTGAAAACACATCCCGTGAAATCTAACTATGTCCCCCAATGGTGACGTATACAGTAAATACAAAATAGGTCCTAAGACTGAGCCTTGAGGTACACCACAAAAAATATCTCGATTAGTCGACTTTACCTCTCGAACTATCACAAACTGCTTTCTATTAGTGGGGTAAGATTTAAACCAGGAAAGCGCTATGCCCTTAATACCGAAACGACGTGACAATCGCTGCAAAAGAATAGAATGGTCAACGGTATCAAACGCAGCAGATAGATCTAACAAAACAAGGATAGCAAAGCAGTGATTATCAATAGCTCGCAGGATATCATTTTGAGCTATAAGCAAAGCCGTTCCAGTACTATGCAATCTCTTGTATGCAGACTGGAAAACTTCACCTAGATCATTATTCAAAACATAGCTAGTTAACTGATGAGCAACAGCCTTTTCAATTAATTTGGAAGTAAACAACCGGTCGAAAATTACTAAAAACCTCAAAGTCAGATCCACCTTCTTCAATAAAGGGATCAATAGCGCTTCCTTGTGAACATCCGCAACAATTCCTGTCTCCAACGAAAGATTGTTCATTTTAGTTATTACGGGTAGAAGGTCAGGAAGGCAGTATTTGAGCACACACACAGGAACTGGATCCAAAGCACACGACTTTATAGAACCAGCCTTGAAGAGATGCCTCACTTGTTAAACCGACACCTCTTCAAAGCTGGTCAACTGAAAAGGGCAGTGGACTGAGTCTGAGAGGAAAGGTGCCGCATCGCAAGCATCGCTAGAGAGGTTATTTTACGGATATCTACAATTCTGCTATTGAAGAAATCTGCAAATCTCTCAGCTAAATCCACATCAGAAGAAGAATGAGGAAACATTGGTTCAGCTCTCTTGTGCAGTAATTTATCCACAGTTTGAAATAAAATCCGCTGATCACCTCGATGGTCCTCAATTAAGCCAGAATAGTACTCAAGCTTAGCATTAGAAATTAGATTCGAAACCACATTGCACTGATCTATCAAGCGATTTTTGTCGGTAGAGTGTTTTGATCTTCGCCAGCGACGCTCCAGTCTCCTCCGTACTCTCTTCTGAGTCATGATCTCTTCTGAAAACCAAGGTGCGGCTGGGCGCATAACAATAGATTTAGTCTTTAAAGGAGCATGAGTATCAAGTAGTGACTGAAGAACACCGTTCAATCGATTTACTAAACAGTCAAGATCATCAGGCAAATTCAGAAACAAAGGTGATTCCCTGAGATTAACACTAAATTGATCAAGGTCAATGGACCGTAAATTTCTGTAAGAAATCCGTTTTCTCTCATACACAGGTTTCTTGACGTGAAGCCGAAATCTAACACATTATCATTGTCAGCGAAATTAAGCCAAGTTTCTGTCACAGCCATCATATCAATATCATTTTCGACTACGAAATCCTTGATGGCTAAGGTCTTGTTTTAAACGGATCTTGCATTAAGCAGACACAAATGAGCAAGGTGAGGCTTTTTGCAAAATTTATAGGTGTGCAAGCGATAGAGATTAAGTTATCAACACAGCACGGATTTGCATAAGCTGCCCCTTGATGTAATGGTGTTACACAGCGATAAGAATGAAGGTGTGAAACAATCGTAGGAATATTAAAACGACAGTTTCGTCTTCTTTCCTGAACACGCCTTCTGGCTCTGTTGCCCGTATATCTAGGCCAAAAAGAGTTTCCAAAGCGCCTCACCCAATACTTGGTACCCAAAGCGTTAGGGCGGCCTACAGGAAGCATAACCTTAAGGCTCCTGTAATTCCAGGTAGAAAGTGTAACAGACGAAGCAAACGAAGATAATGAAGAAGAAGTCGAAGATATAATTTCCTCTGGAGTCTCCCAGGCAGTCATTAAAAATAAAGAAATGTAAAACCATGTTAGAAAAGACTCTTGTAAGTTAAACTTGTAAGTTAACCTACTAAAATGGTGGCTAGAAAGCGTGGTACTCACGAAGTGCCCAATTCAAAATGGCACTGAACTCTGGACGCCTGGTGACGAGTATAATACGTTCTGGAGGGAGGGGAGTCCCAAATTGCTAAAAACAAAACTCACTGAGCAATTTGGGACTCCCCTCCCTCGAGGGAGACTTATTATACTCGTCACCAGGCGTCCAGAGTTGAATTAGGCACTTCGTGAGTACCACGCTTTCTGGCCACCATTTTAGTAGGTTAACTTACAAGTTTTACGGAGTCTGGTGGCTCCGCGTTGCTACCTGGAGATGCTTCAGTGGATTCATGGTTTAGAGAAATTCCTATTCCACGAGCCTGGCGTGTTTATTTAGCGACTGGATTTGATTTTCGCGGAAAAAATCGTGCTTGTTTTGGGTCGATCGGAGTCCCGACGCTGGCTTCCGTCTCCTACCTTGTCACTATATTATGAAGGAAGGTGAACGGGGACCATTTTCCCCGAAACTTCGTGTACGTATTAAAGACAACAACAGCTCACCACATGATAAGTTTTATCGATTTTTATTACCATTTTCTAGCAAATTTTCAGACCTAAACTTCGCCTCGTATGTTCTCTATATTTTAATACCTACGTGACGCACACAGTGAGCCTGGGTTACCTGTGATCTAGCAACTTACTGTAGGACCGAGTTCTTCAGTATATTTTCTCTTGTATGGGAACGCTTTGTCCAAAAATCACTGCAAGAGTAGCGGTTTTGCGGTATTTCACCGCTGTTTCGTTCCAGTGAGCACGAATTTTCACTAAAAATTTGCCTCCTCAATTTTTGCGAAATTTTGCTGATATTTCGTTCCCTCTAGTGCGAATTTTCGTTGATATTTCGCTTCTTTAAAATTTCGCTTCTCCGATTTTTCGAAGCCCTGAGCGAAATTTCGTTCTATCTTACGAAATTTCGCATATCCAATGTGCGAAATTTCCAGCGAATCTTCGACGA
>NC_090873.1:18327503-18357503 GCF_036669935.1 Montipora foliosa | reverse complement strand
AAAACTACATTGAGAATCGTCAATAAAGCTGTCATTTAAATCATATTTATCTAATTGACTATCACTTTCATAATCATCACCAATTTTTGAATTATATAAATCTACACTTTCAGAACTCATTTATATATTAATTAGATAAAACATTTGTACGATAGTTGAGGTAATATTCTTATTTTTTCATATAGATCAAATATTGAACCACTATTTTGAATAAGAATATCATAATTTTTAATGTCATAAATTCCTGTTCTGAAATCTGGTTATCATTATTTTTTTTGACCAGGTCTATTAACTTTAATTAAAAGACCATTATGTCTTTTAACAAGATCTGCTTCATTTTGAAAACGAACATCAGAAATAATGAATTTAATTGGGTTGATTCGTTCTGTAAATCCAAATATTAGTGTCACAGTGATTTCTAAACAAATTTGTTCCTACAGTTTGTATTAAATATATTGGAGTACATTTCCAGTAATTATCAATAGTTTCTTTTAAATTACAATATGATTGTTCATAAGTCAAACCAAGAATATGATGACTTGCTTGTTTTAATGGGTGAGCAAAACTAACTTTTTCGTAACCATATTTTGAAGAAATAAAATCAGCGATTGTATCTTTACCATGATGTTTTTTACCAATAATTCCTATTATTCTGTATTTCATTTATATAATAATTCAATATATTTTATTTTTTACATATTCGTCAAATCTTTCATTGGCATCCAACTATTAAAATCCTCACTGTATCCTTTCCATTTCACCGAAGCTTGTTTCTTTTATAATTTCTTTTTATAACCTTATTAATTCTAAATACATCTTGTTTGGCTTTTAATAATTCGGTTTCATAAAACTGCCTTGTATCTCTTCATTATTCAAGTCCTTTATTTTGTAAGTGATTGGATTAGTGTATTGTATTTTATCGATTATAAACACTTCTTCAGTCCAATTTGGTGTACACCTTGATCAAATGTTTTTCTTTTATATTTGCTTATCCTAACCTTATCACCAACTTTAAATTTTGGTTTCTGTTTTGATGTTTCCATATTACCATATAAATTGAAATACAGTATTCCTCAATTTTTTTTATTAGATGCTTCTGTTGGTGACATTTTTATAGACCTGTTTTGGGTGTTATTGTACTGTTTTAATATTTTAGGTAGTATGTCTAAATATTGTGTATTTCCTTGTATTATGAATTGCTTCCACATTTTGATTTTAATGGTACGATTCCATCTTTCAACTACTGATGATTTTTCTTCATTTTCTGTTGAATACAGTGTTATTTTATTCTTAGCTAAAAGGTCTTTTACATGTTTGTTATAAAACTCTGTGCCTTTATTAGTCCATAAAAACTGAGGTTTTCTACCATCTTTAAAGATGCTTTACAATGCTTCTCTAACTGAAGTGATACCTGTACCCAAAGAAGGAAACCCAGAAGAACCAGCCAACAACAGGCCGATTTCATTGTTACCCATCCTATCGAAAGTAAGTGAGAGACTGGCACACAAGCAGTTTGTGGAATTTTTGACAAACTGTCGACTTATCAAAGTGGCAACAGGAAAATGCATTCGACAGAAACTGCCCTCATAAATGTTACAGATAACATTTTGAAAGCAATTGATGAAAAAGCAGTGTCATTACTAGTCCTGCTTGATATGTCAAAAGCTTTTGACAGCCTTAATCATAACCTGTTATTAAGAAAACTACGAAAACTGGGTCTCAAAATTTTATGCAGCTTCCTGGTTTAGTAGCTATCTATCCAGTAGATATCAGAGAGTACGATATGAAGATTCAGTTTTGGAATTGCTACCTTTAACAAACAGAGTACTTCAGGGGTCAATCTTGGGTTCTGTGCTTTTTATTATCTACATTAATGATTTAATCAGTGCTGTTACCCACTGTCAAGCTGCTGCGTATGTTGATGATAGTCAATTGCACTTTAAATTTCCCGTATCAGACTCATCAAGTGCTATGGCCGCCGTAAATCAAGATCTTAGGAACATCAGTAGATGGTGTGCAGAGAATTCGGTAATTGTGAAGAAGAGCTCCCCAAAAACCCTGTCGGCCGACTGTCGGTCAACTGTCAGCCGACAGTCGGCCGACAGTCTGTGTTATTTACTCCATAGCTATTTACTTATAAACCCTGAGAAAACAAACTTATTGGTTGTTGGCTCAGCACAACTTCTTAAGAGGCTACCTTATATATATCTCCTTACCTCTGTTGGGCAAAACTATCTCACCAGTTTCGTTTGCTAAGGATCTCGGGGTATTCGTTGATCAATATCTTAACTATGTTCACACCACTAAAACAGCCTCTAGTTGCATGAACCAGTTAGTACAGATAAGTAAAATTAAACACCTCTTAGACAAGAAAACCCTTTTATTACTTCTAAATAGTTTTGTTTTTAGTAAATTGTTTTATTGTTCCTCAGTGTGGGGGAACACATCTAAACGTAATCTACACAAACTACAGTTGGTACAAAATTTTGCTGCCAGAGTTGTATTAGGTTTAAAGAAATTTGACCATATCTCTCAGGGGTGGACATCTCTTAGATGGTTAGATGTTACGGAGAAGGCTTTTATTTAATGATTTAGCTTTAGCATAGGGAAATATTTTGGAAATATTTTTAACACCTTGATGTTTGGTGTCACGCTGTAAATAGTACCCGCTTTTGTATTACGTCATATTGTAATAATTTTTTCATCTACCTGTAGACTTTATAACTGTTCACACTTAGGAACTCATTAAACTGATTATGGCATAAGCATGCCGAAACATGTCTTTTAAAAAAGTTGTCTGTTTCCTACATTATTTTGAATATATTTTGATTTTAATTAAATTACTGTAAATAAGTTTTCTTCTTTATTTTAACATTGTGACTGAAAAGCCCTGTTGAAGGGAGTCTCACTAAAGTATGTATGTATGTATGTATGTATGTATGTTTCTCCTTGTCTATTTTTCAGTGGTACAATCCATCCATATTTACTAAAAACATCTATCACCATAAGAAGATATTTGTATCCTTTGTTCCATTTACTAAATTGCTGCATTTCAACTAAGTCTTCAGCCCATATTTCATCGATATGATTTACAATAACACGCCGCCGTGTGAATTTTCTTTTTATTGGTTTTTGCAATTCATTTGCTAATTTTTCTTGCAATTTTTTTTTCACTCTATGACTTTTTACATCTTTTGGCTTAACACCTAATCCAAGCTTTCTATTTGTTTGCATAATATATTTTACTTGTGTACTAAACCATGGTCTTTGCCTAAAAGGAATATCTCCTATTTGTTTTATCATAATATCATCTGCCAAATGCTTTTTTGATAAATCATCTCCAACAAGGCTATAATTAATGTCATGTGTTTGACAAAGATAAATCATCTCCAACAAGACTATACTGTAATTAATGTCATGTGTTTGACAAATAGCATCTAATTCACTTATTGGATCTCTATATTTTGGATCATTTGAAGCTAATCTCTTATTTAATTTAGTTCCTGGACCACAATAATTGTATTTTTTCCAGTTGGTGTTCTAAGATGTAATTCTCCAAGCTTTGTTTTTGCAAATCAATAGACCCTCCCCTGTGTAATATTTTTCATTTTATTTTTTGCTAAATCTGATTTAACAGCTTTTGATAAACCATATTTTCCTAGATTATATAAACCTTTTGACCCTTCTTTTATAAGCAATTCAGAAAAAAGTCCTTTGCCTGCCATCTCTGAAAGGCTATTTAGTTTCCCTGTGTGTTTTTAACAAATCTAGTTTTTGTTATGCCACATTCAGCACAAGTACAAAAATACATTAATCTTCCATGTTTAGCTTTTTTATAACCCGAAGTTTCAATGCATTCAGTTTGTTTTTTCTGTTTAACGCAATATGATTTAACCATTATTTAACAAATAAAGAAGCCTTAACTGTGCTCTGTTCTGTTGTAAAGCACGCAGGAAGTGGCTAGAAGTGTAGGGGGAAACACGAGCCTATCGGCTCGTGTTTCTCCCTACTTCTTGAGTGCTCTAGCCGCTTCAGTAGTACTATGGGGGAATACGAGCCACTTTTGAATGGAGCATTCTGATTGGTCGAGACGAAATTTTAATGAGATGCATCGGCTTCTGATTGGTTGAAATTTTTAGGTCCGCCATTATCACGTGCACACGTGAACAGGATTGGTTTAGACGGTGGGGTCAAAGTCCAATCTACGTCATAATTGGGGGACATCATAGAAAGTATGTGAAGAATGTGAACGAGATCCGGGGGGAACATTGAGGAGACCATAGTGTGGTTGTTTTCTCGAATCATCAACGGTTTAATCAAACAAACAAAACTTATGTACAAGCGGGAACGTGTGAGGAGACCTGGTGTCTAACGACCTCGTCCCTAAGCAACAATAACAATAACAAATGGCAGTAGGATCCAGAACGTACTACCCTACTAAAAGGTTTAAAAAGGCTAGACAACATGGAATCATGATGGATGGGGAATCCTCTTCGATGACGTATATGTGTGAGATACATGCAGATACACTAATCGAAAGAACGTGAAATGAACAAAATCATGAAAACGATCCCAGTCTGAACGAAAACGAAAAGGAACGGGTGTGGTACCTATTTGACAAAGGTCAGATACTGTTCTTAACTTCCGCCGAACAAGTTTCTTCTCACGTGGTCCCGATTCTCGGGAAAGTATCTGGCCCCCACGACGATCAGACTGGTCCGGCAGTGCGGACATCGCCATTCCTTCCGCTGGTGATAGTTCATGTAGCCGTATTGAGTAGCCAGGAACGCATAGAGGCATCGGTCGTGCATCCTTTGCTTGCAGCAGAATATCTTCATGGGTACGGATCGGTGCCGGAGATGGCGCAGGGATCCCAGGTGTCGACAGATGGCTGCAAACGTGAGATGCTCGAGTTTGTGTGGTTCGGTCAGGTGGTACTCGAAGCAGATGACACATTTGTTCTCTTCTTCGAACTGTTTTTAGAGTCGTTCTCGTTCCTCTGCTTTCTTCTGCTCGAGTTGCCGTTTCTTTCTGAGGAGTTCTTGTTTGTTCTCTAGGTAGAACGCGTAGATGCGCGTCAGTCTCTCTCTGGCCCTTCTGGCTTGCGAGCGCGTGACGGGTGGCATATTGGCGAAGCATGGAGAACAGAATGAAGGTGTTTATGACCGCACGCTCTTATAAGAGTCCCTAATAGGTCATGTGATAGGTCAGGTGACTTAGGAGAGGGGATGGGGGGGTACCCCCCAGGAAAGGTCTCTTCTTGAAGACGAGGTCCAGAGAGGTCTATAAGAGTCGAGGCGTTGGAAGGATCGTCATTCTTGTTCTTTGTGAAGTCTATGGGTGGTTGTTTGTCTATCGCAGAATTGATAAGAGATATGCGACGAGCGCAGAGAGATTCGAGAAATATACGAGTGATGAATGTCATGGTCGGACGGGGTCACGGATTTGGATTTGCTGGTCCCCTATTCACTATCTCGACTCGTCGGAATGAACCGGAGGAGAGAAAAGAAAAAAAGGATGACGTGGAAATGGAAGCCATGCGACGTTGGGCGGAGAGGGTCAAACCGACCGGACAATTCCTCGATGTAGAGGACACCAAAGAATGGCCATGTGTGATCTGCGGGGAAGATGTTTTTCAGCTGAAGGTCGACAACAAAGTGGCGGAGTTTATCCAGAAGTTAAAGAAAGAATTACCCCAAGGCATCGAAGGCTGTACTATCAAACCAGATCTCTCGGTGGAGATGGGATGTTGCCACCAAACGATGCACGTGGGTTGTTTACTGACATGGTGGTTGACCCGAAGCCATTGGACGTGCCCGCACTGTCGGGATGTCTACCTGGAGGGTAACGAGAAACAGAACTACCCTTCGGATGAGCGTCAGAACATCATTGTGCATCAAGTCTATGACGCGGTGACCCGGACCATCTGGAATCTGGACACGGATCCCACGGACGACGAGTTTGAGGACGACGACGACAGGTTTGAGTTTACGGATCTGTCGGATGATGATTTGACCACACTAGAGGGACTTTTGGGACGTTGACATTTTGTTTGTTTTTTAGTGATGTGGAACATTTGATGGAGATGGAACTCGTTTATCGCAGTGAACGTTTTATTCGTTGGTGGGAGTATCGTTTTCCTCACCGTCAAGTCACGGAATGGTTGCATGCCAGAAGAGAAACACAATGTTATTATTATCGCAAATACCTTAGTGAATCCTTAAGTTAATAAGACACCAATGTGAATTAAAAACGTGTTTTATTTCATTTGCGGTTACATTTGTGTTCTTTAAGAAAATAAGTTGACTTGGGTAGAGGGAACGTCTTCCAATGAGCGGGACGTAACGGGGTCCTGGGCGTCTGACTGGCTAGCATCCTTTGCGTGCGTTCGTGATTGATGTAACGCGTGTCGTAAGACAAGAGTCGCTGAGACCGCATCCATTGAACGAAATGGTAGCATTCGACTTGAGGGCAATGCAACTGTAAGGGATGCTGATGTTGTCCGCACGAGCCAACGGAATGGAGGCGGGGTAGATCATCGAATTTGGGACATCCCCATCGTTCCAAGTCTAGACGAGGAATCTGCCAGGTATCGAGCCATTGACCTTCCATCCCTCCTTTGTGAGCCACGAGGGTCCGTTGTGGGGTCTTGAATTGTTGGTAGAGACGACGGACATCGACCAGGAGCTCACTGGCCACATGATAGTTTTGTCTGGGATAGTAGGGAAGACCATGGACGTACTTGGAAACGTAATGAGCGGTACGTCGATCTTTGACAGAGAGATGGGGCCATTCCACACAAGGTTTGTAGTGGATGGATCCATGATGAGTTCCAGCGTGGTCGCAGTATCCCAGTTCTCTAGGTAAGATCTGTCGCCCACTACAGAAATATTCCAAATCAAGGATGAGGCACACCTCATCGAAGGGGTGTTTCGTCGTCGTCTTCGGAGGATTCGGCGGAGGACCAGTAGTCTTTGGTGGACCACCCTCGTTTGGACCACCAGCGGTTCCGTACTTCTGGGTCGGGGTCGTCAGCATCGTCGAAGATGTATTTGCACTCGTTGCACCAATTAGCATCCGGTTTCCAGGTCTTTAAGGCTGACAAAGGGAGTCGGTTCTTTTCGTACTGACAAGCCTTACACAAGTAACGATCCAGGAGAGCGTCTATACGTTTGAGAAGTCGTAAGGTGGTGAGATCGTCGTCTTCTGTTTGTGTGGACGCATGAGACATGCTGTGGCAAATGGAGAGTCCCAGAAAGGATCTCAGATGTTTATGAGAGCGTCCACGTGTGATGCACGTGAAGACCAAGCACGAGATGGACACGTGCTACGGACGGATTATAAAGGGAGACGTTGTCCGAGTCAGGATCCCATTGATCACCATGAGTACGTCGTGGCAATACGGAGGTGTGTCTCCCGCTAGGTATCCTGGCTAGGGTAAGAAACCGACCAAACGAGGTAAGAAGAAAGACGATGTCGTTCGTGAAGCAGCTCAACCGCCTGCCAAGATTTACAAGGACGCTCGCGAAAAAGAGGCCGCCAAACGAAAAGAGGAGGTCAAGAAGAAGAAGAAGGATGAGGAACTGAACCAAGCTGCTCGTGAGTTGGATGCTCTGTTAGCCTCCGTACCGCCCGAGTTGCCTTCGTACGAACAGATGATGGCGAAGTCCGTCGAGATGTATGAATCGTTACCTCCTCAACCTTTCGAGGTGAAGTTGGCAGAAGGGAGGGTGCATCATGACGTGCCTTTCGAACCTACTATAACCACAGACTCGCCCTGTCCAGTTCCTGAACCACCACCACCACCACCACCTGTGGTGTCGCCCTCTTCATCGCCGCCTCCTTTGCTCCAACCGAAGGACGTGCTGTGCCCGTTTCATGCCACGCCGTTGACGGGCGGCTTGACCAAGAATGGTGCTCCGTACCTGTACTGCCGAGATTACGATGGGGTGTGTCCTTTGTTTGTGATGGGTGCCGATCGAATACAGACTTGGATCGGTGCCATCGAGGAGCAGCTGCATGACGATGTCCGACAAGGACCCTGGCATTGCTACCATCAGGAGAAGGCGCGTTTGTCGCGGACGGTGAAACCAGACTCCCCTAACAAGGGTCGTTTCTTCTTAGCCTGTCGACAACAGGAATCGTGCAAATTTTTTCAGTGGGTGGATCTGGCCTGGGGCAAGACGATTCTCAAGAGACGTGACGAGGGTTACGATCACGACACGTCCCGACGCATCGCTGCAGAAGAACAAGAGAAGTTTGTGAGGGATAAGGAGATGAGAGATAGATGGATGCCTCTTGAACGAACGAAGGCCTGGAAGGAACAAGCAGACCGATGGTGTCGACTGTTGGAGCAGGCCCGTCCCATCACAGTCAGCTTGTTGAGATCTTGTTTCAGCGAATTGAATTTTAATCAAGTTTGTAGAGAGACTGGAGTGTATTTTTGAGGGTATAAAAGTAAGCAAAAGTTTGAATAAAGCATGTAGTTGAATGATGATGATGTCGTGTGCTGAATTGGGTCGTCGGGTGGTGAGGGTGGGTCTCGAACAAATCGTACGTCTCCCTTATCGCGAGTATGGACGACGTCTCCGTTGGTCGATCTTGGCCTGGGTGTGTCGAGAACTCATGACCTGTCTCGAGGGAGACGATCAATGGGATGGATTGCTCACCCAAGAACCAGTGGATGCCATAGCGACGTTCGTGGCTCTGAAACGCGAGACCGCCTATAAATGGCCTCATTTTGTCGTGTATCTGACATGGTTGACGCGAACTCTGGGACCCGAGAGAGCGTACGCTACGTGGCAGACGTTGGAACAACGGTACCTGAAAGATCTACCTAGTCTCTTGGAGTTAACCGTGCGACTCCTTCTCACCAAGACATGCCGAAACGCAAGAACCGTCGTCGTGCGTCCGGCGTCACC
Organism: Montipora foliosa; assembly: GCF_036669935.1. Lineage (NCBI taxonomy): Eukaryota > Metazoa > Cnidaria > Anthozoa > Scleractinia > Acroporidae > Montipora > Montipora foliosa. The sequence continues at coordinate 18,348,582 of NC_090873.1, read as the reverse complement.
GCCTACACGGATCCCGGAACGCCCGGTGCCTTAGGCGGCGTGGCTCGATACGCCAAAGCGCAAGGGTTGTCCTTGAAAGAAGCCCGAGACGAATTGCAAGCGGAATTGGCCTATACGTTACATCGTCCGGTCCGTCGACGTTTCCAGACGTCCCCCGTGTTGGTGTTCCACAAAGACGATCAATGGCAAGCCGATCTGGTGGAGATGCAACCTCTCAAGAAATGGAATGGAGGAAATCGATACCTCTTGACTGTGATCGATGTATTGTCCAAGTACGCCTGGGCCGTTCCCGTCAAGAACAAGACCGGAGTGGCCGTGACAGAAGCGTTTGAGAAGATTCTGCGCCAGAGTGGACGGAAACCGTTGCGTTTACAGACGGATGCCGGAAAAGAGTTTTACAATGCACCGTTCAAAAACATGTTGGAAAAAGAAGGCATTCACCATTTTTCGACGCATGGGGATGCCAAAGCCTCGATCGTCGAACGTTTCAATCGTACGTTAAAGCAACGCATGTATCGTTATTTCACGGCGCGTAATACTCGAGTGTATGTGAACGTGTTGCCCCAACTCCTCGACGGTTACAATGGGAGTCGGCATCGGAGTATCGGCATGGCGCCACGCGACGTGACGGAGAAGAACGAAGGAGCGGTGTGGTCCACGTTGTACGGCAAACGTTTGAAGTTGCGTCCTCGTCCGAAACTCAAAGTGGGTGATCGTGTGCAACTCAGCAAGAAACATCGTCCGTTCAAGAAAGGGTATCTGCCTGGGTGGACCGAAGAAGTGTTTGTCGTACAACGCGTGGTGCACGGACCCGTCGTCACGTATAAATTGAAAGAATGGGATGGAACGCCTCTCGAAGGTAGTTTTTACGAAGAAGACGTTCAGAAAGTCACCGTGCCGAACGAAGCCTTGTTCCGCGTGGAAAAGATCTTGCAACGACGCAGTCGAATCGTTAAAGTGCGTTGGTTAGGTTGGCCTAAAAAATATGATAGTTGGGTGCCTCGTTCTGCGTTACGACATGTATAAAACCAAGAGGAAAAGACACAATAAAGATAGTTATGTCTCGTTACGTGACGTTGTCGAGTCATGTTCAAAAATCCGAATTTCCCGACAATGGTCCTTCCGAGTTTAAGGTCCGTCTGACTAGCGATCGTGCCTGGCAAAAAGACACCGATCGTTGGGAAGTGGGATTGAGCGGTGTCTCTTTGCCTGACATTCCGCCGCCACCGCCTGTACACCCCGAAAAGATCCTGGTTCACGAGACCTATCATGGTGTGGGCCATCCGGAGACGTGGCATAAGGAAGGATACTTGTGTTTTTTTTACTACAGTACCACGACAAGGGATTCTGGTGGAGAGCTCCGTATCGCACGGAATCAACGAGGGGTGATCCTCTTGTCGGAGATCACCCCATCCGAGACGGGTGTGGAATTTGTCAAGAAGATCATCCATCGAATGCAACAGAAGATCACAGACAGTCTACAAACCGGGGAGCGCCTTCACTTTGAAGTGGTCGATACGAGTCAGACCCCCCCAAAGACGACGAGATATAATACCATGGCCACCTTTGTATGGAAGGGAGACGATTTGCTTCTGGACAATTCGCTGGTGTTTAAGAGTGGAGTCATGTGGAAGTATTTTGGATGGGTCTCCGAACTGGCTTTACATATGGGATGGTTGACCGTCGACGCCCGATATACACCCAACCAAGCACGGTACTACAAGAAAGGACCCAATCTCCTCACGGAAGCGATCGATAAACACGCCCCGGTACCGGATTACACCTCAGAACATTTTCATGATGGATCCGTCTTTCCGTCATTCCCTAACAGTTTTACCTCTGAAACCGGCCCAATAGCCTTGGTCACTGAAGGTCAGGGATGGCATACTATCTATAACAATGCCCATTTCATGGTGATGGCCAAAGCCTTCAATTGGAGGTTCGTCCGCCTGAACGAAGCCTTTGCCAAATTCAAGAACACCCCATTAGCGACGCAACAAATCGAACGTCCTCTTTTCGTCTACGTCAACCTGACGGAAAGTCAATGGTTGGAAGAGTCGTACGACGAACTGCTGCGTACCGTCCCCTATAAAAGTGGAGGTGTCTGGTGGGAACCACGACAGGTGCACTACCATCGCCTACGAGGATCTCAGATCGAAACGATCCACGTACGTATCAAGGAAATCGACGATCGTCCCGTGGCGTTTCCTAAGGATAAAACAAGTACTCTCTGTCTCCATTTTCGTCGTCGTCATGAATCGTATCGTCGTTCTCAGCGATCCTTCGAAAGAGTTTCCTGACAATACACCGAATGCCTTCAAAGTACGTTTGCCCAATGTCGTTCACTTTGATGGAGAATGGGAGGTCGCGTTGGCCTCCATCTCTATGCCTAATGAGGGGATGGATCTCCGGAGCTACTTGTCATCGGACGAGGTGATAAGCACTAAGTATCATATGAAGGATGCGGGAACCAATCCCGTTACCATAACATTGAAGTCAAGTCAAGTGACGAAGGCGGCGCTTCTCCATCGCAATGCCGTCATTGTCAATGGTGTCGGGTTCATGAAGGAAGTCGTTCAGGAACTCAACCGACAGATGGTACTGGAGTTAATCAAGGCGAATATGGAGTATGTGGAAGATAGTCAACGCCCTACCTTCCGATGGGAGGGTGAGACTATGATCATGGAGAGGAAGAAGGTGGCCGACGTGGGGTCCCTGAGCCATGGTAAAATGACCTTCTGCATCGATATCGACTTGGCCCAGAAGATGGGATGGATCGAGCAAAAGTCTGTGACTCCTCTACTGAAAGTCTGGGTCTTGGGTGTTAATCTCGAGATGAACTTTCACGAAAAAGACCAGAAGAGACTCTATCGACAATTGACTACCGAATTACCCAAAAACAGTGATTGGACCCCTAATTACTGGAAGGTGGTAGAAAACAAGACTCTGTGTCTGAGTCAGACCGTAGAGTGGCGATTCCTACACTTGAATCACTCATTTAATCGAATGTCCACTCAACCATCGCGTACCATGCTCGTCTACTCGGATGTAGTGAGTAGTAACATTGTCGGTGACTCAGAGCATCAGTTGGTCCGGGAAGTGCATTACACCCAGGATGGTTCGGGTGTCGTCTACTTCGAGCCCACCCACATTCAATGGATGTCTATGCGCCGTGCAGAATTGGATGTGATCGAGGTCAGTGTGGGTGAGAGTACCGGAGAACTGGCCCGTTTCGCTCCTGGAGGGAGAACCATCATCACCTTTCAGTTCCGTAGGAGACAGAAAACATCGTAGAACTATCGTGACCTTTCAGTTCCGGAGGAGACCACCGTACATATAAAAACGACGTGACACTGTCGGGAGGTCATCATCATCATCATCATGCGTGGGGGTAGTCTGACACGGTATCATCCTCCGTACCAGCGTGGAGATGGTGCCACCGAAGAGTTGATCAAAATTGCATCGCCCGTCTTGTTGAACGCCATGCAATCGGGACTTCAAGCGGCTGCCAGCGGTCGTTCGTTCAGCGACGTCGGAGGTGTGGTGGGACACTCGTTGAAACGCGGTTTGAAACGAAAAGCGGGCGCTTTGGTGAAAGCCGGCCTCAAAGCCGGTGGACGGCATGCCTATAAAAAAGCCAAACGACGTGTGACGTCCATCTTTGGACGATGAACCTCCGACCGATGGTCGTGCATTCGCGATTGCGTCGGCAACGTGCCTACCGTCGACGTCAGTCCGCTCCTACCGTTGGTATAAAAGGCAGGATCCCCGTTCAGTACGGTGGTTGGTTGATCCCTCACCTACCGAGACGACGACCTCGACGTAGAAGAAGACGACGACGATCATGAGTCTGGAACTGTTTACCATGCCGTCGACGGACATCACGGTCGATTCGTACCGGATGATACCGTACAGTGCCGCCATGACGGGTATCGTACCTATCACCTTTACCGTTCCCGGTTTGGACGAATTTATCGATTTGGGACGCAGTTTTTTCGAAATCGAACTGAAATTGAATTCGGCGTCGACCAACGGCATCGTGGCGGATGCCAACAGTGCCTCAGATGCCAACAACACCAAGTTTGTGTACGTCACCAACAACCTCGCCCACGGTCTCTTCAAGCAGATCAATCTACGACTGGGTGGTGTGTTGATGAGTGAACAGACGGATACGTACATGTACAAGTCCTTCATCGAAACCATCTTGAATTACAGTCGAGACGAAGGCAGCACTTTGTTGGCCCCTCAAGGTTGGGTGAATTACATGAACGTGGAGGAACAGCTGGGGGCCACGGGAGGCGATGATGACATTTCCACCACAGCCGGATGGGCGCACAATAATACGAATGCTCTGAAGACGGCCACCAAACTGTTTTACGGCAACAACAAAGCCACCATGATCATGTATCCTCATCTGGCTGCCATGCGAACGGGACGTTTGTTAGTCCCTCGCGTAGAAATCGTGATGGAACTCTTTTGCAACACCCCGGACTTTTTTCTGTTTGGGACCAAGACCAGTGGCACGGGGGTCAAAAGGTACGTCACGTTGGGTTCAGGGGATATCAAAGTCACCTTTCATCTGTGTCGCGTCAACCTGAACGTCAGTGTGGGTAACGAACTGATGGCCAAGATCGATGTGAAAGGTCAAATGGCCAATTACCCTATGGTCAAAAGTCAAATCCGTACGTTTTCGTTCGATGGCAAGACCACCTTGTGGACGGAAGACCAATTGTTTACAGGTCGTCTTCCCGATCGTCTGGTCGTCGGGCTGCTGGATAGTAAAGCGTTTAATGGGGATTTGGAGTATTACCCGTATGCCTTCCAAGATTTTGGAGTGAAGAGTATCCGTCAACTGGTGGGTGGGGAAGAATATCCCTATCCGACCTTGGAACTGAATGGCACGAATACGCGGAAAGACTGGCTGGGCTATCAACGTCTCTTGGAAACCAGTGGTTCCATGGTGCATCATCGCCCTCACATGATTCAACCAGGAGACTGGGGCTATGGCAAGAATTGTACCTTGTTCACGTTTAACAATGTACCCAATGGCGATGCCGATTCACCGTATCATCGAAATCCCAAACAAAAAGGCAAGCTGCGTCTGGAAATCCGATTTAATGCCGCTCCCGACAAGAACATCACCATTTTGGTGTTTGGCGAATTCGAAGACAGCTTCCAAGCCGGTACCAACGGAACTGTCCTTTATCAAAAGTACGAGTGAAGATGGAATTTGTACCCTTGAGTGATGTCACCTTACGCATCTTGGCCTTGGACGATCCGGTCCTGAAACGTGTCTTTCACGGTGTCCATCCCTCCGACGGACTTCCATCGCGTCCACCCCGTACGACGCGGGCCGCCTACATTGTCAACACGGATCCACGAGGGGAACCGGGTCAACACTGGTTAGGACTTTGGACGGAACAAAATCGGTGTGAAGTCATGGACAGTTACAGACTGCCGATCACGACCTACCATGCACCCGACTTGGAGAGATGGCTCGAAGACGAATGGAATGCGGTGCAATGGAACGACCGGACCCTCCAAGCTTTGAACAGTACCGCTTGCGGTCATTATGCTCTCATGTTTTTGAAAGATAGGGTACGGGGACGCACCATGCACGAGTTTGTGCAAAGATTTTCTCCCCTTGATTTTGTTACCAACGATCGAACTGTGGGTCGACAAGTACGTCGTCAAATAATCAAGGAGTACAATGCGTTACCCTGCCTTCAATGTTGTACACCGCATGAACCGGTTCTTCTACATTAATTTTTTTTTGATAGACCACATGTCTTGTCTTTGTCTTGGGACGGGGAAACACGCTTTTTAAAGGTATAAAATAATGTGCAACGCTGCCGTCGATGAGGTGGGATCATGATACGACAACCCAGTAGTACGATGATCGTCGGTCCGTCGGGGAGTGGAAAGACACAGTTGACCGAGGCGCTCTTGACGGAAGGGAAGGTCTTTGAAAACACGAAACCGTGTCATTACTGTTATGCTGTATGGCAACCGCGTTTCGAACGGATGAAAGGTCGTGGGATCCGATTTCACGAAGGGATTCCCGACATTGATCATCTTCGACAATGGTTCGGAAAAAGTCAAGGTGGGATCCTGGTCTTGGACGATCTCATGGACGAAGGAGGGAATGACAAACGCGTGTTGGATCTGTTCACTCGAGAATCGCATCATCGGAACATTACGGTGTTGTATTTGTGTCAAGACTTATTTCCACCCGGCAAATATGCCAAGACCATCTCCAGGAATGCCCATTATCTCTTCGTGTTCAAGAATCCCAGAGATCAATCGGGATTTCGAGCCTTGACGTTACAAGCCTTTCCCGATCGATGGCGTGACGTTCCTCGTCTCTTCGAAAAGTGTACGCAACGCCCGTACGGGTATATAATGATGGATCTTCATCCCGCTTCAGACGATCGGTACCGACTGTTCAGTTGTGTGACACAATCTGATGGTCCGACCCAAGTGTGGAAACGTGAATGAGTAGCCCAGGATCCCCGTTCGCCCATTGGGATCCCTCTGAATATCGACGTGCCTTGTCAGAGTACCGACGAGCTCCTTCCACACCTTCCAGTCCCGGATCGCCGTTTGACCAGTTTCAATTTGAACGCAATCCCTCTGAATATCAAAGGGAATTGGAAGCGTACCGTCAACAACAACAACGACGGAGAGCCAAAGAACGAACTGCTCGTCGACGTCGAAGACAAGGAGGACGTGCTTTGCATTTGAGTGAACGTCTCGAGATCGCCCAACACATTCCTATAGGAACCCGATCGTTCTCTGAACCCAGGATGACCTCTTCCCCAGCGGGTGTGGGGAGCAGGACACCACGTACGTCCCCGGCCGGTGTGGGGAACACCATTCCCAACATGACTCCAAGAAACAGCCCGGCCGGAGTCGGAACACGAACACCCAACAGGGCGATTCAAGAGTTTTTGGAAACATTGGATCAGGGTCGTGTGCCGACGCCCGACCCCGATGCCTTGTTGACCGAACTGGGACTTGACAATGCGGGAGGATTACAGACCGATACGCTTCTTTCCCAACGACAACTCATGATGCGTTCCCTCTTGGACGGGAGTATCCCCGTCGCTCAGAGAACACAGCTTCAAAGAGATTATAGCATCTCCGACCAAGATTTACAAGATTTTACCGCCAGTGGTCCTTCCAACACCACGACAGCCCATCGTCCCACCACCGGAGGGAAACGTCCGCGTCGACGTCCTCTCCCAGCGTCCTCTCCTGCAGGTTCCCGCCGTCGAGGTAGCGGTGGCGGAGGCGGAGGAGGAGGAGGAGGTCCTCCTGGAGGAGGCGGCGGAGGAGGAGGAGGAGGAGGTTCTCCTGGTGGCGGAGGTTCTCCTGGAGGGAACAGTCGCCGTGGAGGTCGACGGCGTTTGGACCAGGATGGACTTCGACGTCAAATGGATTTGTTATCTCAAGACGCCCGTCAACGGACGGATGGACGTCGTATCCGGAACATTACCCATACGAACACCGTGACCACGGTCTACGAAGACGGTGGCACACCTACCGTCCGACGTACCTCTTCCCGACTCAGTAACCCATAAAAGGACATGCGCACGCTTGGGTGTCCTACAATCATGCCCAAAACCAGACGGCGACGTCGGCGACGACGACCCCCACAACGCGGGCGCGGTCTCCTGGCGGTTCTAGGCAAGGCCGCGGCTGCTGGGTACCAATTGGGAAAAGACAAAAGGTACAAAAGGATGGGTGCCAAAGGAGTCACCGGTCATTATGAGGCGCCTAAATATAATTATGGAATGATGAAACGGATTCTCCAACGAAAACCTTGGGCGCGAAAAATGGTGATGGATCGAATGATGCGTGGGGATCCACATCCTTTGAGGGGACTATAAAAGGATAGTCCACATCATTCCATATGTCTACGATGGCACGTCCACGTGGTGGTAGCATTTGGTGGGGCGTGAGACATCAACGGGGCGGCAACCTGATGATGATGATTCCCGCTTCTAAACCCCGGCGAAAAGGACGTCTCCGCCGACGACGACGAAGACGACCAGGGGTACTCCGTGTATAAAAAAGAACGCCCCGGATCTATAGCCCATACCAACATGTCGTGGAGGATGGAACGACAATGGCCGTTTCTACGGAGCGTCTTGAAAGAAGCCAATCATCAAACGCGTCGGGCACGGCTTCAGGCCGCCAATGCCGATCAAATCAATGCCGTGAGTGAATTGGTCATGAACACGATCCGAGGGACCGTTCCTGTCTCGTCCAAAACGGTGGGACGACTTCGACCTTACGAAAAGGTCTTGGGGGACATGTCTCGTCGAAAACATTCTATTAAAAGGAGACGTCAATTGATGATGAATCAGACAGGGGGAGCTCTTTGGAATGGTCTGAACGCCGCTTGTGACGTGATACGACGAAGCAAACGACACGGTTTAAACACGGCCTGTGACATACTAAGACCCAAAAAACGATGAAAGCGTGTCGCCATCAGATTCCTGGATGTGTTCGTGCCCAAATACCCTATCTGGGCACGTTTCTACGAGATCTGACCAGATTGTCGGGAGAGGACCGTTTACGAAAACTTTACTATGCTGTGGATCAGATGATTGAGGCCATCAGTCAATTGGCCCGAGAGATTGTCAAGGGACGTCTCCCTTTGTCCAAGTACACCCTACTCAAGATCACCGAGACCCCACGAGATCGAAGAGTGTTACGGGCCATCAGTCGTTCAAACCATAGCATAAAAGCCCGACGAAGGATGATGCGACGACATTTCGATCGAACCCGATTCTGGCTCGGATTGCACACGGCGTATCATCATTGTGTCAAGGATCATTTGCAACATGGACGATGGTTGGTGTGATAACACGTGGACGTACGGGCCTCGTTCGTTTTGTGCCCTGCAGGATCAGATACGTGGGCTTCGACATCGAGTCCGAGAACAATGCGACATTGTCCGTCAATTGACCGATCAATTACAAGAACGTAATCAGAACTTGGAGCTCGCCGAACAAAAGATGGGGGTCTTGCAAGAACAGGTCTGTGAATTGAATCGACATCTGGAACGCGAACGACACGAGAAACAGGACCTCTACTATAAAACCAGGGAGAGACGCGACGATCTTAGTACCTCACGATGAGTGAAGTAGAGACCATTCCAGGATTTGAAAACAAAGTCTTGATCGATCCTCAACGATTACGTCAACTCGAAAACGTGTACAAGGAACGTCTGACCGAAAACCTTCACTTGACCAAAGCCGCTCGTATCGCTGCCAAACAAGAAGCCGTTCTCATGTCGGATCGAATTCCTCCGGGCATCAAGAAAGCCTTGGCCACCCCTTTAGCCAAAGAAAAGAAACGGTGGACCAAAGCCGTCCGACAACCTATTGGGTTGGGGCCGGATGCCGACGACGAACGCGATGCCGAAGCCGATGCCTATGCGCAAGGACCCTTGCACTCCATGTTGACACAATTGGTAAAGAAGAAGAAGAACACGCCCGAGACCACACCCTCGACACCCCCTAAAGCTAAAAAACGACTTCGATTCATAACTCAACCTAAAGCAGCTCCGCCCAAAAAAAAGTCAAAGAAGAAAAAATCGCCCCCCAAGACACCGGTTCCATCCGTCGATTGGGGACACCTTCCGTTTCAAGGAGATCCCAGGATGATGGGGAATAGTGTGGCCGACTATATGGAGACGACCGCTCAATCGGTCAATAAAAAGATCCGTAAGAAGACAGGTCGCCGTCGTCCTACCGAAACAGATAAATTGAAACGTCCGCCCGGTTGGTTGGATTTCGATAAGAAACTCAAACGACGATTGGATGGCGAGGACTACTAAGAGACGACGACGCCAACGACGACGACGACGACGACGTCAACGAGGCGGCAAATTTGACTTGCAGAATGCTCTGGCCAAGACCGGGATCGAGTTTCATTGGCCTGGCTATCAGTACATGGGTCCTGGCACCAAACTGGCCAAACGACTCAAACGAGGTGATCCTGGCATCAATCGTTTGGACAAGATTGCCAAGACCCACGACATGGATTATGCCAAGGCCAGAAACTTACAGGACAAGTGGAAAGCCGACGACAAGATGATTCGGGCTATCAGTAACCTCCCAGGCAAAAAGAAGAAGACGGAGAAAGTGGTCAAGAAAATCATGCAAATGAAACGTAAACTCAAACTTTAATTCAACAATGAACAATTTTCTTCTTAACGAAATTTACGATTGAATATTCTTGTCCGACGACACCAAGGACCGTAAATGTCAATAAAAGGTACAAAATGAAACTGTCCCGTCTTCTGGTTCTTTTTGATTTGTTTTTCCGAGTGCCAAAGGGGTTGTCTCCGATAACGCCAGGCTTCACGGAAGGCATGCGCTGTCGCACAACAATACAATTGACCAAACAACATGACCGCTCTCAAATGACGACGTGCGCGAGGCAATTGGATCTGCAATGAAATGAAAAATGTCCATCAGTCCCTCTTCTCATACGATAGTGACGAAGACGCCATATCTCTGCACATCGCCATGGCATTGTCAACCAGGCTTGAGTAGGACAACAGAATTTTTCATGAAATCCAATCTGGATCGGGCTCCGGATCTGGAACGAAATGAAAAGGATAAGGACCCGCAATGAAATGAAAATGTCCATCCGTTCCTCTTCTCATACGATAGATACGAAAACGCCATATCAGAATACACTCTGTGCTCCGTGCCATCATCAACCAGCCTTGGGTAGGACAACGCATTTGACGGGGGGTCTGGATGAGACGGTACAACTACCTGGGAAAAACAAGTTACAATAAGCAAGAACAGTAAGGAGGTCCCCGACCGTGGTAACGTTCTGTACGTACAACCAAATGTCCCTCGGTACTCTGATACACCCAATGTCCCTCCTCGTTACGGACCATAATCTGTCGACGCCATACAGGCGGATCCAAATAAAAAAGGGCCACACCTCGATCCTCGTCCAATATCTCCTCCTCCAGGTCCTCATCGTAGGGATATATCACGCGTAACTGAAACGATCCGATGCCCGTGATCGGATCCGACCCCATATAATTATAAAATCCGTATCGTGACACGATCGCATCCACAATAGACAGTTTCTGGGCGGTCGTATAACTTTCTCCATCACACTGCACGCAGTAGTACTCTCCGTATCCGTGTATCCTTCGTACGTAATCAGGGGTCTTGGTCAGAATGCACTAAAAAACGAACAAATAACTCCAGTCAACCGTAGCGTTCTCTATGGCACTTCCTACAGTAACGGTCCTCGTATCCGATGTACTCCTCATAATCAGGGGGATAGATCAGAATGCACTGCAAACATAAATAAAGAAAGTCCTGTCAAACGTTCCTCCAGTAACATGAGTCGAACTTCGGGCGTATAGGGACGTCTCTCGTGCACGTGAAACAGACCACTCCACGTACAAAAACATCGGTCGGCACGGACCATGATCTGATTGAAAAAGGATCATCGTGTCAGTTCCCATAAGACGCGCATACTATAATGACCATGGTACGCGAAGGTATAGGATCTCGCGACCGCAGTCGATTTTTCCCTGCGACGCTCATACGTCCCCTGACAAATGTGTTCTTGCGGCGACGTGTGATTGATCCGGTCAAGACAACGCATGCATGTAATGGGTCCAAAAGAACAGCAAGGTGAATCCCAAAGCATAAACCCTTCCCCATTGGCAAACACCATCATGGCCTAAAAGAAATTGATATCAAAATAATCTTCGTTCATGTTCATGTTGTCTTTGACAGATGTCCAGACTCGAAAATAAACAGTCTCTTGTTTGGAGGAATGGGGTCTGCCAGACGAATAAACCGATCCATATTTAGGTAGACTGCACCAAGTCTATGGAACAAAAAAAAAAGACGTTAACAGGAGAATCGACTATCGGCGACGACGGCGACGACGAATACGCCCATGGACACCGACCGCCCTCCATAACTCCACTACAATGTTCAGCTCTTTTGCCGTCCAACCCCTCTGGGATGAAAAGCGAGTACATCTGTTATGGACACACCAAGTCTAATGAAAAAACGTAAAAAAGAAAATCAGCTATCGACGGTTGTATACCATAACGAGTCCATAAAACGGATCCCAAAAATCCACATCAATCCTCTTCCACAACTCCGCCGTAATGTCCATCTCTTTTTTCGTCCAACCCCGTTGGTATGAATAACGAGTGAACTGGTTTAGACGACACCACATCTAATAATAAAGAGAACGAAACGTAGCAATCAATATCTCGTCCCAATAGAGACCCGTGCCCCTAAGACGAAAGCAATAAGAAGTACAAGATCCGTATCCATAAGAGGTACAACGTTGCTGAACAAAGTCTGGAAAGATTTCCGGGAACCAAGTTTCCTGTCAATCGAAAAAAGCATTACGGTTACCATAAAAAGGAAACTCATGAAAAAGAGACCGGCGACCACCCGTATGACAACGACGACGTCCGTAGGAGACTTCCAACCCATCACATCGACAACGAACGAGACATCCGTAACACATGCAATGAAAGGTATTGAGGTCCAATCGTTTCAAACAGTCAATGCATGTGGCGGCGGACTCCGTACAATGCGAACACACCCACTTGATCCAAGACCATCGATCGTCCGACCTCGGTGGATAGCCTTGACGGGTCCTATGTTCCTGCACCACCATCTAAAAAAATCAACGAATCATAGTGAAAATCTCAGCCAAATAACGCCGCCTCCGACGACGTTGCTCCGCCGTTCTCGGAGGTCGTCTCCGCCGCCACATCCAACAACCATTTCTCCATACCCATCTCGACGACCTATCATCCATAAACACTTCCTCAAATTGACAGATCACCTGCAGAAGAGAGAGAGAGAGAGAGACTCAAGTCCAACTATGTCCCTGACACAAATAACACCAGTCCCCCAAATCATGACGACACGGTGGAAATCCATAACCCACATCACAGGTACAAATCAAACATCCCGGATGACGGTAAGATGCATAAGACACCGAACAAGAACAGTCCCACTTTCTACACTTCAGTTCCACATAACTACAACGACATTCCCATTCGACCAAATGATCATCCTTCGCCGACCTAGTGGGCACCATGACCTACGAGAAAACAACGACAATGAGGAGATCGAAGTGGCATACAAAGAAGACCTCTCCGGTAGACGGGCCATCGACACCAACAACAAACGACCAAACCCTCTCGACGACGAGGAGAACGATACATGCCCGTACAATAACGATACCCTGGACAACTCATCATTCCCAAAAGACAATACCGACATTTCATGAGTCGGCTTCCCGCAGGATTACCCCCCAGGGCAAACCGGCGACACGGTCCACACTCAAAGGCGATAGTCGATTCTCCTACAAACGTCGTCGTCATCTAAAAGATATCAAATAAAATAAACGAATCTATCAGATTCGCTTCGATTTCGACCCAATACAAATAACCGGAACGTACCGTGCCATGTTGACTGCAACGCGGTAGACGGAGTAACTCTTCGTGAATGGGTTTCCAACGTTCCCTCCGGTCCATCTCTCGATCCTTCTCCTCCTCTCGATCTCGAATCTCCAACACATGTGGACGTACTTCGGGAGGCAACAGGTCCCAATACGAAGCCTCGTCTCGGGTCGCCGGGGTCTTTTCCGTGATCTGGCATTCTTTCCGCCAACGTCCATTCTCTTGCTTGACCCACACCTCTTCCTCATCGTTTGGGTCTTGCTCCATCTCCATAGTACGTCTGACCACCGCCATCTCGAGCGCACGTCTCTTCGGATCGGATGCCATGACTTTTCTGAGGCTCCTCACTCGATCGGACTACTTAACAGGAATCGTTCCACCAATCCCCGTTCTCCTAAGGGGTCACATGACTCTCCGGGGGGATACCCCCCCATCCCCCCAGGAGACCTATCTCTCTCCGGATTGGTCCATCTAGGGTACACGTCAAGGTCCTTCAAGGTGATCCTTTCTCTATAAAAGACACACCGTCTTTTTTCAAGCAAACATCTCATCATGGATAGCGATAGTGATAGTGACTTGGCTGAAGCACTCGACGAGTTTGAACAAATAGGAGGTGCCGCTCCAGGACGTTTCGTCTTTGAAAGATTACCTGTGGTGGAACGACGTAGTGTCCGTCTCGGGGTTCGTGAACGTGTCTTTCAACTTCGCCCTCGACAGATTGGAGCTTTCATCCCCCGACAACGTCTGACCGATGCCCTCGTGCAAGGTCTTCGTACCGCTCTAGACGACTTAATCAACGATCAAGACATTCCCGATGGCGACCGAATTTACATCGCTCTAGCCTCCAACCGTATTGCCAATGCCTACAATGGTTGGGGACTGCGGGCCGGAGAATGGCGCGCTCAAGGTCCACGTGTGGATGCCTTACTTGGGAATCTTTCCCACATGCTCAACTCTAACGAACAATTCGAAATGGACGATTCCTTCACCCTCTCCTTCGTTCACGTATGCGGGGCTCCCACAGGTTCCGGTTACAAAAGAAAACATTTACCAGGTCATCAAGCGTCGACGCGTCTCAGAGAATTCAAGCACTGTGTCTTACGTGTTCCACAGGATGACCAAAATCTATGCTGTCCACGCGCCATCGCTCTAGCTCGAGGGGTCCATCAACACCGAGACGATCCCCCACGTCGCCGACAATGGACCCGCTGTCGCGGTAACCATCGTCGCATCACGCGAGCAGCTCAAGAACTTCTAGACGAAGTCCATCTTCCTCCTCAACCCTGTGGTCCCGAACAACTTCAACAACTCGTCACCGCTCCCAGTCTTCAAGACTACACCATTGTGGTCGTGGATGCCAACCGCGCTTATGCTTGTTTTGCTTACGGTCGTGGGGACACGTTGTTAGGACTCTTACACGAAGACGGTCATTACGATGCCTTATCTTCCTTACCCGGTTTCTTCGGCCAAGATTACTTTTGCAGCCAATGTTTCCAAGCCTATCATCATTTAGGTCAGCACGCCTGTCGCAACAATCAAACCAATCATTGCGGAGCCTGCTTACAAGACGGATGCCCTGATCATACCGAGGCCTACCGACAGTACCGCTCGGCTCAGACACCCTGTATCCTCTGTGGACGTTCCTTCTACGGAGACACTTGTCTCCAAACCCATCGGTCCAAGACCCACGCCGGTCAACCCGCGGATCCTCAACATCCCTCTGTCTGTGCCACCCGTCGTCAGTGCAAAGATTGTCACCGCGTGTTACGTGGCCTCAAAGAGATCCGAACTCATCGTTGCGGGTATCGGAAATGTTCGTGCTGCCACCAAGACGTCGACGTCCATCACCATCGATGTTTCTTACAAGTCGAAAAGACCCCCACCGAAGAACGACGCTTGAAACGACAGCGACTCTCCTTTCAAAGGATCCTGAGTCAGGGACTGGCACCTCTCTTAGCCAACGAGGCCGCTGGATTGCACGCCTTCCTGGCGGGCGATAACGACGACGACGACGAAGACGATGACGACGAAGAGGAACCGCCCTTGCACGTTTTCTTCGACATTGAGAGCATGCAAGTCGAGGGACGTCACGTGCCCAATCTAGTGGTGGCCGAGACGGAAGACGACGACGATCCTCCCGTCTCATTCCAAGGAGACAACTGTCTCTTTCACTTCCTGGAATGGTTAGAAACACTGACCGAAAACGGAATGCGACCCCTGACGGTCATCGCTCATAATTTCAAAGGGTATGACAGTTATCCCGTCATCGACGAACTCCATCGGCAAAAGAGAGAACTGGAACAAATCCGAAACGGTGGGAAAGTCCTCCAACTCACCTACCCTCACGAACAGACGACCATACGATTCATCGATTCGCTCTCCTTCTTCCAGATGCCGCTGAGCGATTTCCCCAAGACGTTCGGGCTCACCGAACTCAAGAAAGGACACTTTCCACATATGTTCAATACCCCCGAACATCAAACGTATGTAGGCCGACTTCCCGACAAAGCCTTCTACATGCCCGACGGCATGTCCGTCAAGAAACGTCGCGATTTCGACACCTAGTACGACAACCAAGCGGCACGAGAGGTCGTCTTTGATTTCCAAGTCGAACTTCTAGCATACTGCCAATCGGACGTGAAACTCTTGAAACAAGGATGCCTCACTTTCATGCGGGATTTCCAAGCACGTGCTGAATTCAATCCCTTTGAACAAATGACAGTAGCCTCTGCTTGTAATCGCTACTTGCGTATGCACTGTATGGAAGAAGACTCCATTGCCTCCGAACCCCTCTTAGGATGGCGAGGTCGTGTCAATCATTCCCAGGCCTCCATAGAATGGCTGACTTGGTGCGAACGCAATCTACGACGTCAAGCCTGGCTGACCCTCTCGCCGGAAGAACACGAAGATCACGAAGCCATGGCTCGTGCCTACGGACAATACGACCATGATCATCCCTTACACCGTCAACGTATCCAGCATGCACGGAATGAGGGCGAGTACCACATTCCTGGTACCCGATACACGGTCGACGGATACGATGCCGACACCAAGACCGTCTACGAATTCTACGGGTGCTTCTGGCACGGATGTCGGACCTGTCATCCCCAACGTACCGATGTGCATCCGACGCTGCTCGATCGATCCATGGACGAGGTCCGTGCTCTCGTCGACAAGAAACGCACGTTCCTCATCAGTCGTGGGTACCAATTTGTGGGTATGTGGGAATGCACCTGGAACGCCCTCAAACAAACCAACCAGGACATCATAGACTTTCTAGCCCATCGAAACCTCCAAGCCCCCCTTGAACTACGAGATGCTTTTTACGGGGGTCGGACCAATGCCATACGTCTCTACGCTCACGTCGAGGAAGAGGAAGAGATCCATTACGACGATTACACATCCTTGTATCCTTGGGTCAACAAGTACGGTACCTATCCCTTGGGACATCCCACTTTCCTCTACGAACCCGACACCACCGATCTCTCGCCTTATTTCGGTTTGGCCAAATGTACCGTCCTTCCGCCATCACGTCTCTATCATCCCGTGTTGCCTTACCGCAGTCACGACAAACTCACGTTCCCCTTGTGTCGTACTTGCGTCGAAGAGAACATTTCCAAACCTCTTTTGGAAAAGACGCATGCCTGTCATCACACGGACGAAGAACGTGTCCTCGTGGGTACCTGGTGCACCCCCGAACTCGACATGGCTGTACAGAAAGGTTACGTCATTCAACACGTACACGAAGTATGGCATTTCGATCAACAACGCACGGGACTCTTCCAATCCTACGTGGACACGTGGCTCCAAATCAAAGAAGAAGCCAGCGGCTGGCCTGAAGGATGTACCACTCCTGCTCAAAAACAAGCCCACATCGATGCCTACTATGCTCGGGAAGGGATTCGTCTTGATCCCACCAAAATCGAAAAGAACCCTGGACTCCGAGCCCTGGCTAAGATGATGCTCAACTCGATGTGGGGCAAGTTCGGGCAACGGATCAACAAGACTCAGGTCCGAGAATTCACCGAACCTCAACCGTTCATCCAGTTCCTCGACAGCGATCAACACGATGTCCGTTACGTCAGCTCCCTGACCGAAGACCGGGTCGAAGTCCACTATAAACTCCAAACGCACGATGTCCTGCCTTCACCCAATCTCAACATCTTCATAGCCGCCTTCACCACTTGTCATGCCCGACTCCGTCTCTATCAAGCCCTGGATCATCTTGGCGAACGCGTTCTCTACTTCGACACCGACAAGGTCGTCTACCTCCATCGTCCTCACGATCCATCCTTGATCCCTCCACGAGGTGCCTACCTTGGCGACTTCAAAAACGAACTCGATGCCGACGATTACATTGTAGAATTTTGCTCGGGCGGTCCTAAGAACTACGGTTACAAGACTAAGAACGGAAAAGTCGAATGCAAGGTCCGTGGTTTCTCCCTCAACGTCGAAGGGATGACTCAATTGAATTACGACGTCTTACGTCAAAACACCTTGGATGAATTGCATCGTCCTCTAGACCAACCGCGTACCACCCGTGTCACGCAATCTCACACCATCCAAAGAAATGCCAAGACCTACACCTTAGAAACACAACCTTCTTACAAAGACTACCGTCTCGTCTATTCTAAACGGGTCCTGGATCCCACCACAGCCCGGACCTACCCTTACGGTTACGAACGGTTCACCGACGAGGATCTGGATCTCGCTCAAGTCTTAGCTGACCTATTTGCTTAGGGACGAGGTCGTTAGACACCAGGTCTCCTCACACGTTCCCGCTTGTACATAAGTTTGTTAATTAAACCGTTCATGATTCGAGAAAACAACCACACTATGGTCTCCTCAATGTTCCCCCCGGATCTCGTTCACATTCTTGACATACTCTCTTTGATGTCCCCCAATTATGACGTAGATTGGACTTTGACCCCACCGTCTAAACCAATCCTGTTCACGTGTGCACGTGATAATGGCGGACCTAAAAATTTCAACCAATCAGAAGCCGATGCATCTCATTAAAATTTCGTCTCGACCAATCAGAATGCGCCATTCAAAAGTGGCTCGTATTCCCCCATAGTACTACTCGCTTCCTAAGAGCTTTCGAATTCGAATTTATGGAAAAACAAGTGCCTCAATCTTCGGTTTCAGTCCGTAAAAAACAGCAAAAAAGAGGATCTAAATAATTAAGTTCAGTGAAAACCGGCCGAATTGTTGCCCATGAAAACCTGCACATTTCCGACATGACAATTGGAAAACAAACTGTTCAATAATACCCAAGGAAAAATTCAGAAATTCATCTGCCATTTCTGCGGATGATGGCGTGAGCTTTCGTTTGTTCCGTGCTTTGTACTCTCATAAAGCACGCTGTTTAAACCAATGAGAGCACGCGTTATATAGAAACTTTATTATAAATATTTATAAATTAGATTAATTCATCGAAATTTTTTTAACGGTTTTATGTTTCTTGTTTTCTTTGGCGATTAGTTAAGTGTGATTTTTTGTTGTTGGTGGATATAAAACCATATGAGAGCGAGAACGCATGTTTTATGAGTCAAATTAGTCAATGAGTCAATGAGTCATGAGTCATGAGTCAATAGACTCACAGTCAGTATAGCAATAATTTGTTGATTAAGCCTAAGCCCTCGTTTCAGTGATTAGGCCTAAGCACTCTCTGAAATTTTAGCTTTCATTTTATGGTTTAATTAACAGCACTGACTCGTTGACTCATTGACTCATGACTCATTGACTCATTGACTCATAAATACTTGATACTCCTACCATCAGTATAGTGATTTTCTATCATCAAATACAACTATCTGTTATATGGATTACATTCGCTTGTGTCTAAAATGTCGTTTTCACCGCCGATATTAAAAACATTGTAACCAATTTTGGAAGAAATGTCATTCATCAATGATATCAAATCTTGTATTTTTTCTTGATGAGGATTATGCCAATGGTAATAAATTTCATCATAGTACACAAGTGGTTTTCTTAAAATATGCATTAATAAATTAGTTTTACCACAATTGCTTTGCCGGCAAATAAGCATACGAAAATCTTACTTAATCTCACTTAAAAAGTCATTAAATTTTTTTCTGTTTGTTTGTTTTCATGATTGTCATAATTTGGTATCTTCATTATAATCATTATTTACTTTATAATGTGTCATTTAACATTTAACTATAATAGTAAGTGTCATTTAACACTTTTGTAACCAATAAATATACATGGATATTAATCAATACAAAAAAATGCTGATCAAAGATTGATTGCTTCACAAATGAAAAAGCAGATGATACAAACAATCAAAGATTATCGTAATCAAACTCTTGATCAAGATTTTCAAAGCAGTAAATTGTTTAAACCAATAATCAAAGCTCAAAAGGAGGTAAAAGACACTATTGATCAAAAACAAGACAAATTAAT
Source organism: Montipora foliosa (assembly GCF_036669935.1). Taxonomy (NCBI): domain Eukaryota; kingdom Metazoa; phylum Cnidaria; class Anthozoa; order Scleractinia; family Acroporidae; genus Montipora; species Montipora foliosa. The sequence continues at coordinate 18,328,664 of NC_090873.1, read as the reverse complement.
TAAACAACTTGATAAAAACCAAAAAGCTCTTGCATCTAATTTGGAAGATATTGCATTGTTACAATATACATATGAAAAACCAGAAAAAACGACAAAATCACCAGTTGGCTACAAACCAGCAATGATTTCATGAGATCCAGATAAAGGATTCACAACTAGTGCATTAAACTTGAATAATAAATCTTGGTTTTCCTGAACTATCAATTATATGGAAAAGATACATTGATAAAAAATTAGATATTGATGATTTTGATAAAGAAATTGGATTAAAATTAAAAGAAATGGGGCAAAGAAATGGAGTTATTTCAAAATCAAAAGCACAAAGGTTATAAAATTTGGATGAAATAAAATATTGTCAGATGAAATTGAATTAATTCAACATTATAGAAAAAGAATTAAATCTTTTAAAGAAGCTGGAAAAACAATAGGTCAAGGAATTCGTAAATACAAACCACCAAAAAGAAATGCTTATAAAATCTACAATGATTCATATGGTGGTTTAATGATCAATATGCCAAAATTGATGAATGAGACGGTATTACAAGCAATAAAAGGAGGGCAAATCGTTTATGAAGATAAAGCTGATAAAGTCTTATTGATTTATTAAGAAAAAGATTTAATCCAAAACGAGCATATTCATCAAAAGCGAAACAAATATTTAAGAATCTGAATTTTCTGGCAAATATGCCACATCATCGTTCGTCTGGAAAAAGCAACCCAGATGATCTTATGAAACGTCTAACTTTGCTTACAGGATCGCTTCGAGCTGGTAATACATCATTGGCTTTAAGAAACAAAGTATGGGAAATAATTGATCATTTATTAAAAACAGGTATTATAACAAAAACACAGCATGATTAATATATACAACATTTAATCTAATTAATAATATATGAATCAACCAATACACATAAATTTTAGCAAAGATGAAGGAGTTACATGGATAACAGTTACACTTCCAAATGGTAATTACAGTTTATGCTGATATTCAACAAGCAATTAGCAGGGTTACACATGATTGGTTGCAACAAATACAAAAATTTCTCTCGAATTAGTATCATTAAGGTTCAGAGTATTGATAAAATTTGATAGACCAAGTGGAGCAGAAAATGATTTATATCAACTTGATTTAAGAACAGGAAATTTTGCTGAGCTTATTGG